>NW_027530006.1:1816026-2160339 GCF_008692635.1 Crocuta crocuta | reverse complement strand
CTCTCTCTCTCTCTCCTAAAAAAAAAAAAAAAAATATTTAAAAAAAAAAAAAAAAGAAAGAAGCTTAAGGGCTCAGGACACTATTGCATCCTACTTGGATTACTGCACTGTCATCACTGCCAGCCTTTCAATTTTATGCCTCTGTCTCCACACACACCCTAAATGTTGCCCTGCATCCATCCATCACTTTCCCAGTATTAAGCTCTGATCTAGGGTGGCAGGATTATTAAATGGAAAGTGTATTAAACCTGAAGTTGAGATCCCTGAGGTGTTTTGAAACTTTAATGACCACTATATCACCTTGGGAAGTCTCCCCACTGTCGCCGCCATCCTGCTTCCTAATTTCTGAGGCCTCAGTTCTCCATCAATAAAATGAAAATCCTTTTAAGCTCTTTTTGTGGTGATCCAGCCTCATCCTACCTTTCCAGTCTCATTTCATTCCCTGCTCCTTCACGTTTTGTGTTTCCTGACTCCCTAGTCTTGGCGTGTTCTCTTCTACCCACCTAGAATGTTTTTCCTTCCTTATTTTCTCATTCCAGTGCCATCTCTAGTGTGGCTTTCTGAGGGAAGGTGTCTCGAACGATGCAGCTTTGGCAAATTAATCATAGTTCATGTCACTAATCTTATTTTGCATCACTTGATCGTTAGATTAGTGTCCACCTTCTCCACTAGTCTGTGAGCATCTCAGGGGCAGAGGGGATATCTCTTTGAACTTCCTTCTGTACCCTCAGCCCATATCATGGTATTTGTTACATAATAAATGTTCAAGAAATAGTACCAAATAAATGAATGAATGAATTCACTATACTAACACATACTATATACTAATTTAAAGATAAGCTTCTCTATCTGAACTTCACAATGCTTGAAAATGTGGTCCTAATTTAACATTTAGACCTCAACCCCACTCATCCACTTTGACACCCAAAATGCATGGATCTGGTCCTCCAGCAGTTCTAATTGCTTCTCCTCATGACCTTTATTGATGGTATTTTTTTTTTCTCTCTCCTTCTCTACCTGTTGAAATGGTCAATTTTTAAATTCTGTCTCAAACATGCCCTTCTCTATGAGACTATGTCTGGCTATCCCTTAAATGTATTGCTTATCTTCTTACAAAATTCTGATGTGTTGCTCTTAGATCATTTTCTTCTAAACTTCTTGTGGTAATTATTTAAAAGATTTTGTTTTCATAATATTACTCTTGTGTTTTCTTTTTTTTTCCCTTATTTCTCTCATCTCTATTGATCTTCTTAATTGTCTCATAAATCTTTTTCATATATATCTTACACATTTTCAAAGTATATAATATATTGATATGGTGTGGCTTTGTGTTTATTTCTAAATACATTGTACATGTCACATAAAAATTACTGCAAATAGCTATGGTGACTAATTCATTATAGTACTCTTGACTTGTAGGTTATTGAGGTTTCAATTTGGGATGTAAAAATGCATACAATCCACTCAGTAAATATGCTCATTATTTTTGCTTTGGGGTTTGTTTTTAGGCTGAATATTATTGTATAATGTGATTCATAGCAGTGATAGCAGAAATAGTTTTTGAGCACAGCAATAAAATTTAGTGCATATATGTTTCTTCCAAAACATGATCTCAAATACACTAATGTCTGAAGAGTACTGTTAACTCACAATATTATGTTATTTCTTTTTTTAGAAGATTTACACTGTAAATGGGTAATTTTGAGATTTCTTAGAACATTGACTTAAAATACTTTGTCAGAGAATAGGAGTGAGAAGACAGTAATGTCTAGATTTTAAAGCTAAAATAAATGTTAAGTAAGTCATGGGCACTGATAATTTGAATTTTAGACAAGAGTAGACCTTTTTCTGAAACACTTTTTTCTGATTATAAAAGTAATACATGACTATTGTACATCCACTAGAAAACGTGGAAAAGCTTTTGTTGTTGTTGTCTTTATTAAAAGGAATCCTTACGTTTACTTTCCCCCCTGATTGTCTAGAAAAGATAAAGTTTAGAGAGATTAATCACAAACAATGATTTTAAATAATCTCCTATAAAATGTGCAATCCCAATAATCAGAGATAGAATAAAATTCTGGTTTAATCTTTACCATCACTTGTTCCCAAACACACACAGATTTTCCCCAAAAGAATCTCTCACTTTTTATCTCTCACTGTTTCTAATTCACATTTCACTTTTGATACTGTAAGTATTTTTAAATGGTTTCCTCTTATTTATCTTAACAAGCCCACAATTTTACATTTATATTAAAGTGAACATCTACTTTTTTGCATTTATATATTTTTGTCTTTTCTTGTTTTACTTGGCTTCTGCCTACCTTTGCACCCTCTTCAACCTCAGCAGTGCCTTCTCAACGGACTGTTAATAATACATTGTTAACAATATCCTTATTTTTCCGTGCTTTCAGATGACCCTATACTTCTAACTATGTATATATACACATATACTGGCAAAGTTTAGCCAGCTTTAATTATATATAACTTGAATATTTTTTGCAGGTTTTTTCATTGATTTTTCTTTTTTAACATGTGCTTGTGTAAATCTAAATATATTCACTTTTTTCCCCCAAACTAAGTATATTTTTAATTGTCTTCTACTCCATCCTTTGGATGCACTTTATTTGTTTAGACAATACCCCATTGCTCTGCACTTTGGTTGTCTGCAGTAATGTACATACACTTTTGTCAGCGTTTTTGAGATTTCCTTTGCATAGATTAGTAAAAATAGTATCTCTAGGTCATGAGTACAAATAATTTTGTTTTTTATTAAAATGAAAAACACATATAAAGAATAAAAAATATAAGTGAAACCCTTTGATACAAACAGCAGTGTTTAGTCCCTTCAGACCCTCTGGTTAAGGTCTCTTTGAGCAGTTATTTTAATTCTTTAAGCTATTTCTTCCTGTATTAGGCACATCTGCATAATGTAATGATACCACAATTTTGGACTTAATAGTTTGAAACTTAATAGTTTGAATATTATCTATTAACTCCTCTTATGTTCGGTAGAATTTGGCTCACTTATACCCTTCTTATTCTCTCAATATTATTCTATCAGATTTTCATTTAACAGAAACCAGTAGGTGCATTATTATGATTATATAAATATTATGTACCATGTACCATGGCATCAAATCTTTTTTCTATGATATGAGTTTTTTGGGAAAACCTTTAGTTTTTCAAAGCATTCATATTATAATTTTTATTTGTTTTTTTCTTACTAATGTCATAGGTCTAACATCTTTCCCATATATTCATGTGAAAGATAATCTGTGAGTTCCATTATTTTTCCTGGACACTTCCCTTTTAAAATCTCCATCTTTATATTTTATTCTACACTAGTCTATATCATGTTAAGAAAATCTCCTGTCACTTATTTACGTTTATAGCTTCTTACCTCATTTTGCTGGAACATGCACTTCAATAACTTTCTAGTAAAGCCTAAATTAAAGGAAAACATTTTGTGTTACATGCCTAAAATATGTTCTCATTCTTCATACTTAATTAGTAGTTGGGAAGGTAAGGCATAGCTTCTTATTTATTTATTTATCTATTTATTTAATTAATTTATTTAAGTGTTTATTTATTTTTGAGAGTGTGCAAGCTGAGGAGGGGTGGAGACAGGGAGGCAGAGGATCTGAAGTGGGTTCAGAGCTGACAGACTAACAGCAGCAAACCTGATGTGAGGTTCAAACTCACAAACCATGAGATCATGATCTGAGCCGAAGTCGGAGTCTCAACTGCCTGAACCACCCAGGTGCCCCGCTTCATTTTTATTTTTCATTACGTGATAACCTGGCATATAAGAATTTTCAGTCAAAACAATGGTGACTAATGAGTTGTAGGACTTATAACTTGCAGGGAGTTGGAGGTTCTAATTTGGGATAGAAAAGTCTGCAAGTTCTAGAGGACATATATGCTAATTATTTGTATGTTAAATATTGGATTTTAGATTATAAAATATATTTTCCTCGGAATTTGGAAGGCATTGCTCCACTATCCATCATCTTTTTGTTTGGTTCGTTTTTGTGTGTGTGATTGTCTTTGCTACTAAGATGTTGGTGATATTCTGCTTACTTTTCTGCCTGTGTCCTACTCTTCTTTTGGAAGCTTTTAGGATATTTTCATTTTTCCCCCCAAATTTTAAATTGTGTGACATGCTTGAATTTTCCCCATTATTTTGCTGAATGAGACTTTTAAATTTGGAAACTCATATTATCAATTTATTGGAATTTTCTTCATTAAAAATACATTGTTAAAAAATTTCACTCTGTTTTCTCTGTACATTTGTTCTAGAAATTTTATGAGCTGAATATAGGTGTCCCTAGATTCATTCTTTAAGACTCTTACGCTTTCTGAAGTATGTTCTACCTTTTTGTTGCTGTTTTGCTTTCTGAATAATTTGCTTCACTCTTTTCTTTTTCTCTCCTTACATATTTTATATTTTAGTAACTAAAAGCTATTTCTTATTGTTGGTTTTTATTTTCTATGTTATCTCGTTCTTGATTACAGACATGATAGATATGATCATTCTTATTTAAATATATTTGTTTTTGTTCTTTTTTATGTATTTCTTTGCTCCACTACACATCATTTTCCTTTTTTTGTGTTAACTTATTTGGTTTCTAATTAACATTGGAGATTTTCTGAAATTATGGGTGATTTCTGGCAGTTTCCATTTGAGAGACCAAAGAGTTCTTGATACATGGACAGTGCATATCACCTGAATGCACTTTCAGTGAACTGGTCAGACATCCAAGTTGCCATCCCATTAGAGGGTCTCTCTATGGCAGTATATAGAATTATTCATCTAGGGTAGTCCAGATTTTTCCAGAAAAGCTATTTTCTACCTGGAGAGACACTCTTTTAGTTTCCAGTATTCTGTAAGCAGAAATCTAAATTTCCTAGAGGGTCTTACCATTTCAATCCTTAGTGATAAATTTAACTTACCACCCTTCCCCTCATGTTTAATTCACCATTTCTCATTCATAACCTTCTATCTAGTATTTGGATGTTTACAATATCAGAACCTATTCTTTACAATTTTAATCAGAAATTTCCATTTCATTTTCTGCCTGGAAGAAAAAGAATGCGACACTTGGTACCTCCAAGTTTTGAGAAGCAAACAAATCACTTCTCCTGGGGTATGACCCACCAAAGGAGTTTTAATTGTAGCTTCCTCTGTCTACAAAGGCAAGCACCCTTATCCATCTCTTTTTTTCACACAAAAAATATATTGTAATAACTGTACGATAAATGATGAGTCTTCATTTTGTTTTATTTGCCTTGTTGCCCTTGTTACTTATATACTATTTTTAAATTTTTTAAAAAATGTTTGTTTATTTTTGAGAAAGAGACAGAGACAGAGCACAAGCAAGGGAGGGGCAGAGAGAGAGAGGGGGAGACACAGAATCTGAAGCAGGCTCCAGGCTCTGAGCTGTCAGCATAGAGCCCAACACAGGGCTTGAACTCACGAGCCAGAAGATCATGACCTGAGCCGAGACACTTAACTGACTGAGCCACCCAGGTGCTCCATTTATATACCACTTTTATTTATAAACCAGGGATGTAAAATTTTCAAGTATGACATGCTTGTTAATTTGAATGAACAATTTAAGACCCTTAATTTAAAGTAAATGTTGCTTTCCCGAAATCATATATACCGCCAGCAGTGAATGCAAACACTCATTTCTCCAGCCCCATGCTCAGACCCAAAAAACAACAAATCTTTTGGTCAACATGAAAAGCAAATGTGATATCTTCCCCTAATTTACATTTCCCTCCTTTCTAATGTATATGAGTATGTATCTCCAGCTTATGGGTTATTTATATTTCTCCTTTTATCATTTATCTTTTACTGTTTCTTGCCTATTTTCTTCATGCTGTTGTGATCAATTTTCTTAGTGGTTTATAAAATCTCTTTATATATGCAAAGATATAAATCCTTCGACATACTTCTTTTTTTGCCATTGATTACTTCCTTTTTGAAAACTGGTAACTTGCTTTCCTTCTGCTTCATTCCTATTTTATATACATTCAGTAGCTGCTCCTTATCATTAATATAACTTTTCCTGTTGTTTTTCACAGGCAGATCCTTGCAGCAGCCAAAAGAGCTGACCAAGTGGGCCATTTTCTTTGGGTGGGATCAGACAGCTGGGGATCCAAAATAAACCCACTGCACCAGCATGAAGATATTGCAGAAGGAGCCATCACCATTCAGCCCAAGCGAGCAACAGTGGAAGGTATGGGTTTTGTCCATTGTAAAATATGCTAAGAGACTGGTTTGGGCCATGCAGGATGGCTAAATCATGTGTCTCTTTGAGGGTTTGGTGTTTTTACATAATGTATGCAGTGTGATTTCAAATTCTAGCCATGAAATGCAGATTAGGTCATATATCTGGTCTGTTATTTTAGTTGACAGTTCTCTTTTGAAGAGATCATGTATTTTTATAATATCAAAATCCACATTTTTTTCATTATGGCACCAGAGCTTCCTGAGAGAAGAGTATTACCATTAATAAGTCAAATAATAACACAATCCAAGTGTACGTACATGAACTGTATTTTTTTTTGAAAGAATATTATTCCTTTGCAATTTATCCATTACTTCTGTAGCAGAATAACTCCGTAGATCCTTTCCTTTGTTACCTCATGGAGTGTCTTCCGGCCCCCAGCATTGTACTGCACACCACCTCTCTCAGGCACCATCACCTTGACTTCATGGGTCCCTTTTGTTCTCACTTTCTTTTGCCTTCCTAAATCACTGCCCCCTTTCTTTTCCTTTGCCTCCCTTGCTGCTACAAAGAGTCTATAAGAGGAAGAAAGAGGAGAGGGTGTTTATTGGTATCCTTCTGATCTAACAAAATTGCTGATTACAATTTATGTTCTCCTTTAATTTGAAAAGAAAAGTCATTTTGAAAAGAAGATAATGTGAAGAAAAGGAACTATTCCACTAGTATCCTGATTTGTGTTTCTTTTCTGATGGGCCAGGTCTCCAAAGATTCCCTAAAACATGCTTGTTTTGCACATTAAAAAAGCCTCTACCTTCTCACTCAAAAAGGGATCAAATATTTCCGTTTCTTTCTATTCTGCCTCCACTCCAATATAATTAATTATTCTCCCCAGAAGGCTGCTTGGTCTATGGAGACCTTTTTAAACAAGCCAGGTTGTGGTTTAGTCACTGTTGACTTTCTATGTTATCTGGGGGAGATAAAGATCCCATGAGTCACCCATGTATTCATTGGGAGGCTTTGAATTCATTTCATTCCCTAGTACATGTCCTGAGAAGATTGCTTATCTTACAACACGGACCAGTGCATTTGCAGATGCGTTGCAAAAATAAAAGATAACATTAACTATCTCCACTCCTTTTTACTCAAAATTTTGAGTATCCACTGTATGTCTTGCTCTGTTCTGAAAGTTTAAAAAATAAGATGACAAAATGCTTACTTTCAAAGCATGCAGAGCTGAGAGAAGGTGTCAAAAATAGCCATTGGCTAGGTAACATGAGAAACCTTGTATGTGTAATATGGAATAGATGCCACAGGGCACAAAGGAGATACTGTGGAAGTTTCTCTCCAGTGGTGATGTTGCAGTTGGGGGATATTCCTGAGAGAAGGTAAAGTGATGACTTGAAATGCCTCAGGCAGATGAGGAGAACACCATCCATTCCCAACCCAGGGGGGATGGGAACAGAAGAGTGAAGGAGCAGGGCACACTGGGATACCAGTAAATAATTCATTCTACAGCACGGCCCTGCATTATAGCCATCCTGAAATTCTTATGATTTTTTAAAAACCGTTCCCACTTACAGGGCATTGGGAAAACCCTTTTCTCTCCTAGAGTTCCATTCACTGAACTATTGGCCGGATTAACTCCTAGTTTTATCCTTTAGGACTTTGCTTAGACATTAATTTTCCTTGGAAGCTACATATGACCCTTCTACTTCACCCAAGTTTGGGTTAGATGTCTTTTCTGTTGCTTCTGTGGCATCCTTCATGATCCCTACTACTGTAGCACCTCTTTACTTGTCTCTGTCTACAAACATATCTGTTATGCACGCCTTTGGACTGCGTATGGCAGATACTCAAACAGAATTTTAAGTGTTTGGATGCTGAGATGGGTGGAGGAATCACAGACTATCTGAGTTCCTGACATAAAATATGGCAGAGAAATGGACCAGAGTTGAATTATGAAAGATCTTGAAACTACACTAAGAAAAATGTTCTTTATTCTGAAAGTTGGAGCAAGGTCTGGAAAGTGGAATGTGATCAAAGGGGGTTAGAAAGTTGACTCAGGTGACGTTATGGAGAAGTAAGAGTCAGGTGAGAGTCAAAGCAAGCAAGAAAGGAGTGAGGTCCTTCCTTCCTCGACTGAAGATGCTGCATAGACATGGATGCCTATACTCCATGGTTACTAACTCCCGTTTCATGATATTTAGAGATTACTAAGTATCTTGAAGTTTATATAAATTCTTGAAAAAAATTTTTCTGCTGTGTAATTAGGGATACACATTTTTTCTTTTTTTGGGGAGGAGAGAGGGATGATATACAAAACTCTTAAATCAGACACAAAACAGCATCCTACGTATGCAAAAACCTAACTATATATTTATATCTAGATCTAAGTCTGTATTTATATCATTTGTATCTATATCTCCCTGTTGGGGAGGGGTTGTTCCAAACAATGAATTGAAAGAGAGAAAGAGATTGTTAACATTGGAAAATGATAGAGCACCATCTGTTTGTACAGAACTCTCTATTCTTAACCAGATAAAAATAAGGTTTTTTTTGTTTTGTTTTGTTTTGTTTGTTTTTTGTTTTTGTTTTTGTTGTTGCTGGTGTGTGTGGCTTATGTCTAGCCATATTGTCTGTGCATTGCTACAAAGAACAGCCTAGATTTGTTTACTTAGGAAATGAAACATCAAGATTGTGGCTGTGCATTTATAGTGACACACTCCTAAGGAAGCGCAAAAAGAAATGAATTTACTTGTGCTCAGGTTTGTAAAGCAAGCTATGAAATATCTCAAATGGAACTAACAAAATTGGACATTTTCTGTATCAGCAAATAAGTTTTCCTCTCCTGTCTAATATGT
This sequence comes from Crocuta crocuta, assembly GCF_008692635.1. NCBI lineage: Eukaryota > Metazoa > Chordata > Mammalia > Carnivora > Hyaenidae > Crocuta > Crocuta crocuta. The sequence continues at coordinate 2,151,242 of NW_027530006.1, read as the reverse complement.
TTTTCTTTTTGATAAATATTCCATATTGATTACTGTCGTAGAACATCCTACAAATATTTATAATACTCCTATATCCCTGTATCTTTGTGTTTTATAGTGTTGTATGTACAAACGCAAACAGGAAAAAGGCAATCAATAATCAACATGTTTCTATCCTGTAGATTTATATTTTGAACATGTTCAGCAAAGATCTGAAATTTTGGCTGGTCTTTTCTCTATCTGCATGAATAATTAACAATAAATTACTTTAGGCTAAATTGCTAGCAAGCACATGGCCTCTGTGAGAGTAGTTCTCATCTTCTTTTATCTTCTATCTGTATTTATTCTCCATTTATGCAAGAAAGGGCCTCTGTGTTTGCTAGCCAAGTGTGTTGTTCTTCCCCCTTTCAATTTGATGTTGATAGGAATTGTGCCCAGGAAAGGTCAGCCGTGGCCCTGATCACTGCCCAACATTCACAGGATATTTGGAGAACGTCTCCACAGCTTGGCAGCTCTCCTCCAGCTCCTGAGCCAAAACACTTCTGTAATTTTCAGTGTCTCTGAATTGTCTGATGAGCCAAGGGATCTCTGGCATTTTCCTCTCTTCTGTTGCCCCATTAACTAAGATTCCTTGTCATCTTTCCAGCCCCCAACAAGGCCTCAGCAAAAAATGTCCATGGTGCTTTCAACTCTTTGCCCTACAGAGCGCTCTGCTTCTCTGAGAATAGGCTGTCCAAGGCATTCTCTAATTACAGTCAACGGGGATCATGGACCAGTATCTTTTCATCTCTGCTATAATCATTAACATTAGGGAGCTAGTGTAATGAAGGATAGATATTCAAAGCTAACTATAATGGCTCTGACTATTGGTGATGTTTTCAAATGTGTCTGTGGAACAGCTTGGTTCCTGAATTAAATCTGCAATCTATGTAGGAGAGACAAAAAAAATGCTATGAACCTGGCATAAAAAGTTGGTTATTTCATGCTTTTTAAATTCAAGGCTGAAATGAATTCTATATTTTTCCTAAAACCAGAGATCAAAGCTAGGAAGAGCTGAACTAAAATAAACTAAACTAAAATTCCGGCTGCAATTTAGATGTGTCCTACTTTAGCCTTCCTTGATTACCTAGAATGTACCACACATATCACAAGGTTTTGTAGGTGAAAGGAAGAAAATGACTAGAAAGAAAACATTTCCCTAAACCACAATGCTATTTCTGAGCAATGCATATGCCTTTTGGAGCTATCACTGGTTTAATAAGAGAGCAGTGAGAGTATTTTGTGTTCACTGTCATGACAATTGCTTTATTGACTCTTTTACAAATATTTATAAACTCTAGCAGGGTATCAGGCACCAACCTAAACAGTGAGATATAGCAAATGACAGTCTAGACCAGGTCCTTGCCCTTATTTAGAAGTGACGGTTGATAAAAAAAAAAAAAGTGTAAACAAGAAAATATTAGAATATTTTTTATGTTTTTCCCCTAAAAACCAGCTGGTAAATGATGGAGTTATTAAGGTAGAAGAGAGACCAGGACACAATACAGGTCCAAACAAAGATTGGCAGACTGTGGGTGCAAGTCAATGGCTGAAGCCTGGCTCATATCCATAACAGATTCTTTCACTGCTTAAAATCCACAAAGGTTTCCCATTTCTCTATTTCTTACTGCTTTGGAAAATAATTTGTTCTTTCTGATAGATCAAATCATTAACATTTTCAAAAGACTGCCTGATTTTCCCAGGGTTAGTCTACCCATCAAAAGCAAACTCATCACTCCCCAAGTCCAGAATGTGCTATATACCCCTTTTCTGCAAGCACAAAACATACCATGTTCACCTGAGGCACTTAAAACTAGAATCTGAACCTCAAGGGCAGTGCCTACAGCCTGTGGCTTCCGGGAGATTATCCATCTTTGCTTCTACTCCCTTTACATTTAGTAAGGACCCAGCACATAGTGAATTTTTTAAAAGCTAAGTTTGTGTTTTTGTCTATTGTATCTGAAAGTATCTATAATATCTGCATATGCAAGTGACTGTATTTTTATGTGAATGTTAAGTTTTCTTAGGATGGGGGAAAAAATCTTCCAAAATGGTTTGTCTTTGACTTTTTTTCTAAGACATTCAGTAGAAGGGTCAATTCCAGGATCTCTCAGGATCTCCAGGATCTCACCAGGAATTTCAAAGTGGACTTGCACACTTTTCCTCGTTTGCCTTCAGAGGACCTCTTGCATTCTTCGTATGTCTTGCCTTTCTTTTCAAGTTTGGAGAGACTTTCTGTGCAGGACTGGCACCAGGGCTTAATTAGGTGACTTGCTGGAGTATTCCAAACACACAAGGGAAGCCTCAGGCCTGACTCCTCAGAAAGTAGGAAGCATGATAAGCCTGCTTCATTTTGTCTTAGACACTCCAGTGGGCACGTCCTTTCCGAACTGTACTGTTTCTACTCACAGAACAGACTGAGAGAGACGGTGAGTAGATCACAGGTGTAAGAAAAATAGGTGTGTGAAGAAAAACACCATCTCATTTTTCATCTTGTGTTGTTTAAATTAGACACTGTTGGACTTGAGCAAGTGGTAAGAAATGTAAACAGAGAAATCTGAAATGTAAATAACTAAGGAGAGCTGAGAACAATTCCCTTTATGTGTAAAAAGGCCCAGGTTTTGGGACATGCCTTTTTCCTGTCTCATAGGATAGATGCTTCCTTACTTGCTTTCTAGGAAGATTTTTCTTTTTTTCTTTCTTTAAATTTTAGTTAACATATAGTGCAATATTGACTTTGGAAGGAGACTTAAGTGATTCATCACTTACAGACAGCACTCAGTGCTCAAAAACAATGCCCTTCTTAATAGCCATCACTCATTTAGCCCATCTTCCACCAACTCCCTCCATCAATCCTCTAATTGTTCTCTACCCTTAAGAGTATCTTATTGAGGATTAGGAGGAACTTAACGGACGACCAAGGGAGAGAAGAAGGGGGAAAATAGTGGGGGAGAGGGAGAGAGGCAAACCATGAAAGACTCTTGAATACTGAAAACAAACTGAGGACTGATGGGTGTGTGTGTGGGGAGATGTGCATGGAGAAGGGCACCTGTGGGGATGAGCACTGGGTGTTATATGGAAACCAACTTGACAATAAACTATTTGTAAAAAAAAATAATAAAATAAAAAAATTTTAAAAAAATAAATAAAACGCACTCAACCCTTGAAAATGAAATAAAATAAAATATTTTTAAAAAGTATCTTATTGTTAGTTTCCCTTAAATAGTTTATTGTCAAGTTGGATTCCATATAATACCCAGTGCTAATCCCAACAAGTGCCCTCCTCCATGTCCATCACCTTCCTTTCCCTCTCCCCCACACCCATCAGCCCTCAGTTTTTTCACAGCATTCAAGAGTTGCTCATGGTTTGCCTCTTTCCCTCTCCCCAACTATTTTCCCCTCCTCCTCCCCCATCATCCTCCATTAAGTTCCTCCTAATGCATCTATACGTGCAAACATATGGTATCTGTCCTTCTCTGCCTGACTTATTTCTCTCCGCATAACACCCTCTGTTCCATCCACGTTGCTACACGTGGCCAGATTTCATTCTTTCTCATTGCCATGTAGTATTCCATTGTATAGATAAACCACAGCTTCTTTTTTTCTGCAAAAATTTTTAAATGTTTTTATTTATTTCTGAGAGAGAGAGAGAGAGAGAGAGAGAGACCGAGAGCAAGGGAGGGTCAGAGAGAGAGCAAGACACAGAATCAGAAACAGGCTCCAGGCTCTGAGCTAGCTTTCAGCACAGAGCCAGATGATGGGCTCAAAAACACAAACCGTGAGATCATGACCTGAACCGAAATCGGACGCTTAACTGGCTGAGACACCCAGGCACCCCAAACCACATCTTGATCCATTCATCAGTTGATGGACACTTAGACTCTTTCCATGTTTTTGGCTATTGTTGAGAGAGCTACTATGAACATTGGGGTCCATGTGACCCTATGTATCAGCACTCCTGTATCCCTTGGGTAAATTCCTAGCAGTGCTATTGCTGAGTCCTAGGGGAGTTCTATTGTTCATTTTTTGAGCAAATTCTACACTGTTTTCCAAAGGGACTGCACCAGTTTACATTCCCACCAACAGTGTAGGAGAGCGCCCATTTATCCACACCCTTGTCAGCATCTATAGTCTCCTGATTTGTTAATTTCAGCCACTCTGATCAGCATGAAGTGGTATCTCAGTGTGGTTTTAATTTGTATTTCCTTGATGATGAGGGACACTGAGCATCATTTCATGTGTCTGTTGGCCACCTGGATGTCCTCTTTGGAGAAGTGTCTGTTCATATCTTCTGCCCATTTCTTCACTGGATTATTTGCTTTTTCTGGTGTGGAGTTTGCTGAGTTCCTTATAGATTTTGGATACGAGCCCTTAATCTGATAGGTCATTTGCAACTATCTTTTCCCATTCCGTTGGTTGCCTATGGAGTTTTACTGATTGTTTCCTTTGCCGTGCAGAAGCTTTTTATCTTGATGAGATCCCAATAGTGCATTTTTGCTCTTGATTCCCTTGCCTTTGGTGATGTGTCAAGTAAGAAATAGTTGTGATTGAGGTCAAGGAGGCTGTTTCCTGCTTTCTTCTCTAGGGTTTTGATGGTTTCCTGTCTTACATTCGGGTCCTTTATCCATTTTGATTTTATTGTTGTGTATGGTGTGAGAAAATGACCTANCAGTTTCTTGATTTCTCTTTCTGTTGCTTCATTGTTGGTGTATAAAAATGCAACCGATTTCTGTACGTTGATTTTGTACCCTGCAACTTGGCTGAATTCTTGGATCGGTTCTAGTAGGCTTCTGGTGGAGTCTGCCATGTTTTCTATGTAGAGTATCATGTCGTCTGCAAAAGGTGAAAGTTTGACTTCCTCTTTGCCAATTCTTATGTCTTTGATTTCCTTTTGTTGTCTGATGGCTGATGCTAGGACTTCCAGCACTATGTTAAACAACAGTGGTGAGAGTGGGCATCCTTGTTGTGTTCCTGATCTCAGGGGGAAAGCTGTCAGTTTTTCTTCATTGAGGATGATGTTAGCTGAGGGCTTCTCATAGATGGCTTTTATGATGTTTAAGTAAGTTCCTTCTATCCCGACTTTCTCGAGGGTCTTTATTAAGAAGAGATGCTGTATTTTGTCAAATGCTTTTTCTGTATCATATCGATCATATGATTTTTATCTTTTCTTTCGTTGATGTGATGTATCACATTGATTGATTTGCGAATATTGAACTAGCTGTGTAACCCGGGAATGAATCCCACTTGATCATGGTGCATAATTCTTTTTATGTGCTATTGAATTCGATTTGCAAGTATCTTATTGCGGATTTTTACATCCGTATTCATGAAGGATATTGACCTGTAGTTCTTTTTTTTTTTTTTTTTTCCTGGGTCTCTGTCTGATTTGGGAATCAAAGTGATGCTGGCTTTGTAGAATGAGTCCGGAAGTTTTCCTTCTACTTCTATTTTTTGGAATAGCTTGAGAAGAATGGGTATTAACTCTGATTTAAAGTCTGGTAGAATACCCCAGGGAAGCTATCTGGCCCAAGGCTCTTATTTGTTGGGAGATTTTTGATAACTGATTCAATTTCTTCACTAGTAATGCGTCTGTTCAGATTTTCTATGTGCATTCCCATGTGAATTTTGGTAGCATGTGTGTGTTTAGGAATTTGTCCATTTCGTCTAAGTTGCTCAGTTTGTTGGCATATAATTTTTCATAGTATTCCCTGGTAATTGCTTGTATTTCTGAGGGGTTGGTTGCAATAAGTCCATTTTCATTCATGATTTTATATGTTTGGGTGCTCTCTCTCTCTCTCTCTTTTTCAGAAGCCTGGCTAGAGGTTTGTCAATTTTGTTTGTTTTTTTCAGAAAAACAATTCTTGGTTTCATTGATCTGTTCAACTGGTTTTTTGTTTGTTTGTTTCTATATTGTTTATTTCTGCCCTAATTTTTTATTATTTCTCTTCTCCTACTGGGTTTGGACTGCTCTTGTTACTCTCCTTCTAGTTCCTTTAGGTGTGCTGTTATAGTTTTACTTGCACTTTTTCTAATTTCTTGAAATAGACCTGTAGTGCAAAGTACTTTCCTCTTAGGACTGCCTTTGCCATATCCCATATAGTTTGAATTGTTGTATTTTCATTTTAATTTGTTTCCATATATTTTTTAATTTGTTCTCTAATTGCCTGATTTGCTCATTCATTCTTTAGTAGGGTGTTCTTTGACCTCCATGTTTTTGGAGGTTTTTGAGACTTCTTCCTGTGGTTGATTTCAAGTTTCATAGCATTGTGATTTGAAAGTGTGCAAGGTATAATCTCAATTCTTTTATATTTACCAAGGGCTGCTTTATGTCCCAGTATGTGATCTATCTTGGAGAATGTGCCACAAGCACTTGAGAAGAAAGTGAATTCCATGGCCTCAGGATGTAGAGTTCTAAATATATCTGTCAAACCCATCTGGCCCAATGTGTCATTCAAGTCTATTGTTTCTTTAGTGATTTTCTGTCTAGTTGATTATCCATTGCTCTAAGTGGAGGACTAAAGTCTGCTGCTATTAGCACATTCTTAGCAATAAGATTGTTTCTGTTTGTGATTGTTTAATGTATTTAGGTGCTTCCATATTCGGTGCATAAACATTTATAATTATTGGCTCTTCCTGATGGATAGACCTGTTATTATTATATAATGCCCTTCTTCAGCCCTTGTTATTGTCTTTCATTTAAAGTCCAGTGTGTCTGATATAAGTATAGCTACTCCAGCTTTCTTTTGACTTCCAGTAGCATGATATATATTTTTCCATCCTCTTACTTTCAATCTGAAGGTGTCCTCAGGTCTAAAATGAGTTTCGTGTAGACACGAGCAAATAGATGGATTTTGTTTTTTTAATCCATTCTGCTACTTTATGTCTTTTGATTACAGCATTTATGCCACTTACATTCAGTGTTATTATTGAAAAATAAGGGTTTAGAGTCACTGTGTTCTCTGTAGGATTCATGCTTGTGGTGGTGTCTCTGGTACCTTGCATTCCTTGCAACATTTCCTTCAGAGAGTCCCCCTCAGAATTTCTTGTAGAGCTGGTTTAGTGGTGATGAATTCTTTCAATTTTTCTTTATTCGGGAAGACTTTTATCTTTTCTTCTATTCTGAATGACAGGCTTGCTGGATAGAGGATTCTTGGCTGCATATTTTTTCTATTCATCACATTGAAGATTCCCTGCCATTCCATTCTGGCCTGCCAAATTTCAGTAGATAGGTCTGTAACCACTCTGATAGATCTCCCTTTGTATGTTAGGGCCCTTTTATCCCTAGCTGCTTTCAGAATTTTCTCTTTGTCCTTATATTTTGCCAGTTTCACTATATGTCATGCCGAAGATCGATTCAAGTTACGTCTGAGGAGAGTTCTCTGTACCTCTTGCATTTCAATCTTTGTTTCCTTCCCCAGATTGGGGAGGTTCTCAGCTATAATTTGTTCAAGTACCCTTCAGCGCCTTTCTCTCTCTCTTCCTTTTCTGGAATTCTTATGATATGGATATTGTTCCTTTTGATATTATCACTCAGCTGTCGAACTCTCCTTTTGTGTTCCTGGATCAGTTTATCTCTTTTTCTCGGCTTCCTCTTTTTCTATAATTGTGTCTTCTAATTCAACTATTCTCTTCTCTGCCTCTTCAGTCCGTGCATTGGATGCCTCCATTTTATTTTGCATCTCATTTATAGCATTTTTAAATTCATCACAACTATTTTTAAGCTCCATAGTGTTTGTAGCAATAGTTTCTTTGATGTCTTCCATGCCTTTTCCAAACCCAGCGATTAATTTTCTGACTATTTTTCTAAATTCTTGTTTGGTTATGTTGCTTATGTCTGTTTTGAGCATTTTTTTAGCTGTCATTTCTTCCTGGAATTTCTTTGGAGGAGAGTACTTCTGTTTTGTCATTTTGGCTAGCTTTCTGTCTCTTGTTAGTTTTTAAAGCTTGTTATGCACTCTGCACCTGCAAGTACTACTGTATTAACGATTGCTCTTTGACTGTCTAGGGCCTGTCCTTTCAGGAAATATTCTTTGAATTGTGTCTCTTGGTCTCTTTTGTTGAGACTTTGGTTATTTTATTTCCCTACTCGTAGTGGTATTTTGGACTCTCCACCATGTGTACTTTGGCTTGTTTCTTGAGGCAGCCCTGGGAAAGAAAATAGACAGACAAACACACAGAAAACAAAGGCACACAAATGCATAGACAAATCTAACACGCAAACTGAAAGGAGAAAAAAAAAGAAAAAGAAAAGAAGGGGAAAAATGAGGAAGGAAGAAAACCAAATAATAAAAATAAAGAAAATAAAAATATGAAAGAAGGAAAGAAAAAAAGAGAGAGAAACCCAAAAGAGAAAGGACAGTCTAAAAGCATAAAATCAGAACTCCCCGCTACAAATAAAGAGCCGGGTGTATGCAGTGCTGATGGAAGAGCATGTACAAAGAGAGAAATGACAGGGCGGGGAGGAAGTGAAGTTGGAAGAGAAATGACCAGGCAGAAAGACTAAGAGGCTTAATTCAGAGAGAGAAAGAGGAGAATATTGTAAGAGGTGAGGAGAAAGAAATGAAGATAATGTTACTCAGAGATAATATATAGTCTGATTACTCCAGAGATAGAAAGGTAGCAGTGGAGGNCGTGGGGTGGGGGGTGGGGGGGTGGCAGAAGCAGCGGGGAAGGGTGTTGTTTGGTGTAGGCAGGTCTTAGCCTCCACTGCATCCTGCAGGCCGCTCCCTGAGGTCACGACTTGGTGGTTATGGGGAGAGAAATGGTGGCGTCCCAGTCCCCTCTTGAACCAAGCATTGCAACTCATTCTTTTGGGTCCGATCTCCCAGTACTGTGGCCGTAGCCAAGGTTCGCCATGCTCTATATCCCAAGTCCGGCCTTATTTCCAGATCTTAGTCCGCGCACCCCGTTGATACCGTCTGAAATATAAACCTGGAGGCCGAGTCCCTCTGAGCAGTTTCAAGCTGGCCACCTCCCACTGGGAATCCAGCCAAGCCAGAAGAGTGGCGGAGAGGCTTCAGGTGTGCCACCTCCCCTCCAGGTCTAGCTGGTGAGCAGAGGACCGGTTTCTCCCAATGTCACCCGGGACCAGGGTGTCCAGCTCAAGGTAAGCTGCGCAGCTAGAAATCGGAACACTCTGTGTTCTGAGCTGAGGTTTTTCTCTTCTCCAGGACAGGGACAGTTCCTTGAGCAGTTTCAGTCGCTCTTTCTTTTCCCCTCGACTCACCACAGGTCCCTGCAAAGGGGGCTCCCTCCTCTCCCTACGTGTCTCTGGTCCCGGCCCATTTTCATCTGCCCCAGTTTGCACTCACACTATAAGTTTTTCTCAGCGGACCCTGTCTCATGTTCCTCCCAAACTCCTGGATTCTGTAAGGGCTCCTATGGCTTCAGGCCTTCTCCGTTTGAGAGATGGGGGTGAGTGAAATGTACAGAGCTCTCTACTTCTCTGACATCTCGCCTCCTCCTTTTCTGTTTCCCTCTCTTGTCTTCACCCCTTCCCATATATTCATCTGTTTTGTTTCTTAAACATATGAGTAAAATCATATGGTATTTGTCTTTCTGTTTGACTTATTTCACTCAGCATAATACATTGTAGCTCCATTCACATCATATCAAATGGCAAGATTTTATTCTTTCTGATGGCTGACTAATATTCCATTTGATAGAAAGATAGATGATAGATAGAAGGTAGACAGATAGATTGATAGATACACACCCCACATCTTCTTTAAGCTCACATGCTACCAGAACTGAAACAGAAAGATCTAGAAAATTTGAACAGACCCATAATCAGCAAAGAAATTGAATCAATAATAAAAAATCTCACAACAAACTAGAGTCCTCGGCTAGATGGCTTCCCAGAGGATAGATGCTTTCTTAATGGGCTTCACTTAACTGGCCACCAGTCATTTCCTAACCAGTGAATATGTAAACAAACAAGAATATATCCATTCTGTTTGCATGATATGCTGTCTGATGCCTCCAGTACCCTGAACACTCCCCATTAATAATTGGATCTCTAGTATGTCCCACCAATTGAATTTTTAGCTACCAAGAACTAGCTATTTTTGATTCTCAGTGTATTTACTGCAGTAATATGTATTACCATAATTATTTCACGTGAAAATCATATAAACCAATGAAGTGAGTGCAGGGAGAGTAAAAGAGAGAGAGATGCTATTTCAAAGAAGATACATTTGAGTTCCTTGGAAAGATGTGGTAAGTTTGCAACTGTTAGTTGTGGGCTAAATTTGGTCATGTTTTGGAGGGAAATCATAAACACTAGAAACATACTGCATTTAACTACTGGTCAACTACCTTTAAGTTTCTGTGTCACTTTAAAGATGACAAAACTAAATTTTTTGTAGTTGATTTTTTTTCCAGATTATGACAAGGAGGCCAAATGGGTGATGCATATTCACACAAAAAAATATCATGATCATACATCAGAAGATTTACAAATGAGTGAGTGAGTGTGTGTGTGTGTGTGTATGGATGGATTTTGAGTTGAAACATTTGATATATTTATGTATTTTTAATGATTCATTGCCAAGATATAAATGTTTTATTAACTGACCTACCTTGGATCCCAATGATATTTAACTATTATTTAATTATAAAGTTTCCAATGTACTTACATTTGGGCTTTCACTTTCTAAGACTTACATTTTTCACCTGTAGATGGAAAGTTTCAACTATATCATCCCCAAAGGGTCCTTCTAGGAGTAACATTGTGAGAATGATTATCTATTATTTTTGCCTACCCTGCATCCATTCTTTCTACTTGTTACAGCCCCCACATTCTAACCTGCAGACCCCCACACTCTACTTGCTGTCAACTCATGTGACATGGGTGACACGATTCAAACCCTTGGCTCCAGGATAACGCATAGAGTTCATATTACACTGCTGGCCCCCCCAAGTCTGGATCAGGACTTTGCATCTTTATCAACTACGAACTCCTGTTACTTGTATAGGATCCTTCAGAATGGGTTTCTGTAACTTACAACTCAAATGCCTTAACAAATATGATTGTATATTAAGACAGCCTCTGCCAGGCCTTTTGTTAAATCTTGTATCTTCTCTGAGTTATATCCTTTCCAAGTGCTATTTACCTCACATGGATGTCCCTGTTTAATTATTCTCCGGTTCTTTATCACTCTAGTGAAATCTATACATTCTTCACTTATGAGACCATTAGTCTCATCAACCCTATGATGTTTTCTTGTCACCTCAGCCTTATTCCTAACCTCATTATCTCAGCCTTGCAGTGGCTATTCTGCTCATGAAGCATCTTCACATATAATCAGTTATTCTAAGTTATATATCACAGAATGCTGACTGGAATCTAAGTGATGGCTTCAAATATCCCTGAGAAATACTGATGAACTATCAGATCACCCTCCAGAAATCTAATTGTTTCAGAATTGAGCAGACCTTTGAGAGAGGATCCCTTCTAAAGGAAGAAAGACAAAATGAGTCTGATCTAGTAAGAAAGTCTTAGTTGTTTAAAGAAAGAGACATATTTACTCTTCCCAGGCCAGAACCTATTGAATTCACAAATGATTTCCCTAGGGAACAGACTGTACAAAAATAATAGGTCCCAGTTGGATAGGCTAAGCTACACTGTGGTGACAAACTCTCAATAACTAACACAACAACAAGTAGTGCTCACCCATGTGAAGTCTGCTCTGACTCTAGGAGAATTCCAGGACAGATGGCCTCTATGTACTTGCTCAGCCTTCTAGGCTGTTCCTATCTTATGGCATAACCATATCAGTACATTCTGTACAGCATTGCCACAAAGAAAGAGTGGCATGTTCACAAACTATTCTTAAATGCTTTTATTTGGAAGGGAAGCACTTTATTTCTACATTAACTTAATTGTCCAAAACAAGTCAAAACAAGTTTTCTCTTCATGAGAAATTCTGCATGGAAATTTAAAAAAAAGCACAATAATATTGCTGAAACTATCTCAAGTTCCATTTTACTAAAAACTTTGTCAGCTATTAGGACACTCACAACAATACTTTGGAATGTCCTGATAGGAGTCCACCATATGAAGAGAATAACATTCTCTGCTACTTTGCCCCAGACCTCTGAATAGCTTTGAGACCATGAGCACTGCTGAGGCAGCAATGGATCTTGGTGTCACTGGAAATCATGATGGTTTGCAGACCTCTGGAAGTTCCACTGAACACAGAAGATATCCAGGAAAAAAACAGTGATTCCTAGGAAACAGTAAGACACTTGACAGACTTGTTTGTGAGAATGTATGTGACACACTTGAAGATATTGTGCATGAACCACGTGAGAAAGTGTCGGTGGGGCTAGTGAGGGCCTAGATAATGTGACTCCTCTTATCCCTGCAGTCTGTGAGGCTTGGGGAAATTCCAGTTACCTCTGAGAATGCAGATTTGTAATTTATGACCAATGCTCTTGACTGTTGATGCACCAGTCATTTTTTCACTTTTTTTTTTTTTTTTGCCAAAGGGTGGAAGCCTCCTTGTGCTATGAAGGCTTAAAGTGCCACTTGTTCACTTATCCAACTCTCCCTACAGTTAGGAGATGAGCAGGTGACCTAATCCTACCATTAGTACCCATGAAAAAATTTTCTGAAGGAGCCTCTCAGAAATATTTTCCTCTCTTGAAAAAAATACATGTTACTACAACAGCTATCTAACTTATTTATTATCCAAATCCAGGACAAATGAGAAGTAAAAGAGGGCATAAATTTCAATTGTCCCAGGCAAAGCATAGTATGTGGACATCTTTCTCACAAGGAGAAAAATCCCTGCCCTCCATTCTTCTTGTGTTTGTCATGTTATTTTGTGAGGACGGGATACTTGGAATGATGGCAGTCCTCTTAATGAGAGAAGAGAATGACAGCAGAGAAGACAGATGGAAAACCTGGATCCATAATGACTTAAGTTGTTGAAACAATCCTGGAATTATTTACCTCAGGATTTCTTCTCATGTGAGAAAAAATGCCCTTATATTTAAGCCACTGTTAAGCTAGATATTTTGTTACATGCAGCCTAAGGTATTCTTAACCATGCATCTGTCTTACTCACTTCTTTATACCCATCATTTGCAAAAGGCCTGTAAAAGAATTGCCTATCATAAATATTTGTTGAATGAATAGATTTTATAAAATGATGCTTTTTAAAAAGACATATTTTTAGAGCAGTTTTAGGTTTACAGCAAAATCAAGAGGCAGGTACAGATATTTCCACATACTCTTACCCTAACATATGTGCAGCCTTCCCTATTATCAATATCATTCACCAATGTTTTCCCAGTGATAAACCTACATTGACCCAAAATAACCACCCAAAGTCCATCATTTACCATAGGCTTCTCCCTTGGTGTTGTATATTCTGTGGGTTAGGAAAATGTATACTGATATATACTTATCATAATAATATCATACAGAGTACTTTTATAGCTCTTAATACCCTCCATGCTCTGCCTGTTAACCCCCCCCCCCACACACACACAAGCAACCACAGATCTTTTATTATCCCCATAGTGTTTCCTTTTCTAGAATGTCTTATCACTGGAATCATAATACTAAGTAGACTTTTTAGATAGGCTTCATTACTTTATTAATATGTATTTAAGGATCCTCCATGTCTTTTCATGGCTTGGTAACTCATTTATTTTTGTGTTGACTAATATTTCATTGTCTACATGTATCACAGTTTATGTATCCATTCAACTACTGAAGAACATCTTGATTGCTTCTAAGGTTTGGCAATTATGAATATAGCTGCTAGAAATGTCCATATGCAGGATTTTGTGTAGTCATTTTTTCTGCTTTGAGTAAGTACCAATAAGCATAATTGTTGGAATATATGGTAAGACTATGTTGTTTTGGAGAAACTGCCGAATTTTCTCCAAAGCGGCTCTACTATTTTATATTCCCCCCAGCAATGAATGAGTGTTCCTTTTGTTCTCTCCCTCCCAGAATTTGGTGTTGTCAGTGTTCAAGAGTTTGGCTATTCTAATAGGGCTGTCCCACTGTTGTTTTAATTTTCATTTCCCTGATAATATATGATACAGATCATTTTTTCATGCGCAAATTTACCATCTGTATATTTTATTTGGTGAGCTGTATGTTAAGGTCTTTGATCTGTTTATTAAATCACATTGTTTTTTGTTTGTTTGTTTGTTTTTACTGTTGTGTTTTAAGTGTTCCTTATATATTTTTGCTAAGAACTTTGTATCAGATTCATCTTTGCAAATATTTTCTCCCAGTCTCTGGCTTGTCTTCTAATTCTCTTGATATTTTCTTAGGTAGAGCAGAAGTTTTTCATTTTAATGAAGTCCTGTTTATCAGTTGTTTCTTGCATGGATTGTTACTTTCATCTTGTATCTTAAAAGACATCACCATAACTAAGGGCATCTAGAATTTTTTCTATGTTCTCTTCCAAGAGTTTTATAATTTTGCATTTTACATTTAGGTCTATGATCTATTTTGAGTTAGTTTTTGTGAAGGGTGTAAGTTTGTATTTAGATGTGATTTTTTGCATGTAGATGTCCAATTGAACCATTTGGTGAAGAGGCTATCTTATCTTTGTTCTATTGTGTTGCCTTTGCTCCTTTGTTAAAGATTAGTTAAGTATATTTATAAGGGACTATTTCTGGGCTCTTTATTCTGTTCATGATCTTTTTGTCTATTATTTTACAGATACCATATTGTCTCAATTACTGTAGCTTTATATTAAGTCTTGAAGTTGAGTAGAGTCACTCTTCCAGCTTTCTTCTTCTTCTTCAATATTGTGCCAACTATTCTGGGTGTTTTGCCTCTCCATATCAATTTTAGAATCAGTTTGTTAATATCTATAAAATAACTTGTTGGGATTTTTACTGGGAATGCATTACATTGGGATTGCATATCTATAGATAGGGTTGGAAAAAAACTGGCATCTTGAAAATATTAAATCTTCCTATTTATGAACATGGAATATCTCTCCATTTTTGTGATTCTCTCATTTCATTCATCAGAGTTTTATAGTTTTCTTCATATAGCCCTCATACCTATTTTTATAGATTTATAACTAATTATTTTTAGATGCTATTATAAATGTTATTGTGTTTTTAATTTCAAATTTTACCTTTTCATTTTTGTTATATAGGGAAGTAATTGATTTCTATATGTTAACCTTTTATTCTGCAAGTTTCTTATAAATGCTTATGAGTTCCAGGAGGTTTATGTTATGGTGGTTGTTGTTAATTCTTTTTGGATTTCTACATAGATGATCATGTCATCTGTGAATAAGGATAGTTTTATATCTTTGTCCCAATTTATATAACTTTTATTTCCTTTTCTAGCCTAATTGCATTACTAAGGAATTCTAGTATGATGTTGGAAATGAGTAGTGTGAGGGACAACCTTTGCTTTGTGCCTTATCGTTGTGGAGAAGATTTGAGTTTCTCAACATTAAGTTTGATGTTAGCTGTAGGGGTTTGTGTGTGTGTAGATATAATGTCTTTTAAAATATATGTAGTCTGTAAGGTAAATCATATTACTGTAGAGTTAAAGTTCATAGGCAAGAAAGCTTGTGATTTTCATTGTATATGTCTATAGGTGTCGCCCTAGGTATTATTATGTTAAATATTATTATTAAGTGAGGTTATTTCATAAGAATTTTTATAAAAATTATAAATTTTATGAAAATATCTGTGCAAGAATTACCCAAGAAGGAAGAATGTGAACTAGGGAATGCTCTTAGACTTGTGAAATCAGTACAGCTTGTGATTCATTGACAGACAACAAAATTGTAAAACAAGGGGAATGGATTTATATTGCAAATAAATATACTTCCATTTTGAAATTATAAATGTATAAATGTTGACAACCTAATTTTAATTTTGATTGAAAAAGCCAAATGTTAAAGCATATTAATAAGCATGTTTTGGGGCCAGGGAAGTATTACACCAATGATATTATTGGGGGTTTCATTGAATGAGCACATTCTACACTATGGAGATTATTTCTTTAAATGAATCATGACTGTTATGTGATTTTTGCCCAACTAATAACTGATTGTAATATATTCTCAGGACTACTGACTGTTCATCCAACTATGTCACTACCAACTTTCCTCCCTGAGTTATCTCATGCAGACTGTCACTTTATAAATGTACCTATCTCTTTCTTTTACCCACTCCAAAATTGCTTTCTCTTTTATCACATCATAAAGATTTTGCCATTTATTATGAATAAATAGAAGACTTTTGTAGGACTTGAGTACAGGAATAGCATGATATGTCCTCCATATTAAAAAGACAATACTATTGGGTTAAATATAGAATATATGGAGATAAGGATAAAGTCTAACAGACTGGTTATGATGCTATTACAGTAGACTAAGTGAGAGATAATAGTAGGGTGAACCAGGGTGGAAGTAATGAAGGTAATGAGTGTTCCAATTAAAAACATAATTTGAAAGTGAAGCCAATAAGATTTTGACAGAAAAAAAAATGAGTCTCTAAGAGTGATTGCAAAGTTCTTTACTTGAACAAGAGAGATGGAATTGTCATCAGCTGAGATGGGTTTAGGGAAACAAGCAACAGGATCCATTTTGGAGGTACTGGATTAGAGATACTTAGACATCCAAGTAGATCAATGAAATGATCAATTCATTAGAGGAATTTGGAATTTAAGAGAAACTTCTGGAAACCTCTTGATTTCCTGGCTAATTAAAATATAGACGGCATTTAAAGAAGCATTTTAGAGAATAATAAGGGATTATAAAAATAGTGATTGCTAGCATATTCTTACCTGAAGAGGCTGAGAAAAGGAGAAACTAAATTGACCAGTGAGCTTGGATAAAAATAAGATGACCATGTTTTTTTGGAAACGAGACAGTATTTCAGAGTAGAGGAATGTCATCAGCTTCATCAGAATACTACTTTTTAGTCAGGCTTGACCATTCGGTTTGAGAAAATGGAGTTTATTGATGATTTCTGAAAAATTGTCACATTTGAGTGGTATTTGCAAACACCTGGATGAAATTGGTTTAGGCCAGTATTTTAGAAGTGTGTCTGTTGTCAGTAAATATCATCGCATAGAATCTCCAGCAGCCTCTCCCCAGGTTTATTACTACAGACCTAAAGGAAGGAGAGTATGGTCCCCTATATATTTGGAGTATCTTCAAAGGATATGCCGTTACAAATGGCAAAAGGGCATAAATGTTTAAAACATGTAATAATCCTACCTCCAGAATATGAAGCTATTTTTGTACCTGAGGCCACGTCATAACATGTAGGTAGAGCAAAACCTTAGAGAAACTTAAGAAGGCAGGTATTTACTATCGAAACACCCTGATGAGTTAACTTGTAGGCATTTATTTCATATACTTGTACTTATATTTTGGCAGGTAGAAACTGTGTGTATGCATGTGCATGTGTGTGTGTGTGTGTTATAATCACCACCAACTGTATTGCTAGATACATACACAATGGATTTGAATATGGAACTATTCAATATCAGTTCCTTTGCTGTGCCACCAACTAGTTAGGTGTTGAGTGGGGATGGGGAAATGTTTTCTCTGCTGCTTCAGTGTTCTCATATAGAAAATGAGAGGATAGGGTTAAATAATTAGCGAGGACTGCTACAGCCCTAGTGTTCTCTGATTATCTACTGCAAAAAAAAAAAAAAAGTATGTGAGTTTGTGTCTGAGTGTGTGTGTGTGTGTATGTGTAATGTAGACAGAAAGAACTAGAACTCATGCTGTGAGGAAGCACCTAGGAAAGACAATAAAGAGATAAAAATCTCAAGGGTAGCAAAGTTTTAGAACAGCTGTAAATTATAAAATAGGCCAAAAACATTTTTGAAAGTACCCATCTTGATTCTACTCATGTAGAAGACAGATAGAAAACAATAAAATTATGAGAGGAGATATTGAATAAGACAAGCAAGAAAGGGAATCTGGGAGAAGGGAGGTCTGACATCAGAAGTTGAGAAAAGGAAAGGAATGTATGTGTTTCATAAGGAGAGGGAAAAGTCACAAATATCCTAACACTTCGAAAATCTCTATCTTTTCAATTGAGGTGTCCAAATCCGACTTTTCTTCTCTTTCCAGAACAATAGCTATTTATTTCCTTAACAGAAGGCAAAAGAAACAGTTTCTGTGTGTGTTCACCAGTTAGGAGTGCATTGGCTTGGTGTATTGCCTAGAAAAAGACCATTAAATGATGATCCAGAGGAAGTCTTCCCTTATTTGCCAGGAGTGTGTCATTGCAGGAGCCTACAGACCCCACTAAAGGCTGTGAAAAGCTGTACCTAGTGAAGTTAAAAAGTCCCATTAGTTTGGATTGAGTGTGAACAGAAGCACTTGAAACTATTAAATGCCAGGCTGACTATGAAAGCAAAGCAGTAGTAAGAATTTAAAGGGTCATTAAGTTAGCCAAATGGATGGCAGGCAGAAAAATCATTTACAAAAATTGAGAGGTTGAAGGGACTTCTTTAACATTCTTAACAAAAATTAGATGTTTGTTAATCTCTCTCCATTTGGAGAAAAAGAAAAAAGACCTCACTAAATCAGATAAGGGGTTTTTATCAGGCTCAGTCTGTATGACATTAGGTGTGTGCTATTAGGTTAATTGGAATTTTCAAGTTAAAATAACCTTCTTCTAATTTTAAATAGAAACTTGTTTTTTTTTTTCTTGGTCAGTTGTAAAAGGGGATGTTTTGCACAGTTTCCTAAGCACTAAGTCTACTGTGCTATTTTTAATTTGGCTTGGAAAATTACTTCCCTAACCTCTAATGCTCAAACCTCTTTAATATTGCTGAAATTGCTGACTACTTTCTCTTAGAATTCATAATTTAGACAAAAATACCACTTTGTCTTGTTGAAGTTTAGGAAGTTTTGGCAAGAGACATAGGGGGACCTCAACCTGGAATATACTTTGAAGTCCCTTCATTAAGCATATCTTCAACAAACTATAGTTGAGTACAGACTAGAAGTTCTGATAGGCTCTCGGGATATGAACTACGATACCATCCCTATCATATACTCGTGGTGTATTTGAAGAATCAGATAAAAGATATCTGAATGTCATAATGGCAGAGGATGAATTGTGCTCATAGGGATAATCCCAGGGGCTGTGTGAACACCAGTAGATAGAGGATATTAACTGACAAAAGTAGGTGTCAAGAGAAGTAATCTTTAAAGAACAAATAGTTAACTTAGTAAATAAGAGGTAGAGGACACTGTTTAGTGACAACAGAATTTACAAGGGCGCAAAGTAGCAAATAGTGTTTCAACATGTTAGAACAAGTGAAGAGCTTGAAGGGGTTTGGATGAATGGTGGAGAGAAGGGCAGGGACCCAATCACAAACAACATCCTAGACATGCTTTCTCGAAGATGTGCAACAAATGACCAATCTGAAGCTTTGAGATGTTTGTCTCAGCATCTGATGCTCAGAATGGTCTTTCTTAGATTTCTTATGGACACCACAATTTATCCTCAGAGAACCAAAAATGCCCGTGGTGGGACAAAAGGGTCCACGTCTGACTGGCTATTTTGAAGGTATTTAGTTCCAGCCTGCTTGAAGCTACTAGTAAATTTTACACAAAAACCAGCAAGCTTCTTTCAATTATTATGGCTACTGAAAAAACTGACCATTCTTATTTTCTCATTGTTCTTTAGATGCATTTCCTGTTCTAGACCTGATTTACTTTTGTATTCTATTGCTTTGTTGGTTTGTTTACTTTATTTTATTTAAAAAAAATTTTGGAGTATAATTTCCATACTCTTGAATATATAAATAAACGCACAATTGAGTGACGTTTTACCAGTGTATACAGCAAGGTGACCACCACATAAATCAACATATAGAATATATTTAGGGGCGCCTGGGTGGCTCAGTCGACTGAGCATCCAACTTCACTTCAGGTCATGATCTCACAGCTCATGAGTTCAAGCCCTGCGTTGGCTTCAGTGCTGCTAGCACAGAGCCTGGACCCTGCTTGAGATTCTGTGTCTCACTCTCTCTCTCTGCCCCTCCCCGGCTTGCTCTCTCTCAAAAATAAGCATTAAAAATATTTTTTTTAAGACATAGAACATATTTATCATCCCAGATGAATTCTCTTCATTCCATTTCCTGTCACTAATTCTCCCATCCTCAGAAGGATTAGTGTGGTCTTCTCTTTCACTTCGTATAAATAGATCGTTTTTTTTTTTTAATCTGACAGTAGATCAAATTTGCCTCTGAATTTCGTAGAATCATATATGTAAGAATGGAATCATACTATGTTTATGTTTGTGTGTGTCTGGTTTCTTCACTCAATATAATGTCTTAGAAATGAAACCTATTGTTGCATATAACTGTTTATTCTTTTTATTGCTATGTAATATTCCATTGTACAAAGCACTACAATGTGTTTATCCACTGTTACATCATAAACATTTGTTTTATGGTACTCTGGCAGTGTAATTTCGTATACTTCAATTTTAAGCTAAAAGACTGTATTAAGACACAAATATTCCTGTTATCTTTTATTACTTTTTGAAGAAAAATTTACTGGATAAATTTATATTCTTGCCCATTTTTCAACTACTGTGCCATTTTAACAAATAATCCTAGTGCTTTTTTCCATCGTCTGTCTCACTGTCATTGAGCCCCCTTGGTGAGCTTTTGATGCAGCCATAAAGTCACAAAGAAAAATAATATATATAGATGGAAGGGAAAGTCAGTGAATGCAGAGAGATATGGCTATATAATGCAGGCAGTATTAGGGTTATTTATGATCTAAGCCTGAGTTGTCATACAAATATTATAGAGTTCATGAGGTTCTGAGATTAATGACGATACTAACAGGTATTAAATTTAGATTTGAAATTCTACTTTTAGACTCAAGCCTCATGACTTGTATATATACATAGCAATATACATAAGTAGAGAGTTCATTTCTTTGGTGAATTTGATGAATATAAGAACCAATCTCTGACCAGCCCCAAAACGTAGAATAATTAATTACATAATTTTCTTCCTTAGGAGATAGATAATATTTTAGTGTTTTTACACAACAATTCGTAGGGGAACAAAATTCTTTTCTCCTATCCATATTTTATGTAGTTTACCACTCTTGAGTTTGTGGCAGTTTTTTTTGTTGTTGTTGTTTGTTTGTTTTGTTTTGTTTTTTTAATTAAATACTAGTTTGCAAAAACTAATCACTCTGACACTGACATTTGGGGCACTAATTTATTCTAACCTCAAGGAATTGTTTTTTAGGAATATATTGAGCATTAAAATTTTCTGTCTGATGTTTTTAAAAAGGTTTTATAGAATTTCTTATACAAAAGCCAAATGAAGCATAGCACATTGGCCCTTAGCCAATACTTTGGGTACCATGGGATTCCAAAACAATGTTCTTGTCTTGAATTGATTATTTCAACTCTCAACATCATTCATGCGGATGTCAGTGAATTATGCCATGCTTCAGTTATATCTGGGCTCCATATGTCAGTGTCAATGTGAGTGGTCTCTAGTAAATTACTGTGTGAATCCAAGAAAGAACCCAAGAATTATAAAAACATAATCAAGAGTGAAAAACAGGATTCCCTTGAAATTAGCTATGTAAATAGTTGGGGGGAAGGAATATGGAATTTTTGTTCTTTTTTCTTTTCCTTTTCTCCATGGATAGGCTTTACATGATGATGATGATGATGATGATGATGATGATGATGATGATGATATATGTTAACAGGACTGACATTATTATTCAACACTTATAATATGCAGGTATTATGAAATACAGTCTCAAAAGTAAGAACTATTTTTATATCCATCTTATAGATGTTGAAATGAATGGTTGGATTAGATAACAAACCCAGAGTCACACACGATAATATCTGCTGAAACTGGGATTTTACCACAGCAGCCATTTGATTCCTAACACTTTTTTTTCTTAACTACCATTTTATATTCTACTCAGTGAAGGGTAGATTGACCAGTTCATGTATAAATGTTATTATTATTTATTTAAAAAATTTTAATGCTTATTCAGTTTTGAGAGACAGAGGGAGACAGAGCATAAACCAGGAAGGGGCAGAGAGAGAAGTAGACACAGAATCAGAAGCAAGCTCCAGGTTCTGAGCTGTCAGTGAAGAGCCCGACAGGGGGCTCAAACCCATAGACTATGAGATCATGACCTGACCTGAAGTCATATGCTTAACCAACTGAGCCACCCAGATGCCCCTAGAAGTTATTATTATTTATTTAAAGGGAACTTGGGGAAATACTAAAAGTGTCATTTGGGTGTTAGAAATGTGCCTGTTTTAGTGGCATCAGTCTTAGATAGAGTTTCTGAGAAGCAGAGTGTGAGTCAGGAGTTCTGATGCATATGTTTTATTGAGGGAATGCTCATGGGAGAAAGGGAGTGAAGGAAGCAAGATGGGGTGGGAGGGTATTTAGTAAGGACATGACTGCCACTGGGGCATAGCTTCAGCCTGACTCTGAGGAGATCTCTGTAATACGAATTGATCCAGAGAATTGATCCCACTACAAGGCAAGAGGAAGGGATATTTGTATTCCAGAGTTACTTATTCATTAGCTGCAGGCTGCCCCTAGGATTAGGTATAAATAACTTCATAGAACCAGTTCCTGTTTAGCCGAAGAAAAAGTATATATGCTGTGAATCATTAGCAGCTTATCATGTGTCTTAGTCCATCTGGGCTGCTATAAGAAAATACATTAGATCGGGAGTTATATACGACAGAAATATATTTTTTATAGTTCTAGAGGCTGGGAAATCCAAGATCAAGGCACTGGAAGATTCAGTGTCTGGTGAGAACCCACTTTCTGGTTCATAATTGGCCATTTTCATACAATGTCCTCATATGAAGGAAGGGAAAAGGGAATTTTCTGCGGTCTCTTTTATACAGGCACTAATCCTACCATAAGGGCTTTGCCACCATGACCTAATCACTTTCTAAAGGTCCCACCTCCGAATTTAACACATTGGGCATTTGGATTTAACATATGAAATTGGGAGGGTTGGCCCTAAATACCCAGTCTGAAACATCATGCATTGTGAATCATTTTTAGGAGTAAGAGGGGCCAAAGGCACATTTTTTAACTTTGGGGGATTAGTCTTGACATGTCCCAAACTATTAACACCCCCCAAAAAAAATTACTGACATAGCAGGATCCTAAATCTTCGTAATATGCATTTCTCACCATCTGGTGCACATCTGTCTTACTAACACATCTGCAGAACTTGCTTATTGCTCAACATGTTTGATGAATGCATTATTAGTATAGTGACCACGTTTTATTTGCATCAGAATGTCCACAATGTTGAAATAAACTGTGGTAGAGTAGGAAGCTTATAATCCTGCAGCAGTGTTAGTGTATACTCTTGTTTCTCCTATTTGAAAGCAAACTGCCTCTGATAGTCTTGCCTTTTGGGGGGGAGGGGCACTTTTGTTAGACTGAGGGATCTAACTTTTTTAAAAATTTTAAATAGTTTATTGTCAAGTTGGTTTCCATAGAACACCCAGTGCTCATTCCCACAAGTGCCCTCCTCCATGCCCATCACTCCCCTTCCCCTCCCCCCACCCCCATCTGCCCTCAGTTTGTTCTCAGCATTCAAGAGTCTCTCATGGTTTGCCTCCCTCCTTCTCCCCACTATTTTTCCCCTTCTTCTCCCCCATGGTCCTTCGTTAAGTTCCTCCTAATCCTTCTATACGTGCAAACATATGGTATTTGTCCTTCTCTGCCTGACGTATTTTGCTCAGCATAACACTGAGGGATCTAACCTTTGTTAGAACAATAGCCATGACCATATACCACCCTCTGCTGTGGCATTTTGGTATCCACTTCTAAGAACCATTCCAACACTATACTGATGGAGCCAATGGAATCCTTGTCAGGATGTCAAATCTGGAGTCATAGATAAGTGTCCCATATGAAAAAATTCTCTTACCCATCTTCATATTCTGGCCCCTTCTCCTTTGACCTAATGCCCTGAGGTCCTATTTCCAAATATACTCTCCTAGTTCCTACCGGCATATATTACTCGAGTCCTGCAGGTTTTCTGACATACAATTATTTTCCTCTGTTAGCAGGCCGGCACTCCAGCCAGGCTATGCTGAGATTACCTCTGGTTATTTTTCCAGTGACCAGGAATGAAGGGAAGGTGGAACATGAGGAAACCACACATTGTCTGATAAGCCATTTGCCTCAGTTTATGTTTTTTCACAACCTTCAAGGGAGAGTCCTGAACTATCTTCTAGAAAGGGATGGGCCAGAGATCCAGGGGAACCTGGGTATTGAAGGTGCTTAAATGTACCTACTAAGATACCAACATATGAAGTTCCTTGGTGGGAGAAAAGAGGTGGTTACTTCTTTTGATATGTCCTGTTTTGACCTTAAGAGGATTTTCTGGAGCAGTGTTTCTCATATTTTAAGTGTTTACCATAATTACCTGGATGGCTTGTTAAAACACAGATGGCTGGATTTCAACCAGAGTTTCTGACTTTCCAAGTCTGAGGTGGGGTTCGAGTTTTTGCATTTCAAGTTCCCAAGTCTCTGGTCCCCTGGTTCAAGGACCACATTTTGAGAAGCACTGCTCTGCAGAAAAGGTCAACACACAATTGATGGATAGATACACCAGCCTGCTAAAGGGAATCTGGGGGATGCCAAATCATCAGGCACACTCAGTGCTACATGAATCTCAGTAGTGTTGAACTAACTATTCTGATCAAATGTGGCTTATTTTCAGAACATAATTTTATTTTTTAAATTTATTTATTTTGGAAGAGAGAGAGTACACACAATGGGAGATGGCAAGGAAAGAGGGAGAGAGAGAATCCCAAGCAGGCTCCTTGATGTGTGCACAGAGCTCAATGTGGGGCTTGAACTCACTAACCTTGAGATCATAACCTGAGCCAAAATCAAGAGTCAGCTGATTAGCTGACTAAGCCATCCAGGTCACACAGAACAGGATTTCTACAAGAGTCTCAACATATCAAGTCATTAAAACATTTACAGCATTAAAAATAATATACATACTTTTATTCTTCCAAATGGTGCAGCAGTAAAAATTTTGCTGGGTGTTGGACTTTCTCCCTACTTAATTAATTCATAATGGTTTTTTCCCCTCTTTCTCTTGGCAATGAAGGAATATTTGCTAAACCCATTTGTGGTTAAGAAACAGCATAAAAACCATGCTTGAGCAAGTGTTTCATCCTAATCAGCCATTGCTTACAGGAATATCATAGTAAAATGAAATTCAGCTTGTGTGAAGAAAACAAACGACCCCTTCTATCCGCCCAAAAGCATGAGTACCACCTGATTACTAACAAAGAGAAAAGAGCTTTGAAATTAGATTTAAGCGACAACCATAGTAATTAAGGATACTGACATCTGTTGAAAAACAGTAGGAAAAAAGTTACTCTTTTTGAGGGGAAAACAACAAGCTAACCAGGTGGTTTCATACACAGAGGTACACGGAAGAGTTCACATGAGTATTGGATAGCAGTTTCCTTTCTGTCAGTGTTGAGCCAATTCCATCTTGAGAACTCATTAGGGGCACCTGCAGGTGAGTTTCTACAATTGTCTTTGTAACTACGGATGAAGATGCATCTTAGTAAGTGATTCTAGCACTTTCACAAAGACTTCAGTGTTAAAGTGTTTCCAGGTAATATCTGTGTCAGTTAGTGGTCATATCATCAGATAATGAAGTTTAATTAAGCACTCTGTGTCAGGGAAAAAGGAAGACACATTGAAGAAATGTAAAGGACGTTTAGAGGGAGGGATTGGGACCGATATGTGAGAGGCAGAGTGCCTGGGGAGTTGAGAGAGCAAGGTGAGGACCTGGAGGTGTGAGACCATGGAGGATGGCTACTGAGGGGGAGCTGGAGAGACCAAAAGAGGAGAGGAGAGTTGGAAAGAGAGATGGAGAGAGATGGATAGAGAAAGGAACAGAGAGGAAAAGAGAGATATAGAGACAGCTGGACCAAGGTGGTGGGGAGAGTAGGAAAGAGTGTGTGTGTGTGTGTGTGTGTGTGTGTGTGTGTGTGCACTTTGAAAGGAAGAGGAAATTTTTAGATGAATATACATTATGCACGTGGTTAAAGCAGCATAATTATCAAAGGCAAACCACCATGGTGGAAAAATAATAACATTTATTTTTATCTTTACATGTTGGATCCAGTCCTTCCTGGCTAACGTGAAATTAGCTTCGGGAAGGTGAGATCTTATGACTCTCTCCTCTCGTGTGGTTGCCTTACCTTATGGGACACTTGTGTAGCCTGGTTCTGCTGCTTTACAGTGGCCTCCAAGGATGGCAGTGTTGCTTTCCAGCCAAGTGGGGACCAGTCCTCATTTATGGAGAGAGATGGTGCTCCGGAAAGTGCCTAGCACACAGTAAATACTCAGATGTTGTTTTTATTGCTGTGGTTCCCACAACTATCACTATTATAATTGTGTCATTTTTAAAGTTTATTTATTTATTTCAGGGGGGGCACGGGGGGAAGAGAGGGAGAGAGAGAGGGAGGGAGAATTCCAAACAGCTTTCACTCTGTCAGCGCAGAGCCCAGCTTGGGGATGGATCCCATGAACTGTGAGACCATGACTTGAGCCAACATCGAGAGTCAGTTGTTTAAGCTACTGAGCCACCCAGATGCCCCAAAACTGTTTCATTTTATCTCTGCAACTACTCACCCACATCGTCATGCATCTATCCATTCTTTTGTTTGTTTGTTTTAAAGTTTATTTATTTATTTTTATTTAGAGTTTATTGTCAAGTTGGTTTCCATATAACACCCAGTGCTCATCCCAACAAGTGCCCTCCTCCATGCCCACCACCCCCTTCCCCTCTCCTCCATCGCATCAGCCCTCAGTTTGTTCTTGGTATTCAACTGATGAATGGATCAAGAAGTTGTGGTTTATCTATACAATGGAATACTACATGGCAATGAGAAAGAATGAAATCTGGTCATTTGTAACAATGTGGATGGAACTCGAGGGTGTTATGATGAGCGAAATAAGTCAGGCAGAGAAGGACAGATACCATATGTTTTCACTTAAAAGTGGAACAGGAGAAATCCATCCATTCTTTTAATCATCCTTCATCTCGGTGCACATATACATGGCTCTCNGCCTCTAGTTCCTTTAGGTGAGCTGTTAGATTTTGGACTTGCGCTTTTTCTAATCTCTTGAAATAGGCCTGGAGAGCAATGTACTTTCCTCTTAGGAATGCCTTTGCTGCATCCCATAGATTTTGAATTGTTGTGTTTTCATCATATACATGGCTCTCTCAATATTCTTCCTTTGTCTTTCTCTTCTTTTTCTCTTGGGCTGGTGTTCTAGCATATAACCTTCTGTAAACACAACAAATACTATTTGAAATACACTTTATACATTCACTCTTGTGAAATCTTTGCCAGTTCCTTTGCTTTCTGGAAAGGGGACATATTTTTTTCTCTTCTTTTCTATACTTTTTATGACATATGTTTTGGGACATGAAAGTCATGGAAAAGAGAGGTGTCATGTTTTGGGTCCTTCTCACCTGAGGTCAAAAGAACTTTACATGATTTGACCTGACTCCACTTTGCCCCAAACATGGCCCCCTGGATTACTAAGCTTCAGATACATTGGCCTTCCCTGGAGGTTGTAAACTTCTTTCTGGTTCCAAGACAGTACATCTTCATATTTACTTTTAGCATTGGGTTGTGATGTTCCCTGTGCCTTCAGTTTTTCTCCCAATTCTTTTGCCTACCCTTCTTTGTTATAATTTCTTAAAGGGACTTAAATTTTTTTCCTCACTACAATTAATGCAATTATGTTTAAATACCTATTTCCATAAACATGTGTAAAATGCTTGTCTGTGTCCCTAGACTTTAAGCTTCCTAAGAATACATACTGTGTCTCTCTAGCTCATCCCTTGCATGGCTCCAGGAATATACAGGTGCTTAAAAAACTATTAGAGAAATAAATTGGTTAATTAAAGTACTTTTCTGTAACAGCCAACATCTCTGGACTTAAAGCTAATCTTGAGAATGCTTGTGAATTTATTGTCAATTGTTCAAATTACAGTTTATCTAGTAAGCATAAATCTATTGAGGGAAAAAATGTTTTCTATTGGGTATTTTAAAGATGGGCTCAGAGTTAATGTCCATGAATTTATTCCTTCATTTCCAGATTGTAGGTGTTTATTTCCTCATTCTTATTTGCCGGTCAAAAATACTGATAACTCTCCTCTGACTGTTGCAAGAGGAGGGAGAGAGAATGGGGGCATAGGTAGCAAGAAAAAGAAAAAAAATGAAGAAAGAGGGAGGGAGGAAAGAAGGAAGATGTATTTTAGTTCTTTTTCCTCAATCTAAATATAATTCATTGATGCAGAATTCAGTGGGGCATACCACGGGAAAATGATTATAAACTTCAAGAAAACATATTCAGATTTATTTATTTATTTATTTATTTACTGAGAGAGAGAGAGAGAGCAAACAGGGGAGAGGGACAGAAAGTGAGAGAAAGACAGAGAATCTCAATCCCAAGCAGGTTCCACACTTAACACAGAGCCAAATATGGTGCTCAATCCCATTACCCTAGGATCATGACCTGAGCTGAAATGAAGAGCTGGATGCTTAAGTAACTGAGCCGCCCAGACACCCCAACATAGCATATTCATATGTATATTTATTTATATATTTAAATTTTTGACCTAAATCTTCTCTAAGTGCAAAATTATTTTTCTATAATAATTATAGATTGTAATTGTAATTTTCTCAAGAATTGTCTGCTAGTCCCCTGTAGAAAACATTCTCATGATGGAAAAGTAGTTGGGCTTTTTTGGTTTTTCACATCAAACTTTGTGCTTGAATCTCCGATGAAGCCCATTAAAAAATAAAGATTCCTCAGCTCCATCACCTAAAGCTCTGATTGACCAGATCTAAAAATGCCATCATAATACACTTTTAACAAATCTCTGAAGTGACCCTGAAGTGTAACTCAAACTGATGTTAAAATTACATCTAATTCCAGAAACAACCATTTATTGATCTGTCTTGAGCCAGATGCTATTCTAAATTATATACAAGAACATTATAACTCCTACCAGAAACCTATGAAATGGCAAGTGATATTTTGTAGACAGGGAAAGCAAGGCTTTGAGAGGCTATGGTTTTGATTAGGTAAATTAGCTACAAAATGTCATGACAAGATTATAACACAAGGCTCTCAAATGCTGAAACCCCTCCTTTTCTATCACCACAGAGCTACTTACTAAAATTCAATCACTGTGGCTCGTCTGAACTCTAGGGTTCACAAAAATTTGCCTATGAAGAGCCTCATATGTGCTTGATTTACTGAGGATAAGAGACTAGGAAAAGTTTACTAAATCTCTGTCATGATTTTTGTGTCCTGTGCTATTTAATAAAAAAGTTATTGTTACTGTGCACACCCTGATCACATGTCCTAGTTCAGAGTTGCCTGTAATAGAAACTTGATTTTTTAGGCCCCAAAGTCATTTCTAGTACACCACTGGTAGACCACCTTTTACTTAATATTTTACTTTCCCTACTTCTTAAGGTTGGCCAAGTGACTGAGTTTTGATCCTTGAAATAAAAACAACAACACAACTCTTTACAACTTGACCCATATCCTTGCCCTGCATGCGGATGTGAGCAGCCATTATTTCACGTTTGATTCAATAAGCCAACATTGTAAAGATAGCAGAATGGACATTTAAAATAAACCTGGGTCTTTGATGACATTGTTGAGCGTTAACACTGACCCTAGACTTCAGAGAGTACTTGTAAGGAAACAAAATTGCATCCTATCTGTTTATGGTACTGTAAGTCATTAATGCTATTACCTTAAGCCAAATTCATCCCTCTGTTGACATGAATTGTGCCAGATATAGAAAGCTAAATAGTAAACCCCTCACAGATCAGGTTTAATGCTTATTCTTACAGTTCCCATAATTGAGTTTTTCATATGGGAGAAACACCAGGAAGTTTTTGTAAGATGCGTATGTGTGATGTCTGTTTTAATGTTTCAGTATGTCTACCTTCTGTGATACAGGACCTGTTGGTCTTTGTGCAGATGTTCTTCCTTCTGAACATAAATTGAAGTTCTGTGAGAGTTAGCTTTGATAAAGAACCTAAAATAAAGCCAGATCCCAGGCCCTCTTATATTTATAACCTGATCTGTATTGAGGATGGTAGCTTTGTTAACGTTAGCATTAATCATAACTTGCCTTCTGCTACAAAAGACATCATCAAAGTATCCAAACCAGGGCCACGAGTCACCAGAGGAACATTCTGATGACAAATTCACTCCTAAACTTTGTTACTTTGCTATGATTTCCACTAGGAGAAAGACAGGTTCCCAAGGGGCTCATTCTAAGTGGGACAGCTGTACTGAAAACGGCTCTATTCATCATTCAGCAAGCAGGTTACTTCAACCATTCTTCACCATACCCTGCCACTCACTCACATTGGACCTTGGAGAAGCTGCCTGACCCATGATGGGCTAGACTGCATTGACAATAATTGAGAAGTTGCAGCCTGATCTATTCTTTCTGACTAGGTGTGTGTAGCCACCTGCCAATTAGCTACTCTTCTTGTCCTGCTTTGAGGAGTTGAGACTCAGGATAGTCAGAATCAAGCCAGTTGGCTTGATTAGACCATAGGTTCTAAAAGGATGGCATATACACCGTCAGTGAAGTGATTTGGGGTATACATAAATCAACATTTAATATTTTTAATAATCATATTTTAATGTAATTTAAAAACATTAAACAAGCCGCATCCTTGATTTCATGGATACTCAGTAGGATTATGTGTACATATATGTGTTTTGTAGTTCTCTTTAACATGTGTATATATGTGTATGATTATGTGTATATATGCATATATGTATCCACATATAAATGTATGTACATATTTCCCTTTAAAATAGCTTTATTTAAATAAAAAGTATTTTGTTTTAGAGAAACATATTAGGTATTCAGTGGCATAGATGGTAATTGAAGTTAGCAAAAATCTTGAAGGTAGTGCATGAATGACTAGTATTTGGGAAACACTGGATGGTACTAATAACTAAACTCCAAGAATACCACTGAGAGAAAAAATGTAACTTTCCAACACAGAAGATCATATTAGTGTTACCTAAATGAGAAGTTGTGACATGGAGTATCCACTTCAGATAGATTCTGAATCCTTCCTAAATGAATTCAAAACATCTCATAAATTGTACTTCATAGTTAGCTTGACAAATACATGTTGAATTCCTTTTTTAATGTTTTTTACTTTAATTTTGAGAGTCAGAGAGAGAGCACGAGCAGGGGAGGGTCAGAAAGAGAGGAAGACACAGAATCTGAAGACAGGCTCGAGGCTTTGAGCTAGCTGTCAGCACAGAGCCTGACACAGGGCTCGAACCCACAAACTGTTAGATCATGACCTGAGCCGAAGTCAGACACTTAACCGACTGAGTCACCCAGAAGCCCCAAATTCCCAATATTTTTAAGGCATTGTCTTAGTCCTGCTAATGACACAAAAAATGTTTAAGAAACACTTGAAGTTTTCAGTGATTCTCTAGTGATATATGGAAGAGCCTGACATGAAATCCACCAATGACTTCTGCTCCAGTTGAAAGAAAGCCTAGCTTTCTGTGCTGCTTTAGGAAGGCTAGAGCTGACCTCCATCCTCATTTTCTATCCTTCTACTATCTTCCTAACAAGGTGGTTTCATTTCCTTTCCTCCAGTGCTCCATGTTTGCTCTCACTTAAGGACCTGAATACAGAATGGTCCTTCTACTTAGTATCTTGTTTCTTTTCTTTCCATTGGTCTGATTTCTCCCAGTAATTCAGCTTTTACTTGAATTCTCACCACTTCAGAGATATCTCTCTTTCCCAAGTCCCTGCAAAAACTTTCTATCTTACATTTTTTGTTTGTTTATTTTTCTGTACACTTACACTATCAGAAAATTACCTCTATATTCACTTGCTTATTACTGGTCTCCTTTAATAGAACAAAAACTCCACAAAATAGGGACTATTTCTCTCTTAACACTATCTTCCCTCTGAACTAAAATTTGAAAAATAAGGTCTAAACACATTAGGCACTCGATAAACATTTTATTTTTTTTAAATGTTTATTTATTTATTTTTGAGAGAGAGAGCATGTGAAAGCTGGAGAAAAAGGCAGAGAGAGAAAATCCCAAGCAGGCTCCACCTGTCAGTGCAGAGCCCAATGTGAGGCTCAGTCTCATGAACCATGAGATCATTACCTGAGCCAAAATCAAGAGTCTGACGCTTAAATGACTGAGCCATCCAGGCACCCCTCAACAGACATTTTAAAATAAATGAATACAAAGAAACCATGATGTTTCATGGCCCAATTACAAAAACATTATGTGGTGGAGTGAGCATGTCTGATAAGGCAATCAGGAAAGATCCATGATAGAGGGAGGGACTCGGCAGAATTTTGACAGGCAGAGCTGGATAGATGGAAACTTGTCTTGAAGAAGAGAATCATATGATCAAAAGACTAAAAGAAGGAATAGAGAAAATTGGGGAAGATTCTGAAAATGTACCAGAAGCAGGGACTCCAAGTGGACACATGGACACACTACCAGTTAAAGTTGTTGAGAAACAAAATACCACACTCAAAGCATAATACATTTTCCTTCCTGTAGACATTTAACCAACCTCTGTGAGGCTATCGCATGGAGTCTACAGCCAGAAATTCCAGAAGTCCTGCAGCTTGGTTCATAGATGTTTTGCCCTCATTATTCTCCAGTCTTCTAGGGACTTCCGCTCTGTCATAAAACAAGGTCCTCCTATTGTGGTCCTGTCCTGTGTCTCATAATTGTCACATGGCATAAAAGAAGTCTCTTGTCTTACTGAGCCTCAGTTTCCCCATATGTAAAAAATACAGAGGTAGCTTTCTAAGGACACAACCAGTTCTGTCATTCAAGAATTAGATAAGAAAAAGGGAATAAATTTCAAGAATATTTTGAGAAGTTTTCCATGCAGTACCATGCTGGTAAGTAGACAAACCCAAAGCAGTTCATTGGGTGTATCTGGAAAAGGATGTAAAAATTAAAAGATGTAAGACATGATGGTGATTCAGACTTGATTGGTAGCAGAGGTAATGGTGAAGAGTCATCAGATTATAAATATATTTTGAAGGTGTATCCAACAAGAATTTCCCATTTGTCTCAAGTGTACTTCAAATCCTTTCAGGATAAAATACAATGAAAGTGACACCATGACATGATAAAAGTGAAGGTCAATCCAGCGTCCCATAATTACTACCACCCTGAGTTTGTAAAGTATTTAGAGCTTACATTAGATCCTTCCTATTTATTATCAAATGTGGTCTTCCCAAGAACTTTGTGCAGGAAGAGGAGATAGACTATATAGTTCATCTAATTTATAGGGAAAGAAATAAAACTAAGATTACCTAGAGTTAATAGTGAAAGTCAGACTACTACTGAAGCCTCTTGTTTCCAGTCTCTTGGGACCAAAGGAGGTAAGCTATAGTCAAAGAAAATCAATATTGAGACAGGCAACAAACTATCCTCACTGTATCAAATAGTCTTTCTAAGTAGTTTAAGTAAACTTTAAAATTATAGATTTATGTCTTTGTCTAATTCCCTTCTGGGTCATATATGAATCTATAGCACAATCAATAATAACCAAGTCTTCAAAGATCTCTTCCTTCAATTAAGAACACATTTCCCTCACATGAATCTTCAAAGGCACTAAACACCAATAGCTGGTATTTAGGGACTCTGAATAGCATTTCTTGACTACATGGAGAACATTTGCCTTTTGATTTTCACTATCATGGAGGCTGTGTGAAAATTTCTTCGAATCACTGGACCATGGGTATTAAAAACTAGTAAACCCTCTTCATTTGATATCATGATTATAGAAATAACAGTTGGTCATTGTCCCTGAATAAGCTCAGTATTAAAAGCAGAAAATCATCTCTTTGATTTTATTATTGTAGAAATAAGTTGTGGTCTATAGTATAGCTTGGCATTCTCCCAGCAGAACACTGCACCTGCCATAAGTTCTTGAAAAGAGACTTCTGTCTAAGTAAAGCTCCTGACATCAACAGCCAATAATATTATTTTTTCCATATATCTAGTTCAAAAGAACATCAGAATTTATAAAACAACATTTTAAAAATTAAAAATCTTCAAACCACAGAAAATTATATTTAACAATAATTTGATAATATAAATTGGATCATAAGAGTCATATCTCAGACATGTGCTTGGCTGGGATATGGGTATGTATTTGGAATCCCTCTGAAGAAAAGTTTTGGATAAATCCATTTCATGTTTTGTCAATTTCCAAAGTGACCATTCCAACACCACTCAGGTAGGCATATAGACCTATAACTACTGGACAGCAATCAAAAGAACAAAGATTAGGGCAGTTAGTAAGTGCCAATTCTTGTGCTACATTTCTAGCTTGCTACCTTTTCTTTTTATCAAGCAGGCTCAAGTCATATGGGGAATAAATTTTTTTCAATAATCAGAGTAATTGGCCACAAGGTATAACCGTTAGCTGAAATGCCATTGGTCTCTGATAAAATCTATAACACCCTCTGTTAAGTTAGGAGATTTTCAGTTTCCGTAGGGCACTGTCAGAATTTTAGAGCGGACTCCAAGAGCCTCCGAACTCCAGCATCTGTGGCTTTTAAACTCAGCTGAAACACTAGTTAAGCAGACAGCACCTAGAAGATGAGTGTGCTTGCTGTGCACTTTCCATGTTTTAGAGGAAATGACTTAAAGGAGAAACAGGCTACTTCATGGCAAGAAGCAAAGTCAGTCTTATCTCATTAAGGATGGGAGTCATGAACTGAAGGGCTTTGCTAAGTACTCCATAGGTGTTTGAAGGAATAAGCTATGGGACTATTTTTTTTTCTACATAACTGGCTAGTTGAGTTTGTTCCACTACTTCAAGGAACACATTGTACAAAATATAAACTGACTTCAGTGACTGCTGGCTGTATTCATTTGGACAGCACAAGAGGAAAAATATAAGCCAAGGGACAATACATGTTTTGGCTCTAAAGATTGTTATCCAAAAGTCCAGATCTTTGTGAAACTGAGAAATAACTTCACTAAATATAATTTTAAATATTTAGGGATAAGATGATATATGTCTTCTAACAGTCAAACATTTGAGACACATTATATGTTGAATAATTGATCTCACGTTGTAGTTGTTAGGATAGTTTTTGATCTTCTTTCTTTACAGTTTTTTTTCTTTTTTCTTTCTTTACTTTTCTTCTTCTGAGCAAGAATAGTGTCATATCTTATTTTGAATGTGTTAAAGTGACCAGGGTGAGTGCCTTCATGAAGTACTATACTTTCCATAAACATCTCTTATTGTATTTTCATAATTCCTCCTGATGAGGAAGAGGTCATCCCCAGAAGTGAGAGCTCTTGCCTTCAACCATGATATTATCTCAGTGATATTATCTTACACTATTTTATTCTGGAGAAGTGAAAAAAAAAAAAACCATGATAAGCAATAAAATTAATTACTGCCAGTCTCTGACTAAGAGGCTTAAGTGAAATAAAAGTTTTATCCTAAAAGCCAATCTCATTTGTCTTTGAAGTGAGCTTAAGCAGCTCAAGGATGTGAGTTGTGTGCCTGCACCGAGCTTCGCATGGGCTCAGGGCCATATACTGCCTCCCCTGTATATACTGGACCAGCAGAGGCAGCCTGGAGCTGCCACAGCTTTCTGCAGCAAGAAAAAAAATATCATCAAACACAGCCAAATTCTAGATATGAAGAAAGTTCATACTGACAGACGACTCTCTTTATTCTTAAGCACTGTTAATTTTGGCACAGCTTCTGGCTATAGAGAAGAATCACTTACTAAAAAGATATCTATCTACTATCTCTGTGAAAGCCAAAGGCCATAGTTAATGAATGCTATGGAGAAGAACATTTCCTCAGATTTGAGAGCACTACTAGAGATTATGTTTGGGGTGAAAATTCAATTGATTTAACTTCAAGCATCAATAGGAGAATATAATTTAAAGGAGATCATGGGCTTGTGCTGGGGTTGTAGAAATCATATTCCAAATCATGGTAAAATTCAGAGCATGTTTTTCTTGTTTATCTAACAAACATTTATTCAGCATTTAATTTGAGTTTTGTCATTGCCAAGTCCCATAAAATAATGTCTCTCTCTTACAAGAGCTTACAATCCTGTAGATAGAAGTAAACTTCAGTAAGTAGTGTACTCTGCACATTGATCAGATCAGCAGAACTATGTTAGGC
Source organism: Crocuta crocuta (assembly GCF_008692635.1). NCBI lineage: Eukaryota > Metazoa > Chordata > Mammalia > Carnivora > Hyaenidae > Crocuta > Crocuta crocuta. The sequence goes on along the minus strand of NW_027530006.1, from coordinate 2,114,943 downwards.
AGAAGTTTTTGTTTTTGTGAATCAGTTTCATTTAAAGAGTACATGGCAGGGGCGCCTGGGTGGCTTAGTCGGTTAAGCGTCCAACTTTCGCTTAGGTCATGATCTCGCGGTTCGTGGGTTCGAGCCCCGCGTCGGGCTTTGTGCTGACTGCCAGCTCCGAGCCTGGAGCCTGTTTCAGAGTCTGTGACTTCCTCTCTCTCTGACCCTCCCCTGCTCACGTTGTCTCTCTCTCTCTCCTAGAAATAAATAAAACATTAAAAAAAAAAAATGAAGAGTACATGGCAGGGTACAAGAGATCTGTCTGTCCCAACAGTGAACTAGCTGTCTAATTTAGAGGACTAATATTTACTGTTTACTATGTATTTTACATGTGTTTAATTCTGGATAAAACCTTTTCCTATAGGACCTCATATTGCCTCAAACTAAAACTATGGACTAACTAAATTTAGAACTAAAGAAACTTAGAACTAACTAAAGTTTAAAAGTTTAAAACTTTGTTCGAGTTTCATAGCAAGTTAAAAGAAGAGCTGGAATTTGAACTTAGACTGTCTGAATCCAGAACCAGTACTCTGAACCATTACTTTCCTGCCTTTGTCCTTGAGGAGACAAGACTATACTCACAGAATGTGAAGTTAAAAGTGAAGATCATGTGGACAGGAGGATCATTTAGGAGAGGTAGATGATACTAGGCATCAAGCTTTCCTAAATAATAAATACGTGAGAATAGGGATATAAGCATTACTTTATTGTACCCCTTTGTCTTTAATCCACAGTCCCTCAAATAAAGACCCTGCAGGATGTGTGCCTATGTCTCTGTGGGACACTGAAATCAATTATTTGCTTTAAGACATATTGAAGTGGCTCAGGGAGCCAGAAATGATATTTTCCCTGACAACCTCTCATGGTGATTTGTAAGACAACCTAAGTTTATACACTCTGGCTTCAGTTGCTTTTCTTAGGTGGAGTCTCAATCCAGAAACTTGCCAACAAACCTCAACAGTGTCTAGGTCCTGGATTCTTTAATGCTGCTATAGAGTTAAAGAGGATGAAGTCTGCATACTAATCATCCATCCTTCCATGTCTAAGTCCATGATAGACATCGTCATAACTTCTACGAGTGGCATAAGGAACATAACTTTGTTTTCTACGTCAAGAATTTATTGAGGGCAGAATGTGTTGTGCTCAAGTCTGTCCTCCTATACTAGTCATTCTCAGCCGTTAGCCTGCCTCCAAATTACCTGCTGAATGTTAAATTACAGCAGATTCCTGGGCTCACCCCAGAGTATTCAGCTCTGTATGTCTGGATTGGAAGCAAAAAACTTCTGCTTCTGACAAGTTCCCAGGTGATGCTGATGCTACCGAGCCAAGTACCACACTGTTAGAACCACTGCTGTTTAATTTGTAATATGATTGAGATCATGGGCTCTTGAGCCAGTTAGCTTGCTTAAATATCAGCCCAGCCACTTATGAGGTCTGTGGCTTTGGACACATTAAGTTCCAGGTTGCCTATAATCCATCATACATAAAACATGGTTAGAGTAATACCACATGAGGTTTTTGCAAAGATTAATAAAGATTAATTGCATTTAAATAAATAAATATTTATATATTAATAAAGATTAACTGCAAAGATTGAGTTTAAATATGTTAAGTTCTTAAAAGAGTACTGGAACTTAGTGGGTTCATCAAAATGTGTTAGCTAATATTATATACTTATTCTGAGTATTTATTCAGTTCAGAGTTCTCTACATTGCAGTTCTTACATGCTCACTTTATTGGAATTCAATATCTAGACCTATCTGACATGGGACTGCTTTCAGCATCAGAAGGCACCAGAATGTAAGAGGTTAGAGCAGTTCACAGCTCTTTTTGGAGATAATTTTTCATTGAAATATTTACTCATAGACTGTGTTACCCATTGCTTGATTTTTTTGATTATCAAATTGATGAACAAACAGGTAGACTGTTGCACAGATTCATGCTCAGAACAAAAGCAAACTACTTGTTATAGAGAAGAAAGACCAGATCACAGAAGCATCTTCAGCACTGCGTCAAAGTAAAGGTAGAACAGGATGCTTGTTTTCAGGAACTGTAAAAGCTTGGAAATAATTGTGTTGGCACCAGACCGTGGCCTGGTTTTATGACTGGCACTTCCCATGATGATGATTGAAATCTGTCATCTGAATTGCTTTGCTCTTTTTATTCTTCCTGCATGTACTTCAGTCATGCATTGATATGAAATTCCTTCACAGTGGGGTGCCTGGGTGGCTCAATTGGTTGAACATCAGACTTTGGCTCAGGTCATGATCTTCTGGTTTGTGAGTTTGAGCCCTGCATTGGGATCTGTGCTGACACCTCAGAGCCTGGGGCCTGCTTCAGATTCTGTGTCTCCCTCTCTCTCTGCCCCTTCCCAGCTCACAGTCTGTCTCTCTCTCTCAAAAATAAATATTTTAAAAAAGAAAGTAAAGAAAAGAAATTCATTCACAGCCCCTCAGCTACAAATTGCATACAAATTCTCTTGTAAGGAAAGAGAGACCTGGGAATTTGCTGCCCTGATGCAGAGGCTGCAGTTGAAGTGTTAACTATTTATCTGAATCTAAAATCAGAACACCCAAATTTGTAAGGCCTTTTCTCCTCTGACTTATGAGTTTCTGTATATATCTATATCTATGTGAGTCTTATGTCACTTTAGTTGTATATTTACCAAATCATGTTTATGAAAATAATAAAAATGTATAAAATGGGAGTGGTGAAAAAATCAGAATATGTGATTGTTATAGAGAGATAATGATCTGCTATTAAAGTGGAATTTCAATTTTCCATTATAAATATCCAAGTCTGAACTTGATCTGAGCTTGTTTCACATGGGGTTGCCTATAAAATAATGATAATGATTTCCACTTATGACTTATAGGACATGTTCAGGTCTTCATGATTATTCTTTCTAATGACCAGCAGGACTCCTTTGTAGCGTATTTTAGGTACAGGGTCTAAGCTATAATAAACACTTGAATAAATGTCAACTATTTGATTATAGCACTTGGTTAGCCACTATAATGGGTGGAGATCAACCCAGATTTCAGATGCTTCCCATTTTTCAGTCTTATAGCCTTTGGGAGAAGTTGAGACCTGCAAGAGGCTGAGGTAAGATGTATTAGGCACAGAGAGTCACAAAAACTAAATTAAGTTGAATTTGGAAGAAGATGTTTATAATCTTAAGAATGTTGGTATAATAATTAATGTAAGGTACAGTTGCAACTGTCAAGCAGAGTATAAAGATGTTATGATTAACAGTGTCATTACAGAGAAGTAACTATAAACTATGAATCCTTTCCCCCAAATATATTGTATTGACCACATATTGCAAAATGCTACAAATTAATAGTTAGCAGCTAATCTGGCCATTTATGTACCTAGTATGCATGTAACAAAGACTCTCATTTCGTTTTATTTGAACAGAATGACGATCACCATAGTAGGGTGAGGACGTGCTTATAATATGGTTTTTGTCATCTATGCTCTGTGTGCCTATGTGATTTCAACAATGTAAAACCACAGATTTCACATTTTATCAACATATTTGCCTGAAAATGGTGTATACCACATCAACTGTGGTGTGTTCCAGAATGACATGTAGCAATTCTAATAGCCCACCTCAGTTTGAATGCTGGATTTTGTGAATTTCAGGTCTCCATGTTTTCAGTCTCTGTAGAAAGTACATGACATGACTTATTTAGAACTAAAACAAGAATTGAAATACTAATAAAAATTCCATTAACTTCATTGGGATTTCTCGTTTGATTTCTCCAGTGAATCATTTCCTTGTGAGAAAAATCATTCTGTGGAGATGCTAAGAGAACAGTTACTTCCAGGAAATGTCTAGATTCAAGTGAATGATGTGGGAGAAGAAGAGAGAACTTTAGTTTCATTTATTTTTTCTCTAGAAGTGAGCAATTGTAAGATTCATATTTCTCTTAGTCTCCTTATTGTTGTTCTGTTATCAAGTGAGCAGTACAAGCACCCACTGGTAAATGTATTGCCTGTGAATTTAGTGTATATACCCTTTATAAAATATCTTTCCCAGTTATTTGTGATGTCATCATGCAAGTTCCATCCATTATAGCAAATCTGATACTTTCTAGTAAGATAGGAATTCTAGGTGAGCTCTGGCACCAAAAAGGCCATACGTCTAAAACATGAAATCTTCAACTTGCATGACAGCCTCTAACATCTGTGTTGGAACTCTTGATTTCAGGTCAGATATAGTGAGATCTCATCCTATGCCTAAACTTTCTAAAAAGAAACCAGACACATAAAATGGTCAGATATACGGGTTATGAAGGGAAAACACTGTATTAAAAACAAGCAGGACATCTACCAGGGAAAAATGACCTTGAGGAACTTTTAGTGTTTTAAGCTTCCTCAAGTTTTCAATCAATCCAGGTTACTTAGTGAAATCAATAAAATGCCATCACAGTTCCAAGGAAGACTTCAAGTATGTTTAGAGAGAAGAATGGCTCTGAAATTTAAATGGAGTATTGTTGCTGGAGTGCTATCACAACACACTTAAAAATATTTCAAGGCTGATCCTTACAATGCCTTTGAGTTTAAGACAACATGTCTACCTTGTGTCAAATCTTCAGTTTTCTTGTGTAAATAGATATTTGGAGCTTACTGTACACCAACAAATGACTCCCAAAGTGGATCCTTTCCACTTTCTGAACCCCTGTTGGATCACCTGCAACATTTTCAGATCTGCCAGCAGCATTTTGGGGAATGAGTCATTTTAACTTGAAAAATATTCTCTCCAGTGCTGCAAATTAAATTTGGAGTAAATCTGCCATAGAACCATCCATATTGTCACACAATGAACTCGTTCAAGTAAGTATACCAACCATGCCATAGCTGTTTGCATATCTGCAATATCTAAACACCTCAACAGCCAATATTGTCCAAGGACTTCCACAAATCTATCTTTGACTAAACATGAACCAGACCTAAAACAAAAACAAAAAGATAAAACATTTCACTGTCTTGCATCTTCCTCTCTTCAGTGTTTCTCTCTATCCCACTCTTTAAGAGTGTCCTGGGTTAGAAATATGAATCCAAGTCCTACTCATAACTTCCTCAACAGATGTAATTGGTTGTGGAGTCCTCCAAGGGCTTCTTTGATATCATCCTTGGGTTTATTCTTTCCTTTTGTTTCTTTTGTGTTAATTCTGTCCTTATAACTAATTAATAGTGATTGTGAGTCTATAGCAAAGCATTGTGCTGAATGCTCTCCATACACATATGCATTTACTTCTTATAATAACCCTGAAGACCATCGTTCTTATTTTACAGAAAAGGAAACTGAGGCTCTGACTGATTGAGTGACTTTGTCATAAAGTCACCCTGCTAGTAAATTTGTATGATTCTGAGGGATGGTAATAGGCTTCTACATAGTCCCCTGAGCTTCACATCCTCTGCCCTCTAATCTAAACTTCAGGCAATCATTCTTCTAAGCAGTGAATTTGACAGCCTAGTTAATGTATTTGCTTAGGAACTCCCTTTGAGGTAAAGTTTCTACTCAGTCTGACATTCTCGGCCATATTACCAAGGACTCTACTTTATGTCTTGAGAGTTAGAAGCCTATTTTTTATTACTGTAAATTTTTATTCCAACTAAGTCATTCTGTTTATTGATATGTCCCATGCACATCAGGATCTCCACTTTCTCTCTCAACTAAAATTCACTTTCATTTTCTCCCCAGAACTGACTGGTCCCTCAAACATTCCTTATTCATTTACTCCCTCCATTAGTATGGTAATGATAGCTTCTCTAGCAAATAGACTCTCCAATATATAAAGTTGCAAATATAATAGAATAATATATCCATGATCAGCAAATGGCTCTTGTCCACACAGTGATTCAAAGATCCAGACACTTCTCATCACGTGGCTCCTCCATCCTTCACAGACAGGTCCTCCTACAAGCAACATCAGCATCAGCTGTGAGCTCCCTAGAGATGTAAATTATAAGGTAGCATCCCAGAGGCACTAAACCAGAAACTAAGTGGAACAGGCCAAGACATTTATGTTTGCACAAGCCCCCTAGGTGATTCTGATGCACATCAAGTCTAAGAATCACGATTCTACAGCCTCATTGACACCCACATCTAGCCTGTGGAAATTCAGAGAAAATGGACCAGATACACCTATTTCTTAAAATCATTGTCCTGGAAGTGATGCATATCATTTTCATTCATGTCTTATTGGTGAGTGCTAGTTAAACGGCTATGCCTTAGTGCAAGAGGGTGGGTAAAATGTGTTTTCTGCAGTCCACTTCTCAATAATATATTAGACAGACAAATGTGAGCATGGTTCTTTTAAGAAATCGTCTTCTGTCCCTGGTTTCCATATAGAACACTTAAGAATGCAGCCTCACTTGGGGCGCCTGGGTGGCTTAGTCGGTAAAGCGTCCGACTTTCGCTTAGGTCATGACCTCGCGGTTCGTGGGTTCGAGCCCCGCGTCGGGCTCTGTGCTGACTGCCAGCTCAGAGCCTGGAGCCTGTTTCAGAGTCTGTGTCTCCCTCTCTCTCTGACCCTCCCCTGCTCACGCTGTCTCTCTCTCTCTTTCTCCTGGAAATAAATAAAAAACATTAAAAAAAACATTAAAAAAAAAAAAAGAATGCAGCCTCACAGGTTCTTTTTTTTTTAATTTATTTTTATTTTTATTTATTTCTAGGAGAGAGAGAGAAACAGCGTGAGCAGGGGAGGGTCAGTGAGAGAGGGAGTCACAGACTGAAACAGGCTCCAGGCTCTGAGCTGGCAGTCAGTACAGAGCCCGATGCGGGGCTCGAACCCACGAACCGCGAGATCATGACCTAAGCGAAAGTCGGATGCTTAACCGACTAAGCCACCCAAGCGCCCCGCCTCGCAGGTTCTTAAAGTCTGTTTCAGTGCCTCTGTCAGTTCTGTTCCTCACAATGAACATTTTTATTCCTTTTCCTTCTTTATTGTAGTTTGATTTTTCTTCATCATTTTGCTTAGTTACAGCCTGACATAAATTTCTTTCTCTATTCATTAAGAGACTGGCCACTGCAAACTTGCAGTTGCAGGTTGCTGTAACATGTCAGCTTATTTTCTCTGAGTATAAAGTGGCCCAGCTGACAGGCTTGTCATGCAGAACTCAGAACATAATGGCTAGCTGTTCTTCAAGCACAGTGTGAGCATTTCTAGTTTTGAATTTGTCTTCTTCACATGTATTCTGCACTGATATTAACTGGCACTCAAGTTCTGAAGTTGTGCCTGAACAGCAAGGGTATTTTTTTTTTTTTTTTACCTCATGGTATCAAAGTAGGTGAACTGAACCTCCCCTGTCTGCCTTAGCTCTGTGCAACTTAAGAAACCAAGTTCATTACCATAACTGAGCTCAAGCCCTGGGAACATTGAATAGTATAGGGAATGACTAAATTATTATGGAACCACATATGTTATCTATTCCCTAATATGAAGCAACTTTCCATTTTTCCTGTAACAGGATTAAAAAAATTATTTTTGGCTAATTGTATATGTAACTATGAAGGATATAGATTAAATAATCAAATATATATTTATATACTACTTACACATAATCAAATATCTGTCTACTTTATGCACTTAAAATATCAAGTATGTATTTATCTGCTTTCCATAAACATTTTAATCTATTTTATTATATGTAAATTTTCAATTTATATAAAGAATGACATACTAGTCCAGAATTAGTCATCTTTTTTTCACAAAATAATTGTGCTCAAATATTTCCTAAGCATGTTTAAGCCCAATTGCTTTGTTCTCTCTAGAGCTACTTTTTGAATTATCTTGTAGTTTTCCAGAGCATATCATCTTGACTTCCTCTTATGTTTTTGGAAATACAGTTCTTATTCCATTTGTGCATGAGGCCATGGCTGGAATTGCTGATCCTAGTACTACAAGTGCGTAATCACAAAACATAAGGACAATGTCATTGTGTATTGGTTAAAGTTTACCTTATTTTTGTCTTCACGATGATTTCTGCAATATAGTCATGTACTGTATTGCTTTCCAAAATGACGTAGAAAAGGTTATTTGTAGGATTGCTAATACTTATCCCTTTTAGCTCACACCACTGAGAATAATTCATAGCTATCTGTTACATTTATTTGGCTTTTTTTTCCTTTTTATTGGAACTTGGTAATACCCTAAACTAGCATTGATTTAGATTGTTATAGGTTAGTCTTTTCTGGTGATGTCTGACATTACAAAGAATGCTCAGTTGTATGAGTGATTTTATGTGAATTCAATTAGTTAAAAAATTCTTTTTGGTATAAGACAAAAATGTAAAGGTCTTGAGTTGCTCAGTTGGTTAAGCATTTGACTCTTGATTTTGGCTCAGGTCACGATCTCAAGGTTCGTGGGTTCAAGCCTGGCATTGGGCTCTGTGCTGACAATGCAGAGCCTGCTTGGGTTTCTCTCTTTCTCCCTCCATTTCTGCTCCTCCTCCACTCCTGTTCTTTTTCTTAAATAAATAAACTTCAAACAAACAGGCAAACAACACATAAAAGTAAAGGACAATATATGATCAAATGATAAAGTTTGAGGGGTAATCTTCAACATCTGTAGGACATCAGACTAAATTCTCATCAATGAAACACATGACCTTATTTATTCTTCTGTCAACACTGTGAGGTGGGTATTTGTCTTCCTGTTTGTCACGAGGATCCAGAAACTCTTGAGATTTAAATGATTAGTTCCTAGTTAGTAAAAGAGGAAGTCAGGATTCAAATCCATGCTGGTCTCAAAATATAACCCATGATACATTTCTTTTATAGAAAGGAGATCTTAATGCAAGCAGACTCCTTTCCATCAGAGTGAGATGATTTTCCTTCAATTGCCATTGGATATCAGACAGAAGACATTCATCTTATGTCCCAGGAAGCTGAAAAGCATACCAGAGACTGTCCTATCACCGTCTTTGGGTCCCTTTTTGCCAACATCTGGTTGGCTCCCTTATAAATTGAACCAGCCTTCTTCCATCACCGTAAGAATAGCACCTTTATATTCATGCAACCCTATTGAAGCTGTGGTTCAACACTAATGAACTGTCCAAACAGGCACAAATAAACAAGGAATTTTATTTTTTTACACATGCCCTTAAGAATACATAAGGAGATGCAATGCAATTCACAAAGGTCTGTGGCATTACTCTCTGTTTTGCTACTTCTTTTTTCACCAGAAACTCTTGAGAACTGAACTACAAAAATCCTTTCAGTAAGATTTCCATGTCTCCTCTCACCTTCTTCTCCATCCAAATTCTTCAGGTTGCAGTCTCTGCAGGAATGTTTTATTTTGCAGGATGCTATACAAATATTGAGACAATATTTAAAAATCAGAGATTTCTCATAACATCCCTAAACCTAGCATCCTTTAAAATAAAATCAAAATGGTGTCCTGCATTTACTCTTTACTTGGTAGGTGATAATTACAGCTGCAGAGCTTTCTACAGCAAAGAATACCATATTTGGTTGGGACATACATCCTTTTATGTACGCCATGCATTGCTCTCCCTGTCCTCTATGGTCTTTCTGATGTTCAGGCTGACTGATTACCACACATCCTAGCTTTTGCACTCTTGTTTTTCCTCATAATAAGGAACTGTTTCTCCTTGTTCATGTCTTTACTGGAAGTGGGACTTTAAAAGGCTGACCAAGAGTATTGCAGTTAATAAGAAGATTAGTTATTTATGGCTATGAAAAATATTGCTTCCAACCCAATAAGCTAGTACTCGGACTGCTTAACTCCTGTTACTTATCTGCCTGGCCTGGTAGGCAGGTGAAGTTATGACCTTAATATACATCTGTGTAATGTTGTGCTACCTCCCTCCTTTTCTCCTCCTCCTTTACTTCAATCCTCCTCCAGCCTATTCTTTGATTACACATTACAAACAACTCTCCTCAGAAGCCTGGAAGTTGAAAATCAGATTAGCAATTTAGGGATGATATTTGGGGAACTGGGGGGAAAGGGAAAGATCCATGAAGACCCCCAGGAGTAAAAAGAAGAGATATTTCATATGTGAGGATTATTATTCTGGAGTCCAAGTGATGGTAAGGCAAGACAGGATAGACATCAATTTATTACTAGAGATCTAATTAACTAAGACCACAAACAATAGTACATTAATTGAGTCCCAGGCAGGCACCACCCAATCATTCAATTAATAGTAAACATTCTTAAAAGTTGAAGGAACTCACTGATCATGTGGACCAGAATTTCCTAAGTATCTTTCATAGAACACTATCCTTGAAGGGGTGCCTGGGTAGCTCAGTCCGTTTAGCATCTGATTTCGGCTCAGGTCATGATCTCACAGTTTGTGGGTTTGAGCCCCATGTAGGGCTCTGTGCTGAGAGTGCGGAGCCTGCCTGGAGTTGTCTCTGTCTCTGTCTCTCTCTCCCTCTCTCTGCCTCTCCTGTGTGTGTGCTTGCTCTCCCAAAATAAATAATAATAATAATAATAATAATAAAATAAAACTACTCTTGAAAATCCCTGTACCAGAAGAATCTTGTGGGCAGATATATTGGAAAATTGATTTTACTATTTTTTTCTGGAAAATTCAAAGTATATTTTAATACTATAAAGGCTCTGAGAGGTCCTGCAATAAGGAAATGAATTTAACTTGAACCTAGTACTTCCAAAATTTATTTCTCCATATAATACTTTTTAACTTCTTGTCGAATTAAAGTTCCACCTAATGCCTTTTGTGATAAGCTTCTTTATTGAATACAGATTATGTTTATAGGTGAGTGCCCCTTTTTATCATTTCTTTTTATTTATGAGCCTGTCCCTCACTATATTGTACAAGTACTTTATGAACTTGAACTCAGAGTAGGTCTATATATTTTATTTCAAAGTGACTTTGCCTTTACTATTTTATAGGATGTGTGTGTGTGTGTGTGTGTGTGTGTGTGTGTGTTGCAGTTTTATACTCAAGCTCTTCTTTTTATTAGGTACTAAAAAATAACAACTATATCCCTTTGAATGTCTCCCTCCAAGAAACATACATTTCTGCTCTCTGACTTTCTTTTTTGTTACCCAATTTATTTAAGCTGACATTGTATCTTCCTGAATGAGGCCAACACATGGCACATGATAGATGTGAAGAAAATATTTGTGGAACTCTACTGAGCTGAATATAAATGTCATGCTAAGTAAGGCCTTTATCTTATAATTCTTATTATTTCCCATTATTTATCATTTCTTCCTTTTTCAGAATTCATTCACAAACAGGAATTCTCCTTGAGGTTTCTTCTTATCTCTGAGAAGTGACTTAGCCAGACAAGTAAGGTCTTTATTAACTACTAAGCTTTTAAGCAGACATAAATTGCCCTCAGTAATCTCCCTGTTGATAGAGAACTGTTTTACAGTGGTTGATATTCTTCTTTGATGTTGGGGAAACCTTATTTTTATCCCGAAATTTGAGTTGTGTATCATTGGCAAGCATGAGAAAGCCTCTGCATTTAGGGGTGGGGGCGGGGTGTGTGTGTGTGTGTGCCTGTGTATGTATGTGTGGGTGTAGCCTAAATTAATGAATTAATATATCTTTGGATCAATCTGCATGTGTTTATTCACAAGCCATTTTTATCTGAGAAGAAAGTAATATCAGCAAATATTCAAAACGTAAAGCCTGGAGTTTACATTTCAAAATCTTTAGGTATTTAGAATATTTGGAACAAAAGGCAATTAAAGTTAATAAAAAGTTATAAAAATATACAAATATACTCTTTGGGGAAATAAAACATGACAAAGTATGGACCTTTTGAATTACACTTTAATACATCAGATAACAAATATTTGTAATTACCATAAAAATTATAATTATGTAAGTGTTTCTAAAATTCTATAAAGCCGTATTTTTTGGTTATGAATACTAAATATTTTCTGAATATTGCTTTTTGCTAAGATCTCTATTATTCAGTTCCTTTGCTTACTTAGCTCAACTACAGGAATTCTAGTCCATTTGGGACAAATAATATTCTAGCCAATCAAATGGGATTTGCTAAACTATTTGTCCACATAAATGAGTGCAGGCTGTTTTTACCAATCTGTGAAGTTTCCTGGTGGGACAAAATGTCATGTGATATCATGATGATAAGCATGGCTAGAAGTATGTAGGCTGATTAAGGGAATATAATTATCAAAATGTAATAAAAGCCATGCATAGAATACTGGGTTGAATTAAAACCACGAGTCTCCAAAGATTTTCTTCACTTTTTTCTTTAAATTTTCATTTCTCATAAGATCTATATTTTGAAAGATCAGATTTTCTCTGAATTCATGTTGAAAGACAATTCCATCTTAATCATGCTTTTTGAGTTCTGAAATTCTAACTTGTGGTTTTGTCATAGTCTCTAACCCCAAAATTCTATTCTAAAAAAAACCCCTTTTAATGATTTCCATGACCAATTAGAAATCACAAGTGACAAGATACGAGTGTCACTGGCTATTTATTTATGTGTTTGCTTATCCACTCACTTTATTTATTTATTATCTATCATCTGTCCCAAGCAGAGATTTGGTATTCTAAATAACTAATTCAGACTTTAGAAATAAAAGGTGTATTTTTTTTCTTTAAAATTGTTTTTGAAAATAGCTTTTAGGATTCATCAAGCCACCTCTACACTATACATTTTTGTTATCCTGGATTATGAACACCAGTCAACTAAAACCTCCAAGTCTAGATCCAAAGTCATTCAAGGTTTATCCTTGCTTTACTTGCTAAACATAGGCAATTGGAGGCTAGTATCTGTAGATTACTGTACATGATTTTATCTCTGTTCTTTGTACTTGACATCACTATTTGAAATATTTCACTAAGTGAAATAATTCTGGCTAAGATTCACATCTGTGTGTGTGTGTGTGTGTGTGTGTGTGTGTGTGTGTGTGTATCTGTGTCTGTGGTTCACATCATACCCTATAGGCTACCTTGTCCTCTTTCTGGAAGTGGAGAAACCATTCAAGCATGACTGTATTGTCCAGAGCTCTTTAGTTGCAAACAACAGAAACTAGTGCACACTAGTACATGCTAATTTAAGAAAAAAGTATATTGGAAGTATATGGTTTATAGAAATGAGGAGAAAAACCCCAAAAGGACAGGTGCAAGACAACTCAGAAGATCTGGGAACAGTGGATATTTTCTTCTGGCTGCCTTTACATCCCTCGCTCCAAATGAGTTCTCAAAACTTTATATTCAAGGAAGAAGAAAATATTGGATAAACATTGCTTATACAGAACACTAGGGGTCCAGAGTTAATTAAGACTGGGAATTATAGAAATGGAGTATCTCTAGGGAAAAGTTCTGCTGATTTTAAGAGTTAAGGAGGCTCTGATCAATGTTCATACATCAGGGACATATGAACCAGTGTTTGACTAATACGTTAGTTATGTCCTAAGTTTCAGCTTCGATGGTAGGGTCATATTGCAACAAACATACACATATATTGTATATTGTATGTCATTGTGATCTGGGAGATGAAAGGGTAAAACTAGAAATGGAGACTTATATCATATCATTATATTTGAAATACCTTTTTAAAAAAATGATTTTTTCAAGCCATTTGTAGCAGCATGATTAAGGTGCCTGGAGACATTGATGAATGAAAGTTGAAACTGTATTATTAGCACTCAAGTAGGAAGCAAGAAAGAAAGTACTCGTAATAATTTGGGGCACATTTAAAACATAACATAACAGGTTCCCATAATTAAGATATATTCTAGTAATTTTTAATGTTTATTTATTATTGAGATTGAGATAGAGAGAGAGAAGAGAGAGAGAATACGAGTGGGGGAGGGCCAGAGAGAGGGAAGGTGCAGAATCTGAAGCAGGCTCCAGGCTCTGAGCTGTCAGCACAGAGTCCAAGGCAGGACTCAAACACACGAACTTGGAGATCATGACCTGACCTGAAGTCTGACACCTAACCAACTGAGCCACCCAGGCACCCCAAGATATATTCTAGTTTTTAAAATTTTTTTTAATGTTTTTATTTATTCTTGAGAGAGAGGCAGAGAGTGAATGGGGGAGAGGCATGGAGAGAGGGAGACACAGAATCTGAAGCAGACTCCTGACTCCGAGCTTCTGGCAAAGCCTAATGCGGGGCTCACAAGCTGTCAGATCATGACCTGAGCTGAAGTTGGACACTTAACCCACTGAGCCATCCAGATGCTCCATAGTTTTATTTTATTATTATTATTATTAATTACTATTATTATTATTTTTAGGTAGCAACTTTTTTTTTGAACTTATCTTCAATCCCTGACAAACACAATTTCTTTTTTCTTAACAGTTTATTGTCAAGTTGGTTTCCATAGAACACCCAGTGCTCATCCCCACAAATGCCCTCCTCCATGCCCATCATTCCCCTTCCCCGCCCCCCTACACCCATCAGTCCTCAGTTTGTTCTCAGCGTTTAACAGTCTCTCATGGTTTGNGCTTATAGATTTTGGATACTAGCCCTTTATCTGATAGGTCATTTGCAACTATTTTTTCCTATTCTATTGGTTGCCTATTAGTTTTATTGATTGTTTCCTTTGCCGTGCAGAAGCTTTTTATCTTGATGAGGTCCCAATAGTTCATTGCTCCATAGTTTTAAAACATCTATTTTAGATATTAAAGAAGTATATATATATTAGTCAAAAACTAAAATAGAACAAAATGACCATGCTTTAAAAGAATTATTATTTGTTCAGTTTTGTAGCATAATTTGAAAGCAATATTGATATTAGATGTAAACATTTTTTAAGAAACATTGGGAAAATATTTCTCTTTTCTTTCACAATCAATTATTTTAATATAATCCCTACATGAACTGCCTCTCATATGTTGCTTATGCATCAGGTCCAATTAGTAGATATTAGTGATATTCACAGCTACTGATCTATCACAGCTCTTGTTTAGTAGTCATACTCATTGAAAAATAATTAATGAATGTTTATTTGGAAACTTCCTTGTAGGTAACATGCATAACACCCCTGTTTAGGGGTAGTGTCATAAAAAAGATATGTTCATTCAAACATCATTTCTACTGCTTGTTATTTGTCAGGTCATGTTAACCAAGCTTCAGTGTCTTATATCCAAGAACAGGAGCAGTGATACAATATATCTCGTAGAGTCATTAGACATTTAAATGACATCATATGCAAAGTAGAAAAAGCCATGTTTGCTCTATTACCGTAACTCCATAACTTGCTCTACACTAACTCATGGACAGGATATGACACCACAAGAAGTCTCTGAAGAAGAAAGAGGTCAAGATAAATAAAGATAGGGAAAATCTACTTTGTCTAATACTTGGACAAGCATGACCAAATGAGCAAGATATGCAGCATAATGAACACTATTTAATAACCATTCATGAGAGACTTTGGGAAACACACCTACACTCCAACCTTCCTCCTTGTTCATGTGTAAGCTTCCCCATGATCTCTCAAGCCAGAACACTAGCTACAGCTCCTAATACCAATTTACAAAACCTGCTTTTCTCTACATTAGGTTAACAGAGGATGTATAATAAACATCTTTTTCTCTATATATCCATTTCCTAGTAACAGCACCTCTAATTTTTCTTTGGAGAATCATTTCCCAAAAGAAACCAACAGTGTGTGTGGTGCATTGGTGGCTCAGTCAGTTAAGCATCAGATTTTGGCCCAGATCATGATACCCCGGTTCTTGGATTTGACCCCACATCGGGCTCTGTGCTGATAGCTCAGAGCCTGGAGCCTGCTTCGGGTTCTTTGTCTCCCTCTTTCTTTCTCTGCCCCTGTCCCACTCACAGTCTGTCTCTCTCACTTTCTCTCAAAAGTAAATAAACTTTTTTAAAAAATTAAGGGAACCAGTAGTGTGAAGTGCTGTCTGACCTGTACCTACGTATCTTTATACTTAAATATATTGTAAAATCCTACATGGTCTTAAATTTTACATATATTCTATTATTATTTTTATTTTTTTAAATATTTTTTTAAATTTATTTCTAGGAGAGAGAGACAGCATGAGCAGGGGAGGGTCAGAGAGAGAGGGAGATACAGACTCTGAAATAGGCTCCAGGCTCTGAGCTGGCAGTCAGCACAGATCCCGATGCGGGGCCGGAACCCACGAACCGCGAGATCATGACCTAAGCGAAAGTCGGACGCTTAACCGACTAAGCCACCGAGGCGCCCCTACATATATTCTTTTAAATGGCATACATCACTTCTATATTTTTTCTCATTCAACATTATTTGTTTCACATTATTTGAAACATTATGTTTCAGAGATTTAATTTATCTTAATTGGTTTAGTGCATGTTTATTCATTTTAATTATTGCTTATGATTATGCCAGAATTTATTTATCCATTCCCTTACTGAAAGGACATTTAGTGCATTCCCAGATTTTCCCTCTTACCACTTAGAAAGATGATGAACATCTTGATATGTGCATATGAGATCTTCTCTAGAATAATTCACATAAAAGGGAATTTCTGGAGCATAGCTAATATGGATACCTTCATTCAAATTGATGTCAAATATGCTGTCAAATGATTTATCCCACCAACAGTCAATGAAAGTTCCTCTTATCCTGTATCATCAGCAACACTTGATATTATTAGATTTATTTATATGTATATATAAAATGGGCAAAATTTATATATATATGTATATATATATATATAAAATGGGCAAAATTTTTACTATTTTATCTGGCATTGCCCTGATTATTAGTATATTTCTCATATCTTTATTTCCCATTCTAATTTTATCTTTTGCAAACTTACTGTTCATATCCTTTTTTATTTTTCTGTTGATGGTTTTCCCACTCATGAGAGTATTCTCCAAATGTTTTAAGTTGACTTCTACATGTATCATTAATAAGGCTTATTAATTGTGTCATTCAAAACTTCTTTACTCATAATAGATTTCAGACTGTATAATCTATGTGTTTCTGAGAAAGGTGTGTTAAAATGTATCTTCATGATTTTGTGTGTGTGTGTGTGTGTGTGTGTTGAATTTCTCCAGCAACCTTATCAACTTTGACAAAGAGGGCAGAGGTGGAGATTGAGTGATTGAGATTGATTTCCTTGTTCTTTCTGATTAATTTTTCCTCTCATAATGACTTCTTTACTATTTTTACAGATTTTTGTCTTCAATTTTGTTTTGTCTCATATGTTGGCTCTCTCAGTTTTAGTTGATACATTTCCTCTCAATGTTTTTTCATAATTAAAGTAAATCTCTTATAAGCAGCAGTTATCTAGATTTCTAAAAATGCATTTGAGGAGCTCCGTCCTTTTAGTAGTAAGTTTACTTGTATCCTCTTTATTATGATTACTTGTATTTATTTCTACTCCTTTCCTTTTTGTTTTCTACTTTCTAGAATTTTTACTTGCCATTTGATCCCTTTCTCCTCCAACTATATTTAACATTTTTTTCATTCATTTTTCTTCTTTATATTAAGAAGTTATGCATTTTATTTTTCCTTTTTTTATTGGTAATTCTTAAACTGTAACATTCAATTTGACTTAAAAATGAAAAATTGTGTCTTTTCTCGTCTCAAACAATACTAAGTTTTCTTGGAGTGCCTGGATGGCTTAGTCAGTTAAGCATCCAAGTATCTTAATTTTGGCTCAGGTCATGATCTCATAGGTTCCTGAGTTCCAGCTCTGAACCAGGCTCTGCACTGATAGTGCAGAAGAACTTGCTTGAAATTCTCTCTCTCTCTCTCTCTGCTAATTCCCGACTTATCCAGGTGCACCCTCGCTCATGCTCTTTGTCTCTCAAAATAAATAAATATACTTAAAAAAAATACTACGCTTTCTTGAAGGATGTAACCCTGCTCACCTAGTTTTATATTTCACCGGTATGTCTATTTCTATTAAATTCCAGGGCTTAGAAATTCCTTAATCCTTGTATTTATCATGGGTAGTGTTGTTTAAGCCAGAGTTTTATTTAGATTAGCCCACATATAACAAATTCCCTTGCTCATTGTTTCTTTTTGCATCTACTTGCTTATCTCTTTTATTCTAGTTTTTTCTAGATATTCCAGTTTTTCTCTAAGCACTTTTGAAGATACTATTCCACAGTTTTAGCTTTTCTGTTGCTAGTGACAGGTTTGCTGTCAATAAAGTTCTTTTCCATTTTAGTATAATCTGCTGTTCTTTGATTATTTTTAAAACAGCTACAACCCCATGGTCTGTGATTTCTCTATTATAAAGATATTGGGACTTTGCATGTATCAATTAGTGTAATTTTTAAAAATGTTTTATTTATTTCTGAGAGAGAGACAGCGTGAGCAGGGGAGGGTTTGAGAGAGAGGGAGGTACAGAATCTGCAACAGGCTCCAGGCTCTGAGCCGGCTGTCAGCACAGAGCCCAACGCAGGGCTTTAACCTACGAACGGTGAGATCATGACCTGAGCTGAAGCCGTATGCTTAACCGACTGAGCCACCCAGGCACCCCAGTGTGCTTTCCTTTTTCATTTTTAAGGTTTCTTTTCGAGACAGAGAGAGAGACAGAGCATGAGCAGGGAAGGGGCAAAGAGAAAGGGAGACATAGAATCCAAAGCAGCCTCCAGACTCTGAGCTGTCAGTACAGAGCCTGAAGCGGGGCTTGAACTCATGAACCATGAGATCATGACCTGAGCTGAAGTTGGATGCTTAACTGACTGAGCTACCTAGGTGCCTCTCAATTAGCATGAATTTTAAGTTAAAGTTGATATGTCACATAAAACAAAAATAAAAACTATTTTCTCTTTGAATGTGGACTCCTTCTCTCTAATTTCTGGAAATCCTTCACAAGTTCACCATTTCCATGCCTGATAAATTCACTTACATTTTCTCTTCTGTTCATCTCTTTATGCTGAAGTCTGTGAAATTTTCTCAAACTGATTATCTCTTTATATCTATTATAATATTTAACCCTTTGTTATGGCTTGCTTTGTTCAAGTATATATTATTTTCTATATTTGTCATTTCAGATTATCTTATTCTTTCCCCCTTATTCTGTCTGTCTAGTAGGATTTAAAATTTTTTTTTAATGTTTATTTAATTTTGAGGGAGAGAGAGAGAGCTTGAACAAGGGAGGGGCAGAGAGAGAGGGAAACACAGAATGCCAAGCAGGCTCCAGGCTCCAAGCTGTCAGCATAAAGCTCGACATGGGGCTCGATCTCACACACCATGAGATTGTGACTTGAGATGAAGTCGGTTGCCCAACTGACTGAGCCACCCAGGCACCCCTAGTGGTGTGATGTTTTTATTGTTATACCTATGCTTTCTTTTATCTCTTGAAATATCTAAGTCCAGTATATTACCCCTCCTTTACATGGCTTTATTACCCAATTCATTGCAGAATAATGTAGTCATTTGCGCTCTCCATTAACTCTCAATCTCATTTACATGGGTTATAATTTGTGCTTTCAGAATTCTTTTTGATAGCGACTACTCTTGGTGTGGATGGTTGGGATGACTTGCTCTGTGTAAAGTGTGACTACAGAGAAGACTAATATATATTTGCCAGAAGCCTGGGAATTTTAGCAGTCTAGAACCAGCTTTTGTATTGTTTTCAGTGTAATATTCTTACACTACATTAGAAGAGTGAATTTTGATTACAAAACAGTGGGGTACAAGATGTAGATGATTTGCTTTCGTTACTTCTCTGAACTGAAAGGGCCAAATTTCTTTGTTTTACTGTAATGGAGGGAGCTGTCTGTCCCGAGTTACAGTTTATACCGAGGTCCCTTGACTCTTGAACCCAAATTTGTATTTCCATTCCCAGGAGGACTTTAACAGTCAGCCTGTACTTGTGCTGGTCTGTGTCTGGATAATACTACTTTTTTAGCTTTTCTTTATGGCCTCTGTGGCATTATAGTTTTTTCCCTTTAATTTTCGTATGAAACATTGTCAACTGGGCAATTTCTCTACACTCTCAAATTATCTATGCATCTAAAAAATGTTAAGTTTTATGCCATCCGCACTTTCATTTTTAAAATAAACTGTTGGAAATTTTGCCTATCCTTAGTCCACCATGTTGCTAGAAATAGAGGTATAGTTCTTTTCAATGTTTTTACAATTTTTGAGTAAAGAACATGCTTAATTAAGTAATGTTTAATTGATGAATTTGGGAAATGATATTTTCTTATTCATTTTTTGTGTTAACTCTGATAGGAAATTATCTAAAATTGCTCTGTATTTTTCCATAAGTGCATACTATTTAATAACCCTAATCTTTGTCTAGTGTGAAGATTTTTGTAGTGTCTCCAATATGCCATTTACAATTTCATTTCTCACTGTATAAAAAGAAGATTGAGAAAGCTATGTGAGAGATAGCTGCATGAATTCTGAATCACAATAACGAGAATTTCTGTATAATACATAGCATCACCCGACTCACTTATCATTTTTGAGTCTTTCTTCTAAAAGTAATGTATTAGCAAAAGCCATGGGTAACTGAGATTTCTATTAATCAAAATAAAATTTAATAGGAATTGATCAGATAAGCTATACTGGTTGGTTATGTTATACTTATTAATGAGGTTTTTTTAATTGATGTTAAAATTATCTTGGAAGTATATTTTCTTACTCTTATTATGAATCTCCTTGAGGATGCTTGTAGAAACATAATAAAATTCTATTCTAAGTGATTTACAGGTCATCTCTGCAATTCTGCTACTTTAGCTTTTCCTGGAGTTGACCCATCACTTTTTACATCATATGGCTCTATTCTCTTACTCCAAGACTGTTGACATTTTCCCCGCATATGATTTCTAGATAAGAATTCTAAAATCTTGTTAAAGAAGGATCACAAATATTATGTATTATTATTTTTTTCCCTTTATGGTGCTCTGTTGTTTTTTTTTTTTTAATGTTTTATTTATTTCTAGGAGAGAGAGAGAGACAGCGTGACCAGGGGAGGGTCAGAGAGAGAGGGAGTCACAGACTGAAACAGGCTCCAGGCTCCGAGCTGGCAGTCAGCACAGGGCCCGACGTGGGGCTCGAACCCACGAACCGCGAGATCATGACCTAAGCGAAAGTCGGACACTTAACCGACTAAGCCACCCAGGCGCTTGTTTTTTTTTTTTTTTTTTTTTTAATTCTTGTGTCTGTATATACAACATCATGGCTGTATTTCCAATGATTGTTGCTCATAGCTCTTCTTGAAAATGGATTTTGAGATCAACGGATTCTTTTTTGAAGTTTTTTGTTCTTGTTGTTGCTGGTACTGTTTTGTTTTGTTTTCTAAGCATGATAATGATCTAAAATGTAAATGCAACAGTAATCAGTTTACATTGTTAAAACACGTTAGGAATTACAAAAAACATACAGAAAGAATGCTTTTAGGTTTTTAGTACAATATGAAAATTGTTTATCCTACTCTATCTTTTTTTTAAGTTTATTTATTTATTTTGAGAGTGAGAGTGAGCAAGAAAGGGGCAGAGAGAGGGGGAGAGAGACAATCCAAAATCGGCTCCATGCTGTCAGTGCAGAACCCAATGCAGGGCTGGAACTCACAGACCGTGAGATCATACCTGAGCCTAAGTTGGATGCTTAACTGACTGAGCCACCCAGGCACCGCTGTTCTACCCTTTCTTTTCCTCTTGTGTTTACATTAGATGAATTTAACTCCTCTAGGAGAACAGAGGTGGGATGGGGAGAAGGCTCTGAATAACAATTCTATTTAACTAAAAACAACAACAAAAAACCCTTCATTATCTTCTTAAGAAGCCCAAGTGTATTTTAACAATGCAGTATGGAATGGTTGCTCTGAGAGACAAAATAAGTAGTACTCACAGTTGAAAAGGATCTGGATAAGTGAAATCCTCTTGCGATCCATCTGTCATCCATCTAGGTGGGACCCTGTAGACAGTTGATCTACACATTTCTTCAAAGCTTCACAGTCTACATTCCTCCCTTTGCGTAAATATTTCCCAAACATAACCATTAAGTGAAAAGGAACATAAATCCTTTTAAAAAAAAAAACACAAAGACTAATAAGCAATAAATAAAATAAGAATTATTAAAGGGCTTAAAAGAATTGAGGAAATAATGTCTTCTTGGAGAAAATAAAACAAGTGTAAGAAGTGAACATAAAATGCAAGACCATCACACCTTAAGATGTTGCATACTTTACCTGAGTGGACCCATCTTCCTGGAGATTGGAGATTGGCTTGGAAAAACTAACAGGCATACAATGCTAACAGGCATTTCTGTATACAATGATGAGTTTTGTCAAGCTACAATGTACAAATATGCCACTAATTACAAAATGGAAGTGACTTACAAAACCAAAGTGATACATAATTATATTTCCTTACCATCCTACAAAATGAACCCCAAATTTTCTTTCTAAAGGGCTTACTTTTGTATTTTTTAAAATCCAGTAGTTAGTTAAGTTCTTAGAGTTTGTGCATTGGCAATAAGTAAAATGAGATTCAGATCAATTTATCGGTAGTAATGGATAATTTACTTTGCATAATTCTCTTTCCTTCAAAATATAACTCAGACCTTTGGATTGCCTAAGCATTTACTGTTGAAAATAGACATGATATATTTCCTACTTTATTTTATGTTATTCCACAGGGAGCTGCATGATTTAGTTGAGAAAGTATGGGCCGTAACAATGAAAGAAGCCAGATATGGATCACATTACTTAAAATTCCTCTGAGCTTTGTCCTTCTAATTTGTAAATGTATGATGATGATAAGAAGCACCACAGTTTGGTTGTAGTGGGGATCAGATGGGTAATGCATGGGACAGAATTGCTCTTGGTGTTGCTTTATGATGTCAAGGACTGTATCTGTTCTTTGTTTTCATTGTATCTGTATCATTAAACTCAGTGCTTAGGAAAGAGTTGTAGTCTGGTAAAAAAATGTGCAGTGTTTTCCATACTTACTCTGAATCCACGAATCTATTCCCATTACTTTTCAAAAATTTGGCTAAGTTCTGACCATCTTTAATTCTCACTTATTTTGAATTATTTTTCTAGTGTTCCCCCTCCATAATTCACAAACAACCTAAGAGATCTTTCTAAATAGCACACATATTAAACATTTATATTAGGATAGTTGAAATTTATTACATAGGTTCAGCTCTCATCTTATACTCTAGTCTTCTTTTTAACCAGAAGCTTTTGTATACTCTGTTATCCATTACACTGAACATACCCATAACCTCGTCAATGGTCAATATAGCCCAAGCTATATTCTATTAGTTAAGGTATATGCTAAGCTGCCATAACAAAGAAACCCCAGAATGAGGTGGCTTAAATAGGATAAGCACTCATGTTTCTTATGGAGCTGGATAGAGGTAAGTGGTCAGGCCCTGTGGGATGATTTGATGTCATCACCATGTGTCTTCCATGTCTGGACAGTTGTTCAGTTAGGAGAAAGGAGTAAGAGGTCAGGAAAGGGAGCACACATAGACTTCTTCCCAGAGTGGTGATTTTTACTTCTCTTCACATTCCTTTGGCCAGAACTTTGTCACATGGCCAGAACTGATTGCAGGGAAGCTGAGAAGTATAATTTTTAAGCTAAGTTTCCATGGTGATAGCTAGAACATGGGAATTTTTTTTACTAAAGTTGGGGGAATAGATGTCAGGGTATGATTAGCAGTTATTGCCATGTGAGTTTTCATAATTCCCCATTACTATTTTCCCTGAATAGTAGATGTCATTTCATGTTGTTCTGTTTTTCCCTCTAAGGTTTAGAGTTCTTGAAGACAGGAAATAACATTTCCATCATTTTGTCACTAATGCTGATCATAGTCCTTGATATATAGTATGTGCTCAGTTAATATTTGTTAAATGGATGAACAACCCCAGAATCAAGGCAGACTTCTTGGAAATACATGGTAAAAGCTTTTGTCTTATTATTTTTTTTTTGTCTTTTCAATAGCATCATTATACCCTGGTTGACTAATTACTTTCTTGCATTTTCCTGATCTTTATTCTGAACTAACTGAGGATCCTATAGATAAAGAAAATAGCTGAAAAGGTGTGAGCATCCCTCACAGGAAATTTCTCTGGGAAAAACAACAGGAAGGCAAATTTTGATCACAGTCACTCTGCTGAGTGCAGGCTATGGGGTGATTTCAAAATGTATGAAATTAATTCTGTCAAGAGCCTCTATTTTCCTGGGTAGTTATCTTTCTCAGAGAACTAAAGTGGTTGTTTTTTTTGTTTTTTGTTTTGTTTTTTGTTTTTTTTGTATCTGAAGCCAAGACTGACATTGCTGATACTGAGGACCTTTTTTTTTTTTCCAAATTAGTCAATTAAAAATGCTTTAATTAGTTTTTCAGTATCAAATGTTGATGTAATGTCTTTCTAGACCAATTCCTCATGTCCACATGAGGACATGGGGCATGGTTGATCTGAGTCCAAGTTGGAAGAAAGGAAAGGGTTAAAGACACCTTTCAGGAAGATCCAGAAACTTGGGCACCTGGGTAGCTCAGTTGCTAAACATTTGACTTCAGCTCATGTCCTAATTTCATGGTGTATGAGTTTGAGATCTGCAAGAGCCACACTTCGGGTGAGCCTTGATTCTCTCTCTCTCTCTCCCTCCCTCCCTCAGTCCCTCCCTCCCTCCCTCTTTGTATCTCTATTTCTGTCTCACCCTCTGTGCCTTCATACGATTCTCTCTCTCTTCCTCTTTTTCTCCCCCTCACTCACCTGCACTGTCTTTCTCAAAAATAAAATGAAATAAAATAAGAAGAAAAGGAACAAAGATCCAGAAACCAAAAGACAAACAGTCAAATGGGTGCAAGTATGACCAGAAATTATCCCTCTTATTTTATGCCTTCATATCTCACCTTTCCTTGTAGAGGGAATCGTGAGCATCAGTATCAGGGTTGACACTTCAGCTGATATGTGTGGTGGTAGAAAAATTAAAATCAGAGCTCACATCTCATCTTCCTTTCTTTAAGGCGTTGACACAGTGTGCTTAACATGGTAAACCAGTTTTAAAAGTAAGTTTCAAAAAAGTTTCTGAAATTCAGAACTGAATAAATTAGTCTATATTAAATCTCCTCAAGTCCTGCATTTGATTTCAGAAGCCTGATTCCTGGGATATCTACATATGCTGCTAACTTGAACAAGAACAGCAGTCCCAAGTAAAACACCATTCTGAATATTTTTTTTTCTTCATTCAGAGTATATTAAATATCCAGAGAGCATCTAGTATAGGTTACTTCATGGGCTAGGTCAGTGCAACTGTAAGTCTTTAGTAAAGGACTATTTATTAAAACATAATTCAACAGATCTCAGAGCAAAGCTTCTACAAAATAGAATTAAATGTTAATAGTCATGCCATAGTGCTGTGAAAGTTTGTAAAAACTGGTTCAAGTTCTGATGCCATCATGCTGTGGACCCCAGTAGCAAGCACTTTGCAGAGAGTCCATACTTTGAGAGCACTGATCTAGGAGATGTAAACAGAAATAGCATTTCTCCTCTTAAGTAGCTTTCAACTTAGCAGAGATTTAGGCATAATTAATTCAGAACTAAAATAGGTAATAATTGCAGTAAATGTTTTATAATGCTTGACTTAAAGATGAGAGAAGTCATCAGAATGATTTGGTTAAGCTAGATGTGCTTAATAGCAATAGCTAATAATTCTTCATTGCTTATGATGTACTATACTAAGTGCTTTTCACATGTATCAACTTATTTAGTTATCAGCGGTGCACAAGGAGTTAAATACTAATGCATTGGTAAATGAATACTACAGAGGAGAGATGTACATGCCTCAAATCCCTTTGTTTCTGTCTCTGTCTCCATCTCCTCCTATACGCCTGCACACTGCTCTCCACCACACACATACACTAGTAAAAGGAGACCTGGGATTTGCAACAGGTCTGTCTGTCTAACTCAAGCAAACAGCTTATAGGCCCAGCCTCTTGGGTATAATTCTTTGAAGGTAGAAATGGACTTTGAAAAGGGAAGAAATTTCTAATAGATGTAGCAAACAGAAGAGCAAAAGTATGAATCAGGGAGTTAGTGAGCTTGGTGCATGTAGACCAGGCTTCTAGGATAGCGGGCACTGAGGTTACATTGGAGATAAGTCTAAAGAAGTAGAAGATGCTGAAGAATGAGAAGTGGTTGAATCTGCTAGAAAGGCAGATATGGGAGCTGTAAGAGTCTGAGGGAGAGATATTCAGTTAGATATTCTGTAGCTGTAGGTAAGGGCCTCTCTGAACACTATGGAAGCTGTAGGGTGGGCATCATGACAGGAAGCTGCTGCTAACTAAGTAAGGGATAGTTAGGTAAAGAGCAGTGGTGTGGGGGCAGAAGATAGTGTTCTCATTAGGAGTTGCTGTGTTTGAAACGTTGGCCAGGCCATTATAAAAAGATGTATATATGGATTTGCTCAAGATCCTAATATGTGTCACTCTTGTGTGCTAGAAATATTCATCTTCTGTTCTCAGGTTGCATATAATCTAATAATGTTAAGCAAACATTGAGAAATTCAGAAGTAGAGTCTAAAGTGAAGTCTTATCTTTAAGGGTAACTGTTCCTTAGGAACTAGAATTGTAGAAAGTGGTCTGCATGCATAAAATGAGCTCCCAATTAGCCTTGGTGCTACAAGCATACCGAACACTCCTGTAGCCCCTAACTGTATGCCATTCATTTTGGTCACAGTTTAGACTCTTTAATATTTCAGCAACTAATCATCCTTCTCACATGTAGCAGGATGACTCAGAATAAAAGCTCCCAAGAGGTAGCAGGTATTTTAGAATTCTGCACTTTGGTACAAAACAGGTAACTGTTAATACTTTTCATCTTCATCAAGGACAGTTAGGACTCCATCATTTATTTTAAATCCTGTTATATCTTATCACAGCAGTTTTTACCTACATCACATTTTATGGTTGGTGTATATAAGAGGACTGTATTATGGGGGGGGGGCTGGAGGAGAAAAGAAAACAGCAGAAAGACTTTTTGAAAAATTACAAGAAATGTGTCCTTGGCACTGAAGGACACATAAGAGATACTTTCTCTTTTTATTTTATGTATTTCTCTTGACAAAAGAAAAGTCTTATATAATGTACCAGTAAGCCAACACAATTTAAATTGCCATTTGGAAAGCATAATTAGAGCAGTATATTTGAAATCTTTCTGGAATTTGGAATTTAAGAAATTTGAAGGCACTCACACTGTTTTATTCTCTCTCAAGGACACTGCATAAGGACTCAGAGTTCAAAGGAAAGCCGCCACTGTCTGCTTAATACCTTAATTATTTGTGGTACCTTATCTTGGTTACCACTGATACCCTGCCTTCCAAATCTCCCTTGCCAAGTCTTTTTTCAGAATGACACTTTGCTTTTGCACTTGGTACCCAAGAAGTCAGGTTATTAATTTTCTTCGGAACTGCTTAATTTCGTTAACTCAAGTTTATTTGTGATATTATCCCCAATGATGCTAGTTTGGCCATTTTATTTCTATACACATAGGAATATAAAGAAATCAGATTATGTGGCTACTTAGACTAAGCTTTAATCCCCCATATAGTGTCTGTTAGGTAGCACTTACTTATCAGCCTCCTTTAGTTAATCTCCAGTTTCCATTAAACTACATTAATAAACATCACAGCAAGAAGCCAGTCCTTCATAAGAAAAACCTGGAGCATCATTGCTTAAGGCCTTTTTATTCACACTATGCTCGCTCATTATTCTATGGTAGAACTCTTGCATCCACAAATGGGTCTATGCTACTGTGGGTTGAAGAAAAAGAAAATAAAATGGGAACCATTCTCCTTGTCTCTGGGTTTGTGACCTCAAAACTTGATTCGAATGTACTACATTAATGGCTTTGGAATGTGGCACACACCTTTGGGATTTTGTATTTTGAAGTTGCCCCACTATTTCATACAACTTCCTGCCCTAATGAAAGTCATCCTTTGTGCTGTGCAGTATGGTAGCCACTAGCCATGTGTGGTTATGGAGCACTTGAAATAGTGTTTGACAGAGAGACTGCACTTTTTATTTATATTAAGTAATTTAAATTTTTTAATGTTTTATTTTATTTTATTTTATTTTATTTTTTTGAGAGACAGAGCATCAGCAGGCAAGGGGCTGAGAGAGATGGAGAGACAGAATCCAAAGCAGGTTCCAGACTTTGAGCTGTCAGCACAGACCCCAAGGCAGGGCTCAAACTCATGAATGCAAGATCATGACCTGAGCTGAAGTCTGATGCTCCACCGAATGAGCCACCCAGGCACCCCTATATTAAGTAATTTAATTTAAATAGTCCATGTAATTAATGGCTTGTGTCAAGGAAATGTAGTTCTGAAGAGTGGTCACCTCAGTGGCACATTCTTTGGGAGATGAAACATGGTATGGGGGAAATCCAGTCTCTTTAGTTAATATCTCTGGGCCCTTAGGCATATTATAGTGTTACTGTTACCTATATCTCTGAACCTCAGTTTCCCAACTAGAAAAAATCCAAGTAAAAACTCTTTCTTATAGGAGGCATTAGTAAGATATAGCATGGGTGAAACAGGCTTTCTTGAGGTCTATCACATGTAGACATTCTGTAAACATTAGTTAAAAATAATATAAAAAAGAGAACATGAGATAGAGGGCTTAGATTAAACCAGAGCATCCATACTTGAGATAGTGAACTAATGACTTAAGATTTCTGAGTTTGGCGCTGCGTGGGTGGCGCAGTCAGTTGCGCATCAGGCTCTTGACTTCGGCTCAGGTCATGATCTCATGGTTGGTGAGATTGAGCCCGGATTTGGGCTCTCTCCCTCTCTCCTCTTTCTCTCTCTCTCTCTCTCTCAAAAATAAATAAATAAATATATTTTTTAAAAAGGATGTCTGATATTTGTGCCTCATTTGTAAAATAAGATAATTCCTGCCCTGCTTCTTCCAGGAGACTTTGTAAGTTCTGAAATTCTTACCTCCTAAGTGTTTCTTGAGTCTGTTTCCTTTCCTCCTTCCACAATCACTACCTCATCTCTGTGTGGATGACACAGTAACCTCCTACTAGGTCTCATTGCCTCCACTCTCCTCATCTATGGACTTTGTGTCCCAACATGGGTTTTGAAATTTGAAATTCTCCATCACCTATAGGATCATGTCCCTACCCCTCCAATGATAACCAAGGACAAACCATGAACTGGCTCTCACTTAAACATCTATTCTTTATTCTTTTTCTTCTCTAAACGTAATCTCCAGTTTCCCTATACTCCCTGCCATGCTCCTACCACATGCAATGTGCCCCGCTGTTTTTCACCTCCATGGCTTTGTTGTCCCTATGCCACCAATGTCCTCTTTCTTGCCTCCGTCTCATCCCAGCCCTCCCTGGATTGACGAACTCTTTGTATGTCCCTCACCTTTTTACCTTCCTCCCCAGCCCAATTTCTAGATTGAATTATCTTTATTTTTAGTACTCAATTCAAGCAAGACAATGTAGGAAAACGTCTCTTACCATACCTACCCTTAGCTTCACTTCAAAGCCAGGCTGTCACCATCCTTTGCCGGACGAAGATCACTTTCCCTGAAGGTGTGCAGGTGTTCTGTGTCTCTCTCTGTCTTTCCCATTAGACTAAGACCTTGAGAGAAAAGCTCAAGTCTCACTTGCCTCTTTAACCCCAATACCTGTTAGTTATACCTCAGAAAGGCTTATTGAGGAGATGCGACTGTCCCAGGGATCCCATGAAACAATGTGGGTGAGAGCATTTTCAAAATGGCAAAGCACGCCAGAGATATAAAGTGATACTGTTTTAATTAAACCTTCCTGCTGACTTGATGTCTGTATCATGCTGACCAGCTTTATGACAGGCAAAGAGCTCACACCCCATGGTTCTAGCTGTCTGGATGTTTCTCACCATGTGGGCCATACAACTCTATTTCAAATAGGATGCTTCCTCTCCCTTCTGATTCTCTCTCCATTCTGATTCATGGCCCATTGCTGCCAGCTCTTTGCAGATTGTCCACTCTTATAAATGCTGTAATCTTCAGACCAGGTTGCTTTTCTAATAAGTGCCATGTGCATATTTTCCCCCTCTTCTGAAAAATGCCTTTAAATCCCTTAAGGAGAAAATAATGGAGGATTTCAAACAAGGTAGAATTCCCTGATACTCTGAGACAGAATGATTACTTATCTGAAAATAAAGTCTTCCTCAGAATACTAATCACAGAGGCTTCAGCTAGCTTTTGGCTTAGGCAATTTCAGGGACACTCTAGTCCAAGGTTTGGTAAATGTATGGCTCTCAGGACAAACAACACTGTCCTGTATATTTGTTTATGTAACTAAAGTGGATTTTTTGGTTTGTTTTTAAAGACAATTTTTTTAGGGGAGCTGGAGGGCTCAGTTGGCTAACTTTCAGCTCAGGTCATGATCTCATGGTTCATGAGTTTGAGCCTGGCATTGGGCTCTGCACTGACAGCACAGAGCCTGCTTAGGATTCTGTCTCCATCTCCCATGTGTGTGCTCCTTCTCTCTCAAAATAAATAAATAAAATTTTTAAAAGATCATTTTTAAATGTTTATTTATTTTTGAGAGAGAGAGAGTGCATAGGAGGGGCATAGAGAAATGGAGACAGAGGATCTGGAGCAGACACTGAGCCCAATACAGGACTCAGACTCATGAACTGTGAGATCATGGCCCAAGCTGAAGTGGGATGCTTAACTGACTGAGCCACCCAGGTGCCCCATGTAAATAAAGTGCTATTGGAACACAGCCATGCCCATTTGTACATGGATTTTCTGTGGTTGCTTTTACACTACAACAGCAGAATTGCTAGTTGCACCAGAGACCATATGGCTTACAAGGCCTAAAATACTTACTATGTGGCCCTTTCAGAATTTTTTTTCCTAATGTCTGTTCTAAAGCAAGGCTTATTAACCTCAGGATTATTATATTTGTGGCAGGATACTGATGTGGGGCCTGGGTAGCCCTGTATAATGTGGTTTAGCAGTATCTTTGGCTTCTACCCATAAGATGCTAGTGTCATTCCTTCCCCATCTGTGACAAGCAAAGATGTCTCTGATTATTGCCAAATGTCCCCCGTGGGACAAAATCACCCCCATTCGAGAACCACTCTTTATTTTTTTATTTTTTTGAGAACCACTCTTTAGACACAGTAGACACAAATACATTTTACAAGAAAGTGGGAGCAAATCAGGTATTGGCAAATAAAGATGTTAGATGCATCACCTACTTTCCTCCTTTTGGAAAACTCCATACGCAGATTTCACTGACCTAAGGACAGTACGGCTCTATCTGTGCTGTCAGGAGGGGGAAAAATACTGAGATCTTTCTAGCTATAGTCCTATTTTTATCCTTCTACCAGAAGTTCAAGTCAAGTAGTATATGTGGATTGACATTGTGGCCCTAGGGCATTAAACGCAGTCTATGGCAGAACTGAATTTGTATATTTTTTAAATGTTTTGTTTATTTTTGAGAAAGAAAGAGAGTCAAAGAAGGGCATACAGAGAGGGGAACAGAGGATCCAAAGTGGGCCCTGCACGCTGACAACAGCAAGCCCGATGTGGGGCTGACAGCAGTGAGCCCAATGTAGGGCTTGAACTCAGGACTCTCGAGATCAAGACCTGAGCCAAAGTGAGCTTAATGGACTGAGCCACTCAGGTGCTCCAGTAGAACTGAGTTTAAATCTGAGCCTTGTCAACATACAAACTCCATGAATTTGGGCAGATTATTCTGTTTTCTCTGATCCTGAATATCCTCATTTGTAAAATGTGGTTAGGAGTAAGTAAGTGAGACCACAATGTTTTTATAAAGCATATTGGAGAGTGCCTGGCACCTAGTGAGTGCTCAAGGGGTGTCAGTGATGGGAATGACAGTGATAGAAGTGGGAAGGAAAGGGAAACAAAATGAGGAGGAGGGGGAGTGGGAGGAGGAGGGGAAGGAGGGAGAAACTGATATGTGCAAAGCACACCTGAAGTAATAAAAAGAAATGTTAATATAATATGTTAGGGTTGGAGAAAACATTAAAGGGACACAGGAACCCCTGCCATGCTTATGTGTTTGAAGACAATGCTTGCATTCCCTAAAGATGTGAACTAGGTCTTTTGATGAAAGACACAGCGCAGTTCTTCAAGCAGCTTCTCTAAGAGACCAAATAGAAATACTTACATAACAAGAAATTATGTAAGAAGAGACAAAAATACTGGATACTAGTTGTGTTAATACAACATGAAAAATCTTGCATTTAGAGTCTCAAAAATATCGGAAGTTGCTGCTTCGTGCTAAAATTTCTCTGCAAAAAATTCTCTGGGTTTGTGTATATCTGTGGAGGACAAAAAAGGTGGTTCTCATTTATATGAAATGACTCTTGCTTTCATTTTCTCAGAATCTAGTTATCTACTTTTATCTTCTTTCAGGAAGTCCCCCACCCCATCTCAACCCATGCTGTCTTTGTGAAGTTGACTGTAATCTCAATTCCAGACAAAAGCACCTGATGTCTGTCAAGGCTAATAAGCATTCTACACAGACCCTGGTAACTGGGTATGGAATTGGCTGTACAGCCAATACACTCATGGCTGTCTAGAGAAAGAGACTTTCCCTTGGATCTTCTCATCCTGTGAGATGAAAAGTTATAGATGTTGCAGTTGTTACCACCATCTTGCTGCCATATGAAGTCTGAATCCGAGACTCCAGAGTAAAAGGCGGAGATGAATAATAGACAGAAATGGATCCTTTATGATATTTGTGTCCTGATTCTAACAAGTCTAAAGATAATTGGAACACCTGGACATGTAAACTTAAATGAAGTAAACATTTTCTATTGGCTTAAGCCAGAACAGGCTAGATTCTCTGCCCCTTGAAAGAAAGAACTTTCAAGTACTATCTCCGTTACTGGAGTTAAGGGGCCTTCTGCACCCAGATGGATCAACTGCTCTGATGAACCTCTCAACTCCTGTACTTCTCTTTATAGAAAATGTCATGTTAGAATTCATGCTAAATTAGAATCATATTTGTGACAAGGGCACTTAGGACTTTAGAGGCATTTAGAAGTTAGTTGTATTATATAACATTATATTAGATAAAATTAACTACTAATGTAATAAAATATATTACAATATAACACAATGTAATATATTAACTAATAATGTTATACAAAGTCAAAGTGGAAAAAATAATGTGATAAATTCCCATATATAAATCACCTGCTTTCAACAGTTACCAAGATTTTGCCATATTTGATTCATCTGTGTTTTTATTCCTTACTTAAGCATTTCAAAGAAAATCTGAGCCATCAAACATTTTATGCTCCTTAAATGTTTCAGTATGCTTTTCCAAGAATTAGGAATATTCTCTAACATAACTGCAATGTTACTCTCACATCTAACAGAAATAATATACAGTCCATTATCAAATCAAATATCAAATTTCTTGATTAGTTAAAAATATCTTTGCAACATAGCTTTTGGATAAATTATATTTATTGAACACATATTATGTCTCAGACATCTAGGCATTTTATATGCATTGTCAGTACAACCTCTAAAGATTAGAGATATTCCATGACTTGCCTAAACACTGTCAAATTCCATATCCTAAGCCCTAGATAGCTTACACTGCCACCTCCTTTGTTTTCCTAAACCTTTACTAGTATCTTTTCTTTTTCTTTTTTGATTTCTTAAAAACTACAAGAGTGGGTTATTCTGTATTTCTTAGATATTTTTACTCCTCTTTTCATGTGAAATTGACCAAATGCTTTATAAATCTGTAAAAAATGCAAATATGTTAATTTTCAGGAGGAAATGTATCCTTGGTGGAGATTTAAAATTTAAAGCAAACTCTTTTTGGGAATGTGTTTTACATATGTTCCTTCCGTACCTAGGAATATGAGGTCGCCCTACATTCTTTTTCAACACCTCCCAGCTGGCTCCTTCTTGCTCTCTGTATCTTTATTGCACAGAGGTCACTATGTCCAGAGAGACTAAAGCAGATTTTTTTTTCCTTATCTGCTTCCTAAATGCAACCTCAGGCACTACATACAACCTCCTCTTTGTCCTCTCCCTGGGTCTTTAACTCTCCAAACCTTCTTCTTATCCTTTTTCCCTTTTCAGTGACAGATGACGCTGTGCAAAAGCAGCATATACCTAATTATCTTCTCTAGCTCTAAACGGAATTTCAGAACAAATCAAAGCAACTAGAACAACAAGCATAAAGGTTGGCATGGCTTGAAATGTGGGAGTCCATATTCACTTATAAAAAGAGAATATTGGTAACACTTCACGAGAAACAAAGAATTGTTCAGAGAAGTCTTATGTGTCCCATACGAATGCGGACAATGGTCTAAATGACTTAGTTTGGACACAGCCTTAAGAAGTTTTAATATTACACTGTGGAAGTTCTGTGCTATTGAGGCTCAAGAGTTCAGTTTAGAAAAGGATGAAAAGAGAATGTGTACCCTGCACATTGTATTCTGTTCAGAAGATATTTTGTGTCACAAAGGCATCAGTGAGAGTTGAAATAGGGGATGGATGAATTTCCTGATGGAAATTAGTGCATCATCAGATTGGTTCTGTGCACATTTATTCTCTCTCAACCTCTCTGTTCCTTTTGCTCTGGCTAGAGAAGTAGTACATGTTGACACTATAAATATCTGCTTTTTAAATCAGTAAATTGTTAACTGTTTGGTAGTGAGATACTGCACCAGAGTTAGAAGGAGGTGGACCTTACAGAAGTCATAAAATTCTGTCTTTCAAAACCTACTCAGCTTTGAACATATTAACTTACCTGAAAGTAGCAATGTTGAGTATAACTAAAAAAGAATATGTTCTCTGAACGGTTCCAGCTTATGAAGAGCCAACATTAGTGGGCCAAAATTTCCCTAGGCCCATTTGGAACTGCTCCACCAGATCCTTTTCTGCTTCTTCTGTTTACTTTATTCTTTCCAGTATAGAACCCTAGGGAAACTGGTGTTTTTCTATTGTATTATAATATCCACAGTCTCTGTAAAATTTTTGTATTAAGGTGAAGAATAAGAAAGGAGGGCTGTTTTGTGGTCGCAAGACATCGTGTGCAAAAATGGCAGATTACAGTGAGGGAGGTATTGGGGATGGAAAAACTCAAATTTAGAAGTCCAAGTAATTCATCATTTTTTCTTTCTTAGCTCTGGGCCAGAGGAAATCTCAGAGCCAATTTTACTTTCCCCACATAAATATCTGTGCTCCAGGTATCTGCTTCCTTTGCTTCATTCTATTATTTAGTATATTTTGATGCTCACTTCATCACTCCTAAAATATTCTATTTTTCATTTTTTATGTATTTTATCACTTCATTTATAGTGTGTGGGGCTCTGGGGTCATGCAGATCTGGACAGGAATTCAGGCTTTCCTACTCAAAAGCTATGCAGATTTGGGGAGGTTCGTTCTTAATTTATTCATTTTATTATTCATTAATTTATTCTGCCAATACTTGTTGAGTGATAACCAAGTCCTGTAAAATGTCAGAAAAAATAGGGTTGGTACAAATAGTAATAGTGTACAAATAGTACCATAGGTACAAATAGTTATAGTGACAACTACATAAGTACAAATAAGTATAAAACATAAGTACTACCATACGTACAAATAGTAATAGTGACTACTACATAAGTACATCATGGGGATTAAATGTTATATTGCAGATTAAGTGCTTAGTATACTGCTTGGAAAAAGTAGGATCTCATTAATTCAAATATTCACTGCCATTGTGATTTTTATTATAATCCATTAATATTATCTTAAAGCAATAATAATGAAATAAACAATCATTTTAGAGTTTGTGGGACATCTGAGAGTATACAGTTGAACATAAGTGGATCTCAATGGCTGGTCAAGCACTCAGACACCATATTTCACATATGTATGTTTATTTCCAGAATGATAAGCCATAAGTTATATCAAAAAAATTAAATCTAGGACTCAAAATAAGTCAAGAGTCACTGACCATCAAACTCTTCACCAGACAGATAAAAATAAAAAACAAAGCAAAACAAAACAAGAATCATTCTTTAATAATGTTTTATGAACTTCATAATGATCCTTTATGTCTAAAGTGTGTGTGTGTTTGTGTATTTGTGTATTTAACCTGGTTACATTATGGATTCTTTTGCTGTTGTAAATTGGATCTTAAGATTTCTGTAGTGTTTAAGTTATATAAGTGAAAATTATTGATACTTACAAAGCACTCTTGTGAACTCTTAATGCCTCTAAGTCATCATGGACTTTCTTTCCATACAAGTCTATTGTGTAAAACAGGAGGATATCTCCTTGATTCTAATCCATATGTCTTTTGTTCCTTTTTCTTCTATTATGTTAGACAAGCGCTACATTGTGGGGCAGAAGAGAACAATGATGGTGCTTATTTTTGCTTATTCCTGAACTTTACTGGGAATCCTCCTTCAACCATCCAAATTTTACTATTGCAAGGACAGAATTCATTCTGCCTTTAAGAATATAAACTCGACAGAGTAGGGGTCCCTGGGTGGCTCAGTTGGTTAGGCGTCCGACTTCAGCTCAGGTCATGATCACACGGTTCGTGGGTTTGAGCCCTGAGTCGGGCTCTATGTTGACAGCTATCTCAGAGCCTGAAGCCTGTTTCAGAATCTGTGTCTCCCTCTCTCTCTGACCCTCCCCTGATCACTCTCTCTCTCTCTCTCTCAGAAATAAATTTTTAAAAAATTAAAAAAAGAATATAAACTCTACAGAGTAGAAGTTTTCACATGTTGTGTTCAAAAGTCTGACTTTTGAATAATAACTAATATAGAAAAGACACAGAATAGTTTGCTGAATAAAAAGAGTAAACCAAAAGAGAAATTGACACCTAAAAATAAGTTAGCCTTAGATTGTTTGTCTATAATTTAGAAGTGGATAACCTAAAATGACATTTGATGAAATTCAGGCAGACTACCAAACCACCTTCTCAGTTAACATTAAGAAAGCAGACCTTGAAGATGGCAGGATTTCTCAAGTCTAAGTAATCAAACTACAATGCACAATTTCAGTTCATGAGAGACTTTGGAGCAGATCATTTAATCTTTACATCACACATATTCATTCCATCTTAACACACATGGATGCCCTGCTCTTACCACTCAGAAACTGTGACTTCAAAGAAAGGAACTTGCCTGGGGGTTTTAACCACACCAACTCAGTAATGTGTTTGCATTGATCTTGTGCTATTCACAAGTGGTCTTAAATATCAGCTCAAACCAGATTCAATGTCCAGACCCTCCCCTCCAAATTTCAGATGAAAGTCATTTGAAATATTTGTTCTATTTTGTACCAGTGCTATCCAATAGAAACATAATGCATAATGCAAACATATATGTACTTTTGTATTTTCTAACATTTAAGTAAAAAGAAATAGGTGAAATTAATTCTAATAAGTTATTTCATTTAACTCAGTATGTCCAAAATAGTATCATCTCCACATATAAAAATTTTGAATGAGATATTTTACTTTTTTTTTGCTCTAAGTATTCAAAATCCTGGATGTATTTTCAATTTAGAGAACATCTAAGTTGCCCTAGCCACATTTCAGTTGCTCAGTAGCCACATGTGACCAGTGGCTACCAACCTGGACAGTACAGGTGTGTGCAGTCACAAAACAGCTAAACTCTAACTGCTCACAGAGTATCAGGGAATATTTAGGAAGTTATAATCTCTGCCTGATTAAAACTCTGGATTGCCCATCCCTTCTCTTCTCTCTTCCCTCTGGTAAGTGTCAGAAATTTAAGGAATGTATTATGAAGATCAAATGTCTTACAAATAAATTATAAACAATACACATGACTAATATATATTTTTAAAAAGACAATATTTCACCGTCCTTTGTAAAGTGCCTTTAAATTGAGAATATTTCATCTGTAAAACAACTAAACAATATTCAGAGCTCACATATCCCCTTAGGGCTAAAGAAAGAAATTAAAGCCTCCCTTAAAAAAATGTATACAAGATCTTAAAAATCTTTTCTCATCAAGATAAAGGAAAATGCATTTCTAGAAAATTAAATCAGCACATATCTGTGGCCAAGACATATTGCTAAACCTTAATTCATAAAAACTATGTTCAACTATTATTATTAAATTTTCTTGAATCTTGTTTCTACATATATTTTTATGTGCAGAAGTGTCAAAAGAATATATTTAACTTATATGAATTAGATATGTAATGGAAAATAGAAATAAATATGCTTGGAAAATAGGAAAATAACTTAAATAGTAGCTTTAATATATTTTTCATGAATACTTTCCCATGTGCACACAAATGTACTGCAAGACATGAACAAAAATATTCATAGCATACTTGTTGCCAAAAGCTAAACATTGGAAGCAATTTAATTATCCCTCAGTGATAGAAAGGGTGACATGCTATACTGCATTCATATCCTGGAAAATATACAACATAAAAATGAATACATCAATAAGAATGACTGTTCATGTTAAAACAAAATGCTGAACAAAAGTTGCAAAGCACAAGGTATATATACAGCATGAATTCATTTACATTAAGTTCAAAGTAGTCATCTATATTGTTTAGTGGGGTGTGCAATGTGATATAACCAAAAAGCAAAACATAGAATTGATTCTCATAGAAACCAGGATAATGATAAGCTTGTGAGAGACAGGGAATGGGACAGTAAATGGATAGCTTCTGGAGGCTGACAGTGCTCTCTTTCTTGACCCAGTTGTTGGTTACATAACTGCTTGCCTTATAATTATTCATTTTACCATGCAACTAAGTTTAATGTCATTTTCTTTACATGAATTATAACTCACAATTAAAATGGTTTGGTGTGCATGCATATTTGCTTTACTAAACATCATCTCATTTATTACACACTGTTGTGTGTCTCCTGTCACACTACTAACTTTCTTCTACATTTCAAGCTGAGTAAGAATTTGGTAAATGTAACAACTAAGTCTTCATTCAACAAGATGTTAATTAAAATCATGAAAAAGTCAGGAGCAAGGAGAGGTCCCTGCAGCACATCACTTAGGTATGTCCCATTAGATTATGGTAGTCATAGTGGTACTATTAGTATTGATAGTTATAACAATAATCAGACGATAAAATTTGTTCAGCTTAGGCACTCTCTATATATTTTACATATATCATTTTATATAATGTTACAGAGCGTTATTACTTCAAATCCTTTCTAAGCTTTTAATGGTGTCCCCATCTTACAGATAAATGAACCTCCACTTAGAAAATGTAAATAGCATGCCCAAGGTACATCACTATATAAGAATAGAACCTAATTGTGAACCCAGATATATCTGATTCAAAAACTGTTCTTTCTTTCTACAGTCTTTCCCTCTTGCTCTCTTTACAGTCTTTCCCTCTTGCTCTCTTTGAAACTGTTGTTCAACAATCTTATTTCAGTCTGCTGTAAATCAACCTTACTCTCATTTCTCCAATGATGGATTAAATAACATTTCTTGTGTCTGTTCACAGGATCTTAAAAAGATGGTAATGAAATAAATATGTCCAATGAAGACATGTAAAGTGTTGTAGATCTTCTGTCTGCTCAGCTAGTTTGGTCACTGAAAAAGAAACTCAATGTCAACTTGTTTTTGTCAAGACACATTAGCAATATCTCAATGATCACCTAATTATTTTCTTATATTCACTATCATTTGTTATATAAGTATATAGAAATTTTCCAGAGAGTAGCTTCAGTGTTTTCTATAATTCATCTTCCTTTGTCCTCCCTTTCCAAGATAAGAAAAACATTTTTTTTTCAGTATGAGACCTGATAGAACTTTAATTTTTATAATTTGTATCCATTTTTGACTGTCTTCATTTAGTCTTGCCAGAATGTTCATAGTACAATTGGTTTGGAACTGAATTTGAACTCATTAAGAATGATGAGATGCCGTCTTTCTCTATCCTAATTTGGTTGGAGATTTTCTTCCCACTTTGTAATTTTTTTTCTTCTTTTTCCACTGATGTATATTTTCCTTTGAGCAAAAATAGTCAAAATAGACCTTAAACAGCCTCATTTACTTTTTTACTGTCCATTTGAGTTACATCATATTCACCAAATAGGGTACACATTAGTTCTCATAATAAATCTAAAATAACTTTTCTTATTTTTCCTTTTCTTCTTTTTCCAGTCTAGTATCGAGATTAACTTCAGATACCATTTCTTCTCCCCATTTTTTCACTCAATGAAAAAAAATTAAACTCAAAATATCACAGTTCCTTTTTATCTATGATTCTCATCTGTGAGAGGGTCCATCTCGGTCAAAATTATTTAAGTCCTCAATGAGACTCAAGTAAGCTTGAGAGGAATTGGGGGGATAAAATGAAAAGCTTCCTAATAATAGCCTTTTTGTAATCACTATAACAATATATTTGATTTAATATAACATTAATTAATTAATTAAATCATTTATTTATTTATATCCAGTAACATTTTCTTGGCTTTTTAAGTTTTTATTTTAATTCTAGTTAGTTAATGTATACTATTATGTTAGTTTCAGATGTACTATATAGTGATTCAACAATTCCACACATCACCCAGTATTCCCCATGACCAGTGCACTCCTTACTCTCCATCACCCATTTAAACTATCCCCCATTCTCCTCCCCTCTGGTAGCAATCAGTTTGTTCTCTATAGTTAAGAGTCTGTTTCTGGATTTGTCTTTTTCCCCCACTTTGCTCATTTGTTTCTTAAATTCCATGTATAAAATCATGGTATTTGTCTCTTACTAACATATTTCACTTAGCATTATACTCTTCTCTAGCTCCCTCCATGCCATTGCAAATGGCAAGATTTCATTTTTTATAGCTGAGTGATGTTCCAGTGTGTGTGTATGTGTGTACACCACATCTTGTTTATTAGAAGCTGTAATGGAATAAAAGTGCAACTGCACAAAATAAATAACATGAATCTGAGAAGACATGTCTGAAGTAGTAAAACAAACAAACCTTTTTTAAAATTTTCGTTTCAGGGCACCTGGGTGGCTCAGTCGGTTAAGCGTCCAACTCCAGCTCAGGTCATGAACTCGCGGTTCCTGAGTTCGAGCCCCGCGTTGGGCTTTGTGCTGATGGCTGGGAACCTGGGCCCTGCTTCAGATTCTGTCTCCCTCTCTCTCTCTTTCTGCCCCTCCCCCACTCACACTCTGCCTCTCTCTCTCTCTCTCAAAAAATAAATAAACATTAAAAATTTTAAATTTTCCAGGTGCCTGGGTGGCTCAGCCAGTTAGGCGTCTGAGTTTGGCTCAGGTCATGATCTCTGGTTCTTGAGTCTGAGCCCTGCGTTGGCTCTGTGCTGACAGCTCAGAGCCTGGAGCCTGCTTCAAACTCTATGTCTCCTTCTCTCTCTGTGCCCCCGTCTCCCCCTCATCATGCTCTGTCTCACTCTTTCAAAAATAAATAAACATTAAAAAGTTTTATAAAAAAAATTTTAATTTTGTTTTAAAAACTATGCCACAAAATAAAAGATAGCTGTTAAACCCTCACCACTTAACCTGCCATGATTTAAAAAATAATAATTCTCATATTTTGCATTGTAAATTCGCATATTGGAGATTTTCTGATTACCCATATTTTATGACATTTACTGCTATTATTTTGGGATGAATACTTACATGAAGTTTTAGGAAATGCAAGAATAGTGCCTCTTACTCTACATATAAATATTTCTGTATCTATTTATACCATCAAGATAAAAAATTAGTAGTTGTATAAGAAGCATGTTTTAGATGCCTAACTAGGTGTATAAGAGGAATTCACTTTGGTACTATTTCTGAAGAAACTCTCAAGCTCTCCCATTATGCATGGCATCTGATGCCAGTGGCACCATTTTCCCTCTTTCCTAGGAGCAACTATGCTT
Source organism: Crocuta crocuta (assembly GCF_008692635.1). Lineage (NCBI taxonomy): Eukaryota > Metazoa > Chordata > Mammalia > Carnivora > Hyaenidae > Crocuta > Crocuta crocuta. Next base: position 2,073,128 of record NW_027530006.1, on the reverse strand, counting down.
AGGTGTGGCTACTTCTTCATCCTAAATTTTTTAAATGTATTTTATTATTTATTTTTGAGAGAGAGAGATAGAGACAGTGTGAGCAGGAGAGGGTCAGAGAGAGAGGGAGTTACAGAATCCGAACACAGGCTCCAGGCTCTGAGCTAGCTGTCAGCACAGAGCCTGACAACATGGGGCTGGAACCCACAAACCATGAGATCATGACCTGAGCCAAAGTCAGATGCTTAACCGACTGAGCCACCCAGGCGCCCTATGCTTCTTCATTTTAAAGCACTATCCCTGACTTACTGTATCAGCCTATGTTTCCTGTGTGTTTACAAAATAGTTTTGGGTCATAAAATAGAACTTCATGGACTCTACTATTATTCCCATTTTGTAGGTCCTTAGGAAACAAAGCAGGGAAAGCCTGTCTCAAATCTTCCTTGAATGTGTCTATACCCATAGGCTCCATTTCCTTACTACTCATGTTCATTAATTGTTTTCAAAATGAAAATGACATTTTTCTCTGATCATAAAAAGTATTCATTCTACTCACTAGTAATTTGAAGAGTAATATGGAAAGTATGGAGAAGTAACTAAACCACTAAAAGGTATAAAGAAGAAACTAAGGCTCATTCCCCCGGGAAGTTTACCATAAGGATATTTTGCAAGCATCATAATATTAATAAATAACATAAATAACTGTGCCCTACACTACACACTAATTTTACATTCATTTTTCACAATGATTAAAAGTAAGCCCTGTAATTCATGGAAACAAATACCACACACTCAGTTAAAACCATCATGTAGAGTTGTTATACTTTAAATCAGTTGTTTTCACCTGAGGGTGATTTTGCCCCTCAGGGGACATTTGACAATGTCTGAAGACATTGGTTTGTCACAATTTGGAGTAGGAAGGATCATAGTGGCATCTAGTGGGTAGAAACCAGAGATGCTGATAAACATTCTAGAATGCATGGGACAGTCCCACAACAAAGAATTACCTGGGCACTGTGTCAATAGGGCTGAAACTGAGAAGCTCTACTTTAATGTGATCCCAAAACATCTGCAAAATACCCAATTTGACAGTTGATGAAGAAAGGCTCCAGATTTTAGGGAAAGTTGAAAAATGTAAGATTCTGTGTAAATATGACCATTGCTTTCTAAAATTTTTCAGAATTACCATGTGGGAATTCACTTAAATTTTAAATGACATATTCAGAAACCTTAATGGGTGGCTTGGCCCATAAAGCACATTTTAATATATTTTCTGAAAGTGACGAATCACCTATATGATTCAGAATCACTTTAATTCATTAGTATTTCCTGAGGGACTACTATGTGCTAACTCCATGGTTGGCAATTGGCAGTGAAGAGTTTATAGGGTTGATGGGACAAAACATTTGAAATCTAGTAAATCATGAAAGTAGAGATAAAAGGGCAGCACAATTATACTGACACTTTGTTTTCTTCAAGAGAAGGCCAAGACAAAAGCATAGAAATTGCAGAGAAATACATTTTATGTTCCTGTAGAAGAGCTTCTCAAAGTTTATATCTGTCTGAGAAGGCAGCAAGCTATCCCGAAGTTCTTTGGGAATGGACAATTTACAGATAAATTGATAATGTATGGTTGGAAATTTTTTAAAGGAAATGTTATCATTGAATGGGGAATTGGAAAAAATGACCCCGAGATCTTTCTAGGCCTAGGTATCTTTATTTTTTTTTTTTTTTTTTTGTGAGACCCAGTGCAAAATAAAAATCTGAATACCGTTGTTCAAAAATTAAGAATCTCAAAATGGTGACATGAGAATATTAAACCAAAGCTTCTATAGTTAAAGTCCTGTGTAAGTCTCAGAACATAGGCCAGTAAAACCAATCCTAGATCTTACTGAGCTATGGGATTTTACTAGTATCCTATGCCCTCTTTCTATTTCTCTGACAATTCCCCTACCATCTCCATTGATGGCTTCTTTCTTCTCTTTGACATCCTTAAATGTGGGCATTTCTTATGACTCAACTCTTCATGTGCCTTTCTGCTTTATATATTTTATTTCTTCTTCTCTCCTCATCCCCTTTCTCTTGCAGTTTATTCATCCTTTCTCTCTGTTCCAAGTATTACATGCATCTGTTTGACTTCTGAATCTATAGCTTTATACTTGAGTTCAATCATCACCTGAAGTTCAGTGATTGAAAAATCACACCATCTTTTCATTTAAAAAACAAAACAAAATATTCCTTCAATTTTTCCCCCCAACTCTGGATCCAACCACCAAATCTCTTCTCTATCCAAGTCATTTCAATACCCCCCTTATAAAACATTCTATGCTTGTTGGCATGCATATTATTTCTTAGTCACATGCTGTGTAATTGAGTGCTCCAAGCAGAACCATGAACACAGCCTGTAAAGGTAGAAAATCTGGATGCAATCTCATCTCTTTCAGTGATGAGGGAATGATTTTCCCATCTCCATGGGCAAATGTCTGCTTCCCTTTTCTCCTCTGTAAAGTGGGGATAGTATAGTACCTATCTTATGGCTACTGGAAGGTATAAATAGCTTATTTAATGTAAATCAGCTAGAAATAGTAAGTGCTCAATAACTGTTGTTATTGAAAAGTAATTGTTATTACTTTTATTATAGCTTTGCAATGTCTCTATGTTTAGAGTTTTTCATATTGAATTATTAAGAGTATGGGTCTTAAGAAGACAATACTAAAATATTCTATCTACATTTTTCCATTTGGTGACCTTGAAAGAGGCATTTTCCTGACATCCAAGTATGGATATGGCACTTTCTTATAATATTTCTTATAATATTTCAAGATATTATAAGAATTGTATTTGGCCACAGAGATGAATACTTCTATTACAGTGTCGGTTAGGAAATGTGAACCCTCCTCCCAATCATGCTAGTGTATTCTTCCTCAAGTACTTCTGTTACCATCAAATGCATTCTTAAGAACTCACCCTCAATGACTTCACAATGCCCATGAAATACTATCCAGTCTTCTTATACTTGAGACAATCCACAATCTAGTTCCATCCTACCTTTGCATAAGGTTTTCCTCCACATAAAGCATCAATTGTAGTCAAGTCCGTCTAATCAACACCCAGAAACATATGATACAACCACATCACTCCTTTATTCTTATTATTATCATCTACTCTCTTTAGTTCTTCCTGTCTATATGAAATCTTATTTTCAAGGCTAAATTCAGATCACAGCTCTCCCATGGAATAAACGCACATAGCTACCCTGGCATTCCCTTTCATCCCCTGAATTCCTGTAACATTTATAGAGTACCTTTGAAATTTTTATACGCCTTTGTTCTCTTATTTCTTTTTGCATTGTGGTTAAGAGGTTACCCTTTGGAATCAGGCAGACTGTGTTCAGGTTCCACTTATTAGCTATGAGCCTTTGGGCAAGATATTTATACTATGTACGTTTCATTTTGTTCAGTCACCAAATGGGGATAATAATGATGGCTAACTCACAGGATGTTTATGAGGATTGAATTAATACATTAACACATTTAGCCCAGGATAATTATTAAAAAATTTTCAATAAACATTCGTCGGTTTTACTGTTATTGTTATTATTTGTATTTATCTATCCTCAAAGACTGAAAGTGCCTTGAAGGTAATGATTGTGCATTGTGTTTTTGTAATCTCCCTTACCATGGGACCTCTTGCTTTAATTAATTTAATTAAATTTTGCTGTGATTAATTGTTCTATCATTCTTTTTCATCCAAGACACTTGAGTTTTGCATGACAAAGAAGCAATCACTGGTGACTGAAGGGGGACTGTATTTCCTGGGATAATGTCAGTGACCTCGGTAGCAAGAACAGGCTCTGCCATTTCCTGTCACAGAATTGTCCTCTGGCACTCCATGCTGCCTGCTCTAAAGAGTGTTATCAGCACACAAGGCTGACTGTATTTTGTTGCTGCAAATATATCCAAGGCAAGACCATATTTATTATGTTGCTATATGGTTTGATTACCAAGTCCATCCTATTGCTTACGCTAAAATACACAGAGCATGAAATTCTCCCATGAAATATTCCACATTGAGAGGAAAAACAAGGATTTCTGTGTCTGAACCAAATAGCATAAAATTGAATTTGTACTCTTGTAACATCAGTTACCTAGAAAAAAAAGTGATGGTCATCATTCTAGACATTTTCAAATGCACTGATTATCACTGCTCTAATTTTTTTTTTCTGATCCACCTTCTTCAGAGCCAGGAATGTTTTCTTTTTCCTATAAAAATGTCTATTATCTCATTTCTGTAATTTCTGAAACCCTCCCTTTTGTTAAAATTATCTGTGTGTATTCTACTTAGTAATCTCCTCAAGAACAAGATCTATATCTGACATATCCCCACATCAATATTATTTACAATCCTTATAGTTGCCAATCAATGGCAGACACCCATTGGGATTTGCCTAAGCACAAAGAAGGGGTAATAACTTATTATAAAGTTAAAGAGATGTCTTATGGAACTCACGGGCAAGAAATATATCCAGGTCTTAGAAATCAGAATCAGTACTTAATCCCTATAGAAACTACAAGACACTTCTTTTTCCTCCTCCATATCTCTTCTCTCTTGGCCTCTCACTGACTCATTCTTTGCTCCCAATGCAAACTGTCTTTTTCTACTTCCCAGTCTGCCTGAGTGCTATCAGCAACTCCTAAGTTTACATCTCTACTATTAAAGTAAGCAATTTTGGTTGATTCTGGAATTTCATTATTTCCAGTTTCAGGTTCCCAAATTCCCTAGTGGGAATTTGATTGACACAGATTGGATTAGGTGCTTAACCCTAACTCAGTCACATCTAGTACAACCATATAACTATGTAAGTGGATTCCTAGAAAATAGGATACAGTTGCCCAAAAGTGAAAAAGAGAAGAGTTAAGAACAAATAACCTTTCCTATTACAGCACCTAATGCAGTGTGTTCACCCCAAAAATAGTTTGCTAATGTGGGTGGGAAAATAATTAAATAATCTGAATTTGCTTCTTGAACTTGATCTTTACATGAAGACATGGGGACATTTATTTCAGCCTGTTTTTACCTTTCTCAAAGTATGATGTCTTTGTTAATATGCCAAATAATATACAGAGAAATAATATACATGAAAATAACATGCTTTAGGAACTGCTCAAAGAGGCATCAAAAATCCAGGCTATTAGAGAGTTCTACTCAAATCTAGAAAACACCCCAAGAAGAGATGTTTGCCATGAAATATTAAGTGCTGTTTTTAAAAGGTTAAGCTTTTCACAGTCTTCAACTTTTTTTCTCTTGATTTATATTTCCATAGGAATTGAAATAGTAAATTGTCAAACATATGGGACATTGGTATTGTTTTTCAAGGTTTTCTTCCTTACTCTTTTCTTGTTTCTCTCAGATCTGCAGAAAAAATGTCTTTCTCTGAAAATATTTTTTATCTCAATCTTTAGGCAGTGGTTGAATCTGTGATTAGGAAGTAAATGAAATATCATTTTGGTAAAATTCCTTTTGGGTTATTATAGATGTTTGATTATGTAAGTTTAGGTATTGAGCTCACTGAAAACTTCTGGCTGCTGAGACATTTTTAGATCAGGGCACAAAATGAAGATGGTAACCAGGCAACATGGTTTTGTACAGTTATTAAAAATAAAATGTGAAGCTTCCACAATGCAGAATAATTCTCTGAGAAGTTTGTCTGATTTTCACTCTGTTATTGCCCGGAAAAGCAGGTATGTTCCAGTAGTTAAAGTTCAATGCCGGGGCGCCTGGGTGGCTTAGTCGGTTAAGCGTCCGACTTTCGCTTGGGTCATGATCTCGCAGTTCGTGGGTTCGAGCCCCGCGTCGGGCTCTGTGCTGACTGCCAGCTCAGAGCCTGGAGCCTGTTTCAGTCTGTGACTCCCTCTCTCTCTGACCCTCCCCTGCTCATGCTGTCTCTCTCTCTCTCTCTCCTAGAAATAAATAAAACATTAAAAAAAAAAAGTTCAATGCCTACTTCGGGTTATGGGTTAAAATTCCTTACTTTGAAATGTTATGCTTATTGGAAAATTATATGCACACATGACTGTATCATAATATGATTTTTAAAATTCTTACACATTTATGCACAAAAGTATGTATTATAAATGTTCACATACTTTAATATGTAAGTATAAAACTGATCCTGCATTACTGAGGATGGTATCAAGTTTGAATGGATATGTGTTTACTCTATAAATTTTTTTACATTTATTTATTTTTGATAGAGACAGAGAAAGAGAGAGACAGAGCACAAGTGGGAGAGGAGCAGAAAGAGAAACAGGCTCCAGTCTCTGAGCTCTCAGCACAGAGCCTGACATAGGGCTTGAACTCACAGACCATGAGATCATGACCTGAGCCAAAGCCAGACGCTCAACCGACTGAGCCACCCTGGCACCCCATGTATACTCTCTATATAGCAGTTTATTAATTAAAACGTTGGAAAAGTTTCATATAATGTATAAAAATTTTCAAAGAATGACAATAAGATGTGATTATGACAACATATTCAATCATTATTTGAGATTTCAAAAGACATTTGAGCAAGTGATATTATCTGAGCGATCATGATATATCAAGATCATGCCAAGAATATCAACATACCAAGAATAGCTATGTTCAAGTTAAGATTCCTTGTCTTTTGTGTTTCTGATGTCTCTTGGACAACTCTTCTAAGACTGTGTATAAAATGCACATAGGAGTCATAAAATCACATAATATTCTAGGGCAATATTCTAGACTGCATATCAGAATAACCTGAGAAGTTGAAATACTGATGGCTAGGCCCACCAACAGAAACTCTGATTTACTGGTTTGGCCTTAAGTCCAGACATGGGAGTGTGTGTGTGTATCTATCTATCTATCTATCTATCTATCTATCTATCTATCTACCTACCTACCTATCTATCTATGCAGATATTCCAATGTGTAGCCAGAGCCAAGAACTACTATTGGAGACATAACTATTCTGTAAATACCTCATGTAAAATAGAAGATGAGTTCCCAGATAGAGGAACTCTATAGACATAACTATAACTATTTGTGTAGCACAGTTCTAGGGAAATGTAGTATGTCTTGGCAAACATTCCTTTTATCTAAAGGCTGTCTTTTATTAAAGGCTTATCTCATTTGGGGAATTTCCTGGAAAGATCTTCAGTGATTGTTTTAGATTTGACCTGATCTGACCCAGCTAGGTAATTGGACCAGTGACCTATCTGAGAACTTAGTGCTATGTTCTTTACTGGATGTTGAGAAAGTAATAGAAGCTAAGATGAATCTTGGAGTTTATGGGGCAGAAAAGAATTCCTTTTCTCTGGTGGATTCCTGAAGGTATGATTTTTTAAAAAATGAAGGAACTTCCATGGCATCTACTCATCGCAAGATACGTTTTCAACCCTGATGGTGACAGGAGTACAATACCAGGATGTGTGTTCTATACATTGTATGCGATGGTTCCTTTCAGCCTTACTATGCTTGCCCACTGAGGAGCCTCTTGGTGGCCTAGTGGGAAATCACAGAAAATCCTTAATGTTTTTGAGTCTGACAGGTAAATACACACACACACACACACACACACACACACACACACACACACACACACACTTCTAATGCAAACAGCAATGTTAAGCCACAGACACTAACCCATCAATAAACAAGGTTTGGAGCACACTCTACTATTCTTGGTTTCGATAAACATGATCCCTACTACCTACCATATATTCTTTTATGAAAATTCAAGCAAAATCACCATGTGTCTTTCCATGTTTTAGCTATTCCATCTGAACTTTTATGGTAAAGGGACATTTAAGATCAAACCCCATGGGGCACCTGGATGGCTCAGTTAGGCATTTGACTTCGGCTCAGATCATGATCTCACCATTCTGGAGTTTGAGCCCCATGTAGGGCTATGTGCTGACAGCTCAGAGCCTGGAGCCTGTTTCAGATTCTCTGTCTCCCTCTCTCTCTGCCCCTCCCCCTCCCCTGGTTGTGCCCTGTCTCTGTCTCTCTCTCTCAAAACAAACAAACAAACAAACAAACATTTTTTAAAAAAAGACCAAATCCCAGACATTAGGACTTCTTACCAAAATATTTCAGAATGTATTTCTAACTGCTAGGAGCCTAGTATTTATATAATTGTCATGCTGTTATTACATCTGATAAAAATGATGATTTCTTAATATCATCTAGTACTTCATACATCTTTTTTAAAAAAATGCATATACTTATTTTTTAAGTAAGTACCCTGAAGTAAAATGGCTAGATCAAAGAGTTTGCACCTCTTTTATGACTTTTGATACATAGTGCTAATATGAATCACAGTCAATATCGTACAAACTTGGCACCACAGTTATTAGGTTCATTGTTACTAAGGAGGAAATAAAGACATGGAAATAGGAGGTATATTGAAAATAACATAGCATGGATGAAGGAAGGGGAAGTTGAGGGAGGCAGGAGGGGAGTAAAGCAAGAAATTAGAGGAACAACAATAAAAACCCAAGGCCAAGTTAATGCCATTAACTGTGTGAGTTTTTGGGACTCCTATGTCAGGCCCTTGATCATCACTCTGTATAGATTTAACCAGCTAATGCAGCAGTTCAAGCTGAGCATCTTCATGAGGGTGGAGTAGCAGGAAGAAGGGCAGGAGCCTTCCACCACACCCTGTGGCCTCCAGGAAGTTGGCCTCTTCAAATCTCACCTCCTAAAGCACTCACTTGAGGGATGGCCTTTTATATTTCTTCTTGACTGAATTTGTGCACCCTGAGATGCCACAAAGCAACATATATTCCAGCTGTGAGGATCACAGAGCTCTACATGGCTTAGGAAATCAGGGAGGGGCTTTCTGAGAGGGAAGGTGGGTACTTTATACTGTCTGGAACTGAACTAAAACTGATTACATTAGCAAGAGGAAGGAACCTCTAGGTACTGAGCAACTTTAAGATATTAGCTGGTTTAGTCTTTGAATTTTAAATCTTTACATCCATCTCTAAGGTAGGCACAACTGTACTCCTTTAATAGATTAAATAAATGCACAACTTTAACTTTCTTCCCAGAATAAGTGAAAGAATCAATGCATGCATAAATAAATGAAATAGCAAACGACTGAATATCCAGTTCAAAAATAAAATATAAACAGTGAGCGATTGACTTAGCATAAGAGAAGTTAAATAAAATAAATAGTAATTGGCAAAGGCAGGATTCAAACTCAGGTCTATCTGATTCAAAAGCCAGGACTTTGATAGATGAGTACTTCATCAAGAGTTCCTGGTGTTAGGAGGCACTGGGGTGACTCAGTTGGCTAAGCATCCAACTCTTGGTTTCAACTCAGGTCATGATCTCAGGGTCATGAGATCAATGTCCATGTAGGGCTCTGTGTAGCCCTCTGCTCCTCCTGCCCACACTCCTATGTGCTCACTTGCTCTCTCTCTCCCTCTCTGAATGAATGAGTGAATGAATGAATGAATCCCTGGTGTTACAGTTCAAAGTTCTTTTTTTAATTTCCTCTTCTTGTATTCTCTTTTCTCACTTTACATGTCTGTATTAATTGTCTTTTAAGTCAGCTAACATCTGCACTCTTATTATATGCCATATATTATTATCACCACTGCATATATTCTCACATAGAAGCCTCTTAACAATCCTATAGAGTAGTTATTATCATCCTCCCCATTTTATAGACTGAGAAACTTAGACTTGTTAGCTCATTTGCTGAAGGTCATCTAGCTAGCAAGTGATAAAGTTAGGAATTGAATCCTAGAATTCTAGTTGAGGACGCTACTTTTAGCCATTCTAATGCTAAAACTATCAATTTAATATGTACTGCTTATACCCATATTTGTTCCCATATAAGTGTACTCAGATTACATAAAATGCCCTTCTGCTTCCCAGACAATTTAAAAGAGTGAAAAATGGCAGGCACTCTAGCATTATATAATATGCAACAGCCCTTCAGAGGCATTTTGTGGAATAATATTGCAAGCATTATTCCTTCTACCTCATCCATAACACTTCCCATGGGATTTGTGTTCTTTGTGGGATAATTTCCATCGCAATAACTCTTATTTGTTTTCTCAAAAATAATGGCTGGTTTCATCAGTAGATGCAGCCAGCAAATTTGGAGGTGCATCTGAGAGCCTAGACTTATCCCACTAGATTAATAATGATTTTCTTGCCAAATTGACTAACATGCTCCAACTCCAGTTTACTTCAGTAAGTGTTTAGAGGCACATGGGAAGAGGGAGATGAAAAGGGCACAGTCTCTGCCCACTTGGAGCTCAATGTCTGGAGAGAGAGAGAGACAAGGATTTGCTCTCCCACAGCACTGAGCAAGTGCAGTCTGGGCCACGTGCCCAGGGTATGAGGGGCATGTTGGGTGCCACTGGACCCCACTGTGGATGCCTAACAGAAGTGGCCTCATACCAAGGGGGGAGGATCTCCGGCATCTGCAACTGTTCAAAATCCCTCATCTTGTAGAGATGGGAAAACCCAAATTCACTTATTATGGTTAAACTCATGCAATGCTTGGGGCGCCTGGGTGCCTTAGTCGGTTAAGCGTCCGACTTTCGCTTAGGTCATGATCTCGTGGTTCGTGGGTTCGAGCCCCACGTCGGGCTCTGTGCTGACTGCCAGCTCGGAGCCTGGAGCCTGTTTCAGAGTGTGTGACTCCCTCTCTCTCTGACCCTCCCCTGCTCACTCTGTCTCTCTCTCTCTCTCTCCTAGAAATAAATAAAAAAAAAAATTAAAAAAATTTTCATGCAATGCTTCCTATATTTTTTGTGGGCTAATGCAATGTTAGGGTTCTAACTGAGATCCAATTTGATCATTCCAGTTATCCGATCGGTTGCTATTTATTAATGTGATTATTAATAGGATAACATATTTCTAGTGATTTGAAACACTACCTTTATTCTCTAGTATATGAAATTCCCATATGCAGGGAAGTCTTCCTGGACTTTCCATTCTATCCCAGTGGTCCACTGATTTCTCTATTCTTGTGTCAGGACTTTTTTTTTAATCATAGAGATTTTACAGCATGTTGTTATAATATCTTACCTGATAGTCTGCCCTCCTCATCTTCATCTCCAGTCCTCAGCACTCATGCTCTATTGTTCCCCTTTTCAGAGGTCCCCTCATTTTTCTAATTTTTCCACAAACTTTGAAAGGAATTTGCTCCAGGGGGAAAAAGGATCTTAATATTTTTATCCAAATCATGTAAAACATACAATTTAGCTTCAAGAGAATTGATATAAGAGAAACTTTTTAATACTTAATAATTAATTAGAACAAAACTCTTGAAGGTCAAAAGTCAACTTGATTACACAGAAAGATACACTTCTTTGTTGTTGTTGTTGTTGTTGTTATTCTTTTAATTGTAGTCTTCTCTTCCACTGCATCTTTTAAGTGATTATTGTTTGTGTATATGAGGGTACATTTCTCTGTGTAATATTAAATCCTCCTTCTTCCCCAACTTCCCTTTAGTAGCTTTTTCATGGGTATATTCTCAGTGGCCTGAATACTCAATTCAGTAGAGATTGTACACCACTCACATTGCTGCAAAGGTCTACTGAAATAAGGGGCGATGCATTTCTTGGTGGTGGAAATTTCAGTGTCTATCATAATAATACATGCCTTTAAAATGTGAAAAGAAGCCAGCTGGAAGCCATAGAGGTGGTGGGAGTATACTGTAAACCTGAGAGCTCAGGCTCACCTGAAGGGAATAGTCATTCTTCAGCACCCAACTGCTGCCACATGGGAATGGGGTCTGTGTTACAAGATCTTCAGACTTTACAAGCAAAGCCAGCAATTTGGACTTACAAATGAAATTTTCTGATTTTTAAATTAGTTTTAGAGTATTCTTGGGAAAAGTAGAAAGGACAAAGTCCATACATTAAATATGTTTTGCCAGACATCAGTTGGCAACACCTGGTCATTCAGACCAGACAGAGCTGTAGAAAGGTATCTACAATAGGATTTTTTTTAACTTATCATGAATACATTCACTTACCAGGGATTCCACAACAACTGAACACAACCTTAGTGGCTTAAAAACAACAGAACTTTGTAATCTTACAGTTCTGGAGTCCAGAAGTCTGAAAAGAGGATGTCAATATGGCACTGCTTCCTCTGAAGGCTCTCAGGGGAGGACACTTCCAGCCTCTTCTAGCTTCAGGTGGCTTCAGGTGTTCTTTAGTTTGTGGTTACATTACACTACTCTCTACCTGCATCTATACATGATCTCTTCCGTGGCACCGGCTCCCTATGGGTCTCTTATTAAGGATACTTGTAACTGGATTTAGGGCCCAGTCAAACAATGCAGGACAATCTCATTCAGAGATCTTTAACTTCATTCCATTTGCCATTTAATTTCTTGTTATACATTTCCAAACTATTTTTCAAATATGGTCACGCTCTCAAGTTTAGGGGCTTATGATATGGACATAATGTTAAGTTTAGGGACTTATGATATGGGTATTTTTAGGACCACAATTTAACCCACTATGAGTTATGTCACAGAAATAGAAAAAGGGGTAAAACAAAGATCTGTTTTCAAAATTTGTTTTTTTCAATTTACCCTTTTGGTAGTAGACAATGAGTTCCTCTACTTCTTATTCCCCTCCTATTGTACCTTCTCCCCTCTCTCCTCTCCTTTCTCTCCTCCTTTACCTTCCTTCCTTCTGTCATTCTCTCTCTCATTATATCATTTTTCTTCTTCTTTTTATTCATTATTTCACTTATGTATTCTGCTAGTATTGCTTCCCTGTGATGTGCCAGGACCTGTGTGTTTCTAAGTCATTAGCACATCCTCCCTGAGTTGAACATAGACCAGAAAATGCTAACAGCCTCTCCTTAGGCTGGTGAGAAGGAAGCCCTGGGTGTTCCCTGCTATTTAGGCTGACAGTGATATTCTAACCCGCAATGCATGACTTGTGTGGTTAAAGCAGCAATCAGGGCTATGTACTGGTCACTCTCCTATGCTGTGTGAAGCACCGTTAGTATCTGTCAGCATCTCTTCACCAGGGTGGAGCAGGCAGCTGTGTCCTCTAACCTCCACTGATGCTCTGATAACATTCCTCTCATGCCACACACTTGTGAGGGTTTCTTCCTCCTCAGCTGGAAAGGTCACCTCCTAAACATACCACCTTGGTTGAATTATGTGTCTATTGATTTGCACACTCTTGTCTCAGCCACAAATTTCAGGAGACATTTGAGGGCAGCACCCCAGTGAAAGAGGAAAGAACCATATAAATGTAGTTGTAATGCCAGCTAAAACCCTTCTTGTTATTTCCATGTTGTTTTAAGTTTACTTCCAATGTTATACGAAGGTTGTACATGTATGCAGTGAGACATTTGCCTTAGAATTACCTGTACATTAATTTTTGAACTTGAAATAATCTGCTCAACAAAAGGAAATAATCTGTTCAACAAAAGGAACAATTTAATACTGAGAATTTCATCAGCTCCACATACAAGAATGACCTTTCTCTTTAACATAATTCTTACTCTGTTTTCTGTGAGCTGAAACCTTAGTGTTGATGCCTTGGGTTAAATTTTAAAACTCTGATAATTTAACCAATAATAAAGGCATGTGTGTCCAGATCACTTTTCTTCTGAGTTATTATAAGAAACAAATAAAGTCTCAGTTCACTGGGGTACACACACATAACCCCGTATACATATATTATTAGATTAGATTACAACTATTCTACTTTCTGCTTCTGTCCCTGACTCTGTTGCATCTTGGTAATTGCACGTCTTATATTAAATATCCATTCCTTAAAAAAAAAAAAAAAACAAGTGAAATCACTAGGCTACAGAAACTGTAATCACAGGCCAAGAGCACTGGGTTAGTGCCTGCAGCCAGAGGGAAAGCTTTGGACCATCATATAGTAGTAGCTCTTTCTGTATTAATAAGGTGTAAGTATGATGTGTGCCTAACCCAAAAGGCAGTCAATTACATTCCAAGGCATTGTGGACACATGGCTACAGCAAGGTCTCTTTCAAAATCTTGAATCTTTCCTGGACAATTTCATTCCATATGAATTAAAATAAGTAGAGGGAACCAGTAAGACTTAATTTATCTCTTTCCATGGCCCTGCTAAAGAGAAAGAAACACATTGCTAAGTCCTGAAAGAAATCTGAGTCAGCTAAGCTGATAAATCAGCAAGGATTCACTAAATTGAGTGACATCTATTGACTTCTGCTTCTCTGAATTGTCTGAGGGGAGTTCTGTTTTCTGAAACTATTTTTTGCCCTAGCATGGTCAGCCCATGTCACCCATTTTACCATTTTGATTGGCTCACCCGTTCCAGCAGCTGACCATAGAATTGTTTTGCTCTTCTACCTGTTGAACTGTCCAGTTGCCTAGTGGAAATGATATTTGAAATAGTAATTTGGTGATGGGCATTTATTAGAGAGAGAAGAAGTGGCATAATAAGAGAACTACAGAAATGCTCTATAACCATGTTCTCANTCAGATCTTTTCTGTGTGATGTATGGGCGCGAGTGCAAGTACGGAGCTCCTTACTTCTCCGCCATCTTGCCCCCTCTCCCCATGTTCTCAATTTTTAGAATATGAGAATCTCTGGGGTACCTGGGTGGCTCAGTTGGTTGAGCAACAGACTCTTGATTTGAGCTCAGGCTATGATCTCATGGTTCATAGGATCGCACCCTGCATCAGACTCTGTGCTGACAATGCAGAGTCTGCTTGGTATTCTCTCTCTGCCCGTCTCCTGCTCATGTGCACACAGGCACACACATTTTCTCTCTCTCAAAATAAATAAACATTAAAAAAAGAATATGAGAATATCCTGAGAAACTTGAGGGCAAAAAAAAGGACTGACTTTCCTCTGGGAGCCTGATCTCTACTTCCTTCATCAGCTCTCCAGATGATTGTGATGCCCACCAAAATGTGTGAATCACTACTCTATGTATGGAAGTAAAAACTAGGGGCTAGACACAGGCTAATTTGGGTCCAAATTCCTCTCTGAGCCTTACTTTCTACCTCAAAAATGGAGATATGGTTAGTGCCTACTTCTTAGGATTTATGTGGCACTCGTGGTGGAAACGGATATGAAATGCTTATTCTTTTTTATAACTATTATTGCAATTCTCTATGACTAAGTAGAAATCTGACAAAGATTTTGACGTCTACTCACAAGAATAACTTTCTCATATTTACTCATTCATTGCATAAATGTTTCTACCATTGGTTTATTAGAATTCTCATAGCAATTCTAGGTTGCATATACATAGAAGATGGTTCATTTATATTTGTTGATTTTAAGGCCTCATCATCCTGGGAGATTTTGTAATGCAAAGTGGCTTCAGTATCCTTGCAACAGAGCACATGCTGTTCCATCTGAATAAATGTCTAATCTCAGTCCTCCCCCAACTTCCAGTTAAAACCTATTTTTCCCTTTTCTCATATGCATTTACTCCCTCTAGGAAGCCCCCTGTCACTCTAAGGAAGTTCTTTCTCCTCTTTCTCCTCTTTCTCTCTCTCTACATGTCTGTCTGCTCCCATAGCACCATTTACCCATTCCTCATAGAAAGCATCATAGTTCTAATTTTATATTTATTTAAATGATACTTTTCAAATTCCATCTTCCCAATAGGGCTAGGCTAGCTATCAATCTGATGAGAGGCGATGTATGTTTTAACCCAACATTTGTGAGTGTAGAGAATTGTGCCTGTCACAGGGTTAAGTGCTCTGGAAATATATGATGGATGAGTGTGGTTATTTTACAAACACCAGTTACTATTTTACTTCACCAGGCACAATGCTGAGTACTTTACAAATAATGGCTCATATAATGCTTGTAACAACACTAGGTAGGTATTGATTTTAATCTTGTAATTAATTTTAATCCATAAAAAACAGATGAGGAAACATAGACACAGAATAGCTGAATAATCTGCTTAAAGTCATACTGGTGGAAAATGGAAATTGTTGGTGTTGGACTCACACAGTGGGTCTCTGATGTCTATATTCACCTGTACATGATGTGGCTTCCTGGAAGAAAGTATGGCTCTCATACAGTTTGGTGTCGAGGTCTTCAGGAAACCACTCAAAAGTGGGTATATGCTGTGTTTCTACTTGAGGGCTCTGAGTTTCCCCATCAGGGTCTGTGGACCTTCATAAAAAGTAATGAAGACACAGGGATATTTCAGGTTACCTTTTAAACAACACTAAAACACAGCAGCCAGATTGAAATTCCAGGCTGGAGAGGCTAGAGCGATAACAGGACATACGGGTGAGGAACAGCTTTGGAGGTTGCAAAGGAGCCCAGAGCAGCAATGCTCAGGAATATATAGACACCGTGAGCACATCAGGAAAATTCACCAGCAAGTAATATATCATGTTCTATCTTCCCAAGCCATCTCAGGCTATAGGGTGGCAATCCAAAGCTCCTGCCATCCTGAGCCAGGCAGATGAGCAAAAGTCTCATCTACAGAAGCAAAGCAAAGCAAGGATCCTCTCATCTGAACCAAGGCATAAATTTGAGCCTAGAAGGTGACAATACTGGAACTGCCCGAGTCCCCACCCACTGAAGTTTCGGATTTGTTCAATAATCCTGCTTCTCAAAGTATGGGCAGGCAGCATGAGTATCAGCTGGAGCTTGTTAAAAATGCAGCATCTTTGGGGCGCCTGGGTGGCATAGTCGGTTAAGCGTCCGACTTTCGCTTAGGTCATGATCTCGTGGTTTGTGGGTTCGAGCCCTGCGTCGGGCTCTGTGCTGACTGCCAGCTCAGAGCCTGGAGCCTGTTTCAGAGTCTGTGACCCCCTGTCTCTCTGACCCTCCCCTGCTCACGCTGTCTTTCTCTCTCTCCTAGAAATAAATAAAAAACATTTTTTAAAAAATGCAGCATCTTTGGCCCCACCCCAGACCTCCTCAATGAGAATCTGCATCTTGGGAGAGACACAGGAAATTAATATATACATACATTTAGAAGCAAGAGAAGTTCTTAACTTACAGGTGAGGGTAGGCAGCAAGCCCACAGGGAGGAGGAAGAAGAGAAAGAGGAAGCTAAGTACCAGCTATATATGTATGAGTGAGAAGGACGGGAGTTTTGGTTCAGAAAACTTGCCCCTTTTCCATTTTTTGCTGTAGTATGTACAAACAGCCCTCACAGTGTTTGCTTGCTTTCCCAAAGTCTATTTGTTCTCAATCAGAACAGAGAGAGGTTTTGACAGCTGCTCCCCTTTTCTTCTCTTCTAAATGTTCCACAATCACCTACCTGTGTGGTTAGCCACACACTAGTCCTGCCTTCTTCAATGGGCTTTTTCATATCCAGCAGACACAGGATTCAGAGATAGGCATTTTGAAGTGGGAGACATTTTCAACAATGGTGTTTTCTCTAAAGATGTTTTCTTCTGAGCTGGGGCAGGTATGAATCCTTGCTAGAGTTTGAGGCATTTTGGTAGTTCCTATTCTGAGGCTAGTTTGGAATTCAGAGCTGTGGCATGTGCCAAAAGGTTTACTTCTGAAGTTTCTACATGTTCTGTTGAAGGCCCTTCTTCCTGAAGTGTGTGTTGTTTTGGTGTTGCACAGAGCTTCAAGGTGCTGTGATAAAGAAGAAGTGTTTTGGCTGTTTGGGTACATAAAAACTACCTCAGATGTTACTGGCTTAAAAAACAGTAACAGTGGTGCAACTAGAGCTGGTCTTGGCTAAGTGGTTCTTCTATTGCAGTCAGCTGGAGGGCTGTGCAGGCCAAAGGAGTTCTGCTGAGCAGGGTGGAGATTGCTGGGCTTTTCCCACATGATCTGACATCCTCAAATGTCTTTGAGCACAGCATCTGGTTTCCAAGAAAGAGAATTCCACAAAAACAAGCTGCAATGAGTACAGGGTTTCCCAATGTCTGCTTGCGCCACACCTGTCAATGTCCCACAGACAGGGACACAGTGCCTAAGAGAGGACCTGTATAGGGGTATGAATCCCCAGAAGCATGTTCCATTCCGGGGCCATTGCCACAATCTACCACTGTTAATTAACTTTTTTTTTTTTTTTCCAGGCCGGCTGGGGTTAGGAGGAGGACAAGGGGCAAAAATAGTGAAAAAAGTGAGAGCTGGTCAACAGTCACCATATATGAGTGTGTATAGGTATATACATGATTGAATGTATACATTTAGTGTTCTTGGAAACATGCAGGACCCCTCTGTTCCCCCCCGCCAAAGATTCTTTGTTTGGAAATACTGGGTTACTCTACTTAATAGTTGTCTGGAGGCAGGGTTGTGGGAGAACAGCTAGGCAGAAGGAGGACTTCCAGACAGCTTTGTCAGTATTGGTGTTCGAATGTGATCACCTATTCTAGCCAGATTACTTTGAAATCCGTTAAGAGTGGCTATAAAAGGATGACAACATCCTGAAAAATGGCCTAAGGAATGTAAAATATATTTTATTTTCCCTAAAATATTATGTAATCTCTTGTGCTTTATGTTTTATTTTTACATTCTTATGTATTTAGTTCAATTTTTCCGTTTATAGTAGGTTTAATGTATGTCAGGCCATGAATTTGGTGCCAGCCACGTAATGATAAATAGAGTTAACCTGATGTGCTCTTCCCAGGGAGTTTGGAGTCTGGGGCTATTTTTTTTCCCTTAAGGCCTTAAAGGGAACACTGAGTAATTTAAATAATGTGAAAACATGTCCATTTCCTGCAGTTGTTAACCTTGAACTCTGTAAGTTTCCAATGTCTTCCCACAACCACAAACAAGATGCTGGGAGGGAAGGAGGTAGTGTCGTCTTTATTTTTCCAGGAAGATGAAAGGAAGATCAGGAAAGTGTGGACTTGCTATGTTCCCCTGACTTAAAGACATTAGTGGAGCTGGTCCTCAGGCCCACCCTGGTATTACTGAATCTTGTCTGACTCTTATAAGGCCTTGTGGCTCCATTGCAACATTTAAGACTGCACTATTTAAGAGGTAGTGAGAGATTGGGGCTTAGTCGGTTAAGCGTCAGACTTTCGCTTAGGTCATGATCTCGCGGTTCGTGGGTTCGCGCCCCGCGTCGGGCTCTGTGCTGACTGCCAGCTCAGAGCCTGGAGCCTGTTTCAGTCTGTGACTCCCTCTCTCTCTGACCCTCCCCTGCTCACTCTCTCTCTCTCTCTCTCTCTCTCCTAGACATAAATAAAACATTAAAAAAAAATTTTAAGAAAAAGAGGTAGTGAGAGATTCCCTGTAGACATGGCCTCTTGATTTTCTGCTCCTCACACGCATCAGTTCATTCAGTGAACAGCACTGAGCTTTATGTTAGACTCATATTTACTTTTGCTCTTTCCAGAAACTTTGATTGTGATTAAAACATCAATTACATAATGGGACATTGCTAAATGAATGGAGGGTTTAAAATTATATTCACAGGTCAGTAGATTACATAATCAGAGATGCAGGATGGCTTCATGGTTGACCTTGGGCATGCTTTTATTTCACCTGAACCTACATTTTCTCATCAGCAAAGTGGGAAGGATAGTAGTTTCTGTGTAGGTTGTTGAGATGAATGAAATAATCCAAGAATATAGAAGCACAGAATCCTATCCATATTAAGCCCTGAAATGACCAATTATTATCTTGATGATGATTATGAAGACACTGTGTCCATAGTCTGGCATCACTAGACATGCAAGGATTATTATCATTATGTCATTGTTAAAGTCTGTAATGCAGATTTCAGTGTGGCAATGTTATTTGTAGGCCACATCTCTGCCTGGCAGATTGAACTAGGGATTTAACCATAGGTGAGCCCTGGAATATTTTTTCTTTCTTTCTCTCTCTCTCTCTCTTTTTTTTGATTGACATAAAAGAGCATCTAGTCTACTAAACCAAAGAAAAATCATCACTTGTATTTTTATTTCCCAATGTTCCAGCAGTGCCCCACAAGCAATGACCTTTTCATTTAACTCTCTTTAGGGTTTGATGCCTATTTTACGTCACGCACACTTGAAAACAACAGAAGAAATGTGTGGTTTGCTGAATACTGGGAGGAAAACTTCAACTGCAAGTTGACAATTAGTGGGTCAAAGAAAGAAGACACAGATCGCAAATGCACAGGTAATTTCATTCTCATTGTCCTTCTCCTGTTACTCTATGTGGTCAGCATTGAAATGTCTGCATAGCTGACAGAAGGAAGCTTGGCTGGAGACAAATTGAAAAAGTAAATTGAATTTTACTAGATTGTTCAGAAAATGGAACAGGAGCATAAGTCTTGCAGGACAAGAGAAGTGCAGGAAAAAATTTGTATTCTTTTCTGCCTGTCCATCTAGCAGGAATTGACATTTTCATTGATTCTTGGAATTCAAAAGAGTCATGTTGTTTTGAATGCTCTCAGTGATAAATATTAGTTCATGTTTTAGCCAGGAGTATGAAGTCATTTTCACATAGACAAACTCTGGCAAATCCCTTATCATCACCAGATTTAATGGTTATCATGGTCTGTACTATGTATTTGATTAAAGAAACAAAACACTTGGATTTAAGGTAATGAAAATTGCAATGGATTTCTATAACATCCAAGTTAATGAGTCATTTGTTATTTAAAATATGCTTAAAAATATTTAGGGGGGCACCTGGTTGGGTCATTCAGTAAGGCATATGACTTGATATTGGAGTCATGAGTTCAAGCCCCACATTGGGCAGAGTTTACTTAAACAAAAAAGAAAAACAACTTCAACCTTGTAGGTAACTTTGTATAATTATTCCAAATTAAAAAACGTGTGTAGGATGCCTGGGTGGTTCAGTCGGTGCTGTCAGCACAGATTCTACTACAGAACCTTTCTCCTCCTTGCTCTGCCCCTCCCCAACTCATGCTTGCTCTTTCTCTCTCTCAAAATAAGTAAACATTAAAAAACTGTGTATGCCATGCATATATTTTTACATACACGAAGTAGTCAGAAAACAAAATTAAACAATTACTCATACCTTCGCAAATAATTACTGAGCAACCCCTTCTTGTTGATCACAATACTAGGCACCGTGATGTGATGGTAATCAAGCCAGGTGAAGACCCAGTTTTTATGTTGCTCAGAGAATAGTGGGGGAAAGATTGACATTATTCCAGTCATCTCTTCATGAATACATAATTATAAATTGCAATAAGTGTCCTAAGGGCTATGTGGGCATATAACCAAGAAATTTCCCTTATATTGGAGGCAGAAGGTGTCTCAAAAGACCTCGTTGAAGAGTGAGTAGGTATTGGCTAATTAGGAAAAGGGAAGAACAGATAGGAGAATTTCTTATGGGGAATAATATGGCAAAGGGCTTATAGCAGGAGCACTTCTCGTACCTCAGAGGATAGAAAAAACAAATATCTGACAGAAGTACAGTGAATAGGTTGAATTTGTGAGCTGAGGCTGCTTGTGTAGAGATGTGGATAAAGAATAAGCCATGTGGGGACATATGTGGAATTTGGTCATTCCCCTAAGACTACTGGAAACTGGGTGTGGGGGGAATTGGATGGGGGAGTGCAAAGGGTTACAGAAGCATGTGACATGTTCTACTATCTCATCATCTGGCTCTATATAACATAGCAATACCCAATTTCATACTTCATTAGCCTTTATCATTCGTAGTGATGACCTTGAAATACCACAAAACCCTAAAATGTTTCTCTGTATGATCTAGAAAAGCACACTCATGTTAAATACACTACTGTTTAGTTTATCTTTGCAGTGTGAGTCTTTAAATATTGTTCATCCAGATACTGTAGATTGATGCATTCAACAAACACCTATTAATGAGGAATAATGCATGTGAACTATGGTCCTGAAAACATCATAAATGGTGTAAGGATGCTTAAGTTTAGGCCTTGTCCTCAAGTTGTTTTGTGAAGGAGAGATAAAATATGAACAGCGATATAAGTAAAAATGATGCAAAATCAATATATTGCATGATTAGATAAATAATTCAGTATATTACAATACCAGATTAACCATTTCCTAGACATTAATGTATAGCAACAGTGTTTTCAGAAGTATCATCCTTAAAATATTGGAGGGAGGAAGGAAAAATTTATTTCAATGTTGACTAGACTTGGATGAAACAAAGCTCTCAAGAGGAAACTTAAAAAAATTAGTTTGACATCTGGATAATTCGTCTATATGACAAGCAACATCCAAGTGTACTAGAAGTATCTAAATGATTGATGACAGTTTTTTGGCTTCTTGTGACATTTTGTGTTCTGGAGTCTGGAAGGTAGATTGTCTTAGGACCATTAGGGCTGTTCTAAGGCCAGTCTTCATGCTCTTAAGGTTCTAACACTGCTGTTTTATCTGTAGTTACATTTTCATACTGATTATCAAGAATTGAAGTTTATAAAAACAAGCTCATTATCCAAATCCTCCTCTTTCAAAAATGGATATAGAAGAGTTTTTCATATCCAATTCCTTCCATGTGACAAATCTACGGTCACATTTATTAAATTACCTGTGAACCCAAATTATTTAAATAATATCTTTGTTCTCTTTCCTTCCTTACCACTTTCACAGTTGTTAGATTTGCCATATTGAATGTCGACAAATACTATTACCATCATTGTGTCTCTTATTCCTGTTACTGGATATGAATACATGGATGACCTTGTGTTTCTTCTGGTACAGCCTTTTCCTAAATGCAACTAAACCTATATTTTTCTTTGGAAGTATCCACAAAAACTATTTAAAAAATTGTGACCTTTAGGAACAGTTTAACCTTGAACAATTTGGATTGGAACTGCTCGGGTCCACTTAAACAGATTGTTTTTCGATAAAGACAGTACTGTAGATGTTTTTTTTCTCTAATGATATTCTAAATAACATTTTATGTAGCTTACTTTATTAGAACATAGTATATAATAACTATAACATATAAAATGTGTGTTAATTGACTATGTTATTGGTAAAGCCTTTCAACAGTAGGCTACTAGTAAAGTTTCAGGGGAGTCAAAAGTTATAGGTAGAGTTTTGGCTTTGCAAAGAATTCCCCTAACCCCACACATTGTTCAAGATTCAACTGTATGCTTCAACTTGGAAATGGAATAATGGAAGGAAAAGTGTGCTGAGATTAACTAGACTACAAGGAAGGAAGAGATGGAGAGAAGTAATAGATGGGATTGGATTAGTAAGAGTTCTTGAAACCATGGTGTGAAATGAAGCTTTAATGATGGAAAAGAATGGATGGGAGAGGGAAGTGTTGATGGGCTTAAGAATGTGGATGATGAAAGGGAAAGCTGCTTTGTTAACCAGGTTTTGAAACATTAAAAGAAAGCACACATTGGAAAGAAATATCCAGACGAAGAAGCAGGCTGAGTAGTCTGGCATTGCAGACACGAGTCTGGCTCCAGGCAGCATAGATAGTGGATGTTCTGAGGACTGCAGAAAACAGCCCACCTCACAGATATTTCTCTATGTCTGGGCTCTGCTAATGAATAAGAATGTCTTGGGGACTCTGAGTGGCTCAGGTGAGCATCTGACTTTGGCTCAAGTCATGATCTTGCAGTTCGTAGGTTCCAGCCCCATGTTGGACTCTGTCCTGACAGCTAGCTCAGAGACTGGAGCCTGCTTCAAATTCTGTGTCTCCCTCTCTCTCTGACCCTCCCTCCTCTTGCTCTGTCTCTGTCAAAAATGAGTAAATATTAAAATAGAGAGGGCAAGATGGCAGAGAAGTAAGGAGCTCCGTCCTTGCACTCGCGCTTATACCTCACACGGAAAAGATCTGAAGCCATTGGAAACTTTATGAAACCTGAGAGATTGGGAGAAAAAGGACGCAGAATCCACTGAGTAAGCCTTCTAACGTGAGTGCGAACTGGGGAAGATAAAATCGGGCCGGGATCGGAGACTCCAGGATCGGAGGCGATCCCCCTCTGCGGGCAGTGAGAGGGGAAAAAGAGAGAGTCCAAAACAGAAAAACCTCCACTAGGGGAAAAACCTCCACTCGGGGCATAGAAAGACCCTGCGCATGCACGCCAAATACCTGCACACCAGGTCCTCTCGCTACAACTGGTCCCGGAGGGGCTTAACGCACAGACTGCTCCTTTGTGCTTGCTCTTGGCTGGCTGGACTTCTAGAGTAGCAGCGCGCCTGGCGCCATTGTCCTCCTGGCTGGCTGGGCCCCTGGAAGAACCGCGCGTGGACACCGGGCGTCCAGCGCTCCTGGCTGGCTGGAACTCTAGAGGGAAGGCAAAGAGCTAAAAACCGGGAGATTTGCCTGCGAGTTCGTGTTTTGGGTGATGAGACATAGAGGGATCTGGTTTTCCTCACTCCAGTGGGCTCCACACACCCAGCAGGCAAGCCCCTGCCCATGCTTGCCAGCCCTACCCAGAGAAGGAAGCAGCAATTCTGACTCCACCCCCAAAGGCCCACCTCAAGAAACAAGCCAGAGTACACAAGGTGGAGAGTCCCAAATGTCACTATGAATAGGAAAATAAAATAACCAAAGTTCCAACAAGAGAGACCAAGAGATACCATTCAAAAAACACTCTCTGAAAGGATAGGCCCTGGACAGTCAAAGAGTCTTCTTGGGTACAGAGCGCTCATAGGTGCAGAGAGCATAACACGTCTTTAAACCAACAAGTGCCAGAAAGGTAACTAAAATGACTAAACGAAAGAGCTCTCCTCCAAAGAAACTNGTGACAGACCTCTCTACTGAAACGTGGCAGGCCAGAAAGGAATGGCAGAAAATCTTCAATGTGATGAACAGTAAAAATATGCAGCCAAGAATCCTCTATCTAGCAACTGTCATTCAAAATAGAAGGAGAGATAAAAATATCTCCAAATAAACAGAAATTGAAAGAATTTGTCACCACTAAGCCAGCCCTACAAGATATCCTGAAGGNGAATGCTGAGAAACAAACTGAGGACTGATGGATGTGGGGGGAGGAGGGGAGGGGCATGGAGGAGGGCACTTGTGGGGATGAGCACTGGGTGTTATATGGAAACCAATATGACAATAAACTATTTGTAAAAAAAAAATACCAAAAAAAGAAAAAACTGAATAAATATTAAAATAAAAATTAAAAAATAAAAAAGAATATGAAAGTCTTAAAATACCTCTAGGTTGTGGGCACAAATTAAAATGCCAGCTTGTTTTTCCATATTTTTTCCATAGCCTCTTTAGTCATAATGATAAGTCATAATAATAAGACTTAAATAAAAAATCAATAAATCAATCATCTGGACAGACAAGTTTTGAGGATGAAGTATAGGTCCCCTACTATTTGTAGAGAGCAGATATCTGTGTTCAAGGAATAGCAGTGGGTTCTGAAAGGCCAAAGTGTTAAAAAGTAATGGAAGGAAGACTAATTGATGAAAAAATGATATACTATTAAACTTTGTATACTTCATAATTTAACTTGGAGCTAGATGTACATGAATTCTTATAGGAACTTGCTGAAGAACCAGGTGATTCTTATTACTATAGATTATCCATATGCATTTAAAGTCTCCTTCAAACAAGAAAAAGCTACCATGTTCTTCACTGTTTGAAGAACATTCAACTTCGCTTGATAACCCAATTCCTAGTTCTCTCAATCTTAAGAACTAGTCACTCTTCATCCTAGCTTTACTCGTGATTGCCTAATTTTCACTGATACAGATTAAGACTTGCCAGTGACACATACAGCTCATGGGTTAGTTTGGCTGCCATCCCCCAAGGGGACATGAGTTAAGTTTATTGTTGGTTTAAACTTTATGATGTTTCATAGTAGCCATATGTTTTGTCTTCATCAATTTGTCATATATAAAGCTAGTGCTACCTATACACAGAATAAAATCAGTATCCTTCTAGATACTTCAGTACAAAGTAAGCTCTTCTAGATACTTCAAAGAATAGAGTAAGTCCCTCTGGAAAGTTTGAAAAAATACTTCTAGCTTATTTGTTATTTGGGGACAAAAAAGTCAAATGTGATTTTCTTTTCTGTGCTTCCCCATTCACACCATACTGGCTAAATGTGTTTTCCCTTAACACCAGCCAGTATATTGTTGACATAAAGAACAGTATAGAATATGATATTTTTTGGGGGATGACCTGTTTTTATGGGGATACCAAGGTTAAGGAAAGAAAGGAAAGTATACAGGCGGTGATAACCCTGAAGAAGAAATTGAGGCCATCTTGGAGTCTAGAAGATGACTGTACTAAGGTGTTTTAAGAAACCAGAGTTTTGGGCATGAAAGAGGCCTGGGTTTGTGTTCTAGAGCTATTCCTCAATGTTCCCATGAAAGAAGACATTATTTAATTTTTCAAAGCCTTTTCTTATCTTTGAAATGGGAATAATAAAACTTGAATTACACTTTTAATGGTACCAATTACCTGCTGTTTGGGGCTGTATGAAGTTGCCTGAGAGGGTTTCATGAAAATCCTATTGTTATTTGTTAGTGCTATAGAAAATCAAGGTGTATATCAAATTCTTCCAGGAAAATAAAGCCAGGGAACTGAATAAACATATAAGTATAAACAGGAGCTTTTCATTGGGATATACAGTGCATAGTGATGTAATGGGGTATCAAAAGTTTATAGACAGGCAGGATGCAATTTACTATTCAGAATGGAATCTGAATCTCCAGGCTTAAAGAATTTCAGTGCCATAATGTAGAGTATGTGTCTAAGCATCACTGGACCTTGGACTTGACTAACCCCTCATGGACCAACTTTTGTACCATTTTCTCTCTGACATGCTAGATCTTTATGTGGATTGTAGCATCCCTAAGGTCTTTGCTCTCAAACCCATTTCTTAAACTCAGAAGGGTATTTGGAGAATCTGAATGTGTCTGCCTATTGTAGCCCATAAAAATTATCACTCTGTCATAGCTTAGGACTTACACAGAACATTTGTCTAACTAAAATTACTGTTCTCCCAAATGCCACTTTGTGGATACTGATTCATCAGAGTTACCTCCTTATTGAACAGAAGGAACTCAGTATTTAGAAATCTATCATCCCATGAAGGGACAATTAGACTTTCAGAGATTTGTTTTCCTTTTGAGATGACAGAGGATGAATAAGTTGATGTTTTTTTTTTAATAAAAAGCCATTGTTTTCCACTGCTAGTGCTTACAAGTCACACAGTAAGCAAATTCAATTTTGATTGGATCCCTTAATCAATGTTTACTGTTGAAAGGGATCAGAGGCTTAAAAGCATAATCTGGTAAATTTTCGGTGAATCCTTAATCTATCTTTTTCTTTACAACTCACTACTCAAAGCTAATACTTTAAATAAAAGTCACTTTCTTCGTGGGGCCATAAAAGTCTTTTAAGAAATGCTGTTAATGAATAAACCATATATTTCTCAAGTCTTCATTCATTTCACATGGGACCCAGGTCCATCAGAGCCTATATAATTTAACAAGTCTGTCAAGACAAAGAAATAACACTCAAGTAAGTCAAGTGCTTTGAGAATATATGTGCAGAAAGAATTTAGGACTAATTAATTTTTTGCCTTTTTATTTTATTCTGAATTGACCTTTAATTGTTATATAGATGTTATATTGCAGCACCCAATTTACTCAGCATGATTGAGGAATCTACATCAAAATGTTACAGATAATGTCTAACCATTTGGTACTCTGACTTTTTGAAGTCCTTTTGATGAGAAGCAAATTAAAGTACACTTTTATAACATTGTGCTTTTTAAATACAACTTCAAGGCAGATTAATTATGATTTAGTCTGCAGATAGCAGCCATTATATTATCCTGTGTTGATAGGTTCTTTGTTAATTTTTTTATCCTGACTTACCTCTAGAAATCGAAATATTTGTTGATGTTTCTCTTGCTATCATCACCCTTCAGTTTGCCCCTACCTCCCTCCTCAATGGCTGGTTGCTATTTGTGTGGGAACTGGAACCGTATGAGCCAAATTAATAAGAATTCTTATTGGTTACTTTATTCATTTAAAAATAAATAAGTATTGAATGTCTCAGAATCATAACAGAAAGGCTAAGTTATTACTGTTTTGCACTGGTATCAACAAGTGTTGTGAATGGACCAGTTTTGGGGGGTTTTATTATGTTTGGAAGAACTTTCTGCAACAACATCAGGAAACCTTGAAAAAAGTAAATGTTTATTACTTACGAGACCTTGAGATTACACAGTGGGGTAGTGGGTGTAGACAGAAAACGCTCATGGCCCTGTGATTCTACTTTAATTGAGATTCAGGGTGAGTTCCATAGTTTCATTGGCTTAGTCTTGATTGGTGAATTTAAAAATATAATTGTGAGAGGGACACCTAGGTGGCTCAGTTAAGCTTCTGACTTTGGCTCATGTCTTGATCTCAGGGTTCCTGAGTTCAAGCTCCAAGTGTGACGCTGTGCTGACTGTGTGGAGCCTGCTTCAGACTCCCTTTCTCCCTCCCCTTTTGTCCCTCTCCTGTGCTCTCTCAAACAAACAAACATTAAAAAAAAAACTAATAGTGAGAATTTAAAATTCAGAAAGAGAAAAGGAAAGTGGCCCAAATTGTCAATTATTGAAACCAGCCAAGATCTAAAATAAAGGAACCTCAGTGGGAGAAGGTCCGTAGGAGTCTTGATGTGTTCCTGTGGCTGGCAATGTATTAACTGTAGATAGCTCTCTTTGTAAAGGATGCCTTTGCAACCCATGCTAAGTCAGGCACTTGCATTACAAAAACGAAAGAGAGGGGAAAGGGAAAAGGGAAGGGAAGGAAGGAAAGGAAAGAGGAAAGAAGGAAAGAATAACTGTTAGGACTTATACTATAATCCAACCCAACCTGTGATGCCAAAGCATCAAGGTCAATGAGGAAGACCTTAGCTTCTTGAGTAGCTGATAAACTGAAAGTCAAGGTAGGCGCAATGCAATCCAAAGAGTACACATCAAAAGAGGATTATAGTAGCAAACTCTATAATAATTATAGAGGCAGTAATCTGAAATCTAGCCTGTAACCATTGTCCCAAACAGGGAGGGTTCAGCCATGGAAGTAGGTTCATGATCTCAGGGGCCCACCCTAATAATAATCTGTTCAAGGATTTGAATAATACTGGGAAATATTTTATCATCTTGGGCCATCTGGTATAAATGGGTTTGAACCTGTCCTGAGTTAGTAGATGATCCCATATGTCATTGAATGAGTTTCTTAGTCCTGAGAATAGGTCAATTCAATTAAAGAAGGCACAGTGCAGTTAGATTAGCCACATCAGGCCTGTATGATACAGGTGTTTAATAAGAAGCATTTCTCAGAAAACAAAGAAAAGAAAAACTCTGCTGATCTCTGAGTGGCTCACACAGCAACATGCATGAAGACTGTTCATATATCAGCTGTTGTGACTGCTCTGAAACTGTTACCCAGTTGGCTACCAGGCTTCATGGAAAGGGGAGTTTTCATTCCTAATGATTCCAAGTCAGAGGATTGGACAAAAATTGAAGTCTTTTTTTTTTTTTTGAGAATTGTGGTCATATATTGGAGGAAATTACAAGAACTGAATATATACTCCGGTGTACAGGTAGAAAACAAAACTGCAACAACAATTAACAGAACTGGAATCTAATATCTATAGCATACCTTAAAGTTTCTACTGACCTGTATTTTCACCTGCAATTATCCCAGTTTCTATCAAAGATAACTATAATTAAATCCAGTTTCTTTTACTAAACTTGGCCTGATGACTTAATGTAAATGCAACAAGAACAATGGCTGACCATATTGGCTTTTAAAAGTCTGCTTCAGTGGAATCTTTAATAAGGAATTTCAGATTGAACTTTTAACAGCCTCTATAGGCTAAGAAGCCAACCAAGAACTTGACATCAGGCTGCCTGGAATACCTATAGATGTGTGTGGATTCCTCTCTTCTTGAGGTCCCCAAATATCCTGAGGTTCCTGGACCTTTCAAGAAGTGACCTTACTTACTTAACTGGTAAGGCAGCTGGTATGCAAGTACCAGGCCATTTTTCCAAGGGGTTTTATTGGCTCCTTCAAATTAACTTTAGTTCCTTAAAGCTGTGTGGTCATACCTGAATCTATGCATATTCCTCTCATATAGGACATTCTAATCAAAGCCTTGGTAATACAGCCAGTGTTTCCAACTGTGTCCTGTTAAAAGAACAGATTCTTATTAAACTTATGCAAATAACCATATTACCATGAAAATAAGATACTCACTGAGCATTCCCAAATTCTGGAGGGATCAGGGAGGGAGAAAAAGATAAATGTTTCATCTTTGCTCAAAAAGATATATTCTAAATTACTGTAAGTTATAAATAGCTTAGTAGGAAAGGTCTCTTAATATGCAGAAAACAAAAGATTAAAGAACCAGCAATATTTGAACAAAAAATCATGAAAACTATAACCATCCTTATCAGTTCATTCAGTCCCCATGTAATTCTTGTTGATCTTTTGTTAGCAGTTTAATGATCCAGTTTTTTTCCTTAGAATTCTGTAAATTCTTACCCAGCTTGTACTGGTAGGATTCAAAAGAAATCAGAAACCTACATTCTGGAGTACTGGTCAGAGTTCTTTCCATGAATTTCTCTTAAGATGAAACACTTTTGCAGGAATACTTGAGAGTTCATTGACAAGGAAATTAGTTTTTTCTGGGGCACAAAACATTTTAAGATGATAATTAGCATTATAAATGACAAAAGTATACCAGGACATGTCAGATTTCTAGGAATTTCTTATAATTTCTAGGA
Organism: Crocuta crocuta; assembly: GCF_008692635.1. Classification (NCBI taxonomy): domain Eukaryota; kingdom Metazoa; phylum Chordata; class Mammalia; order Carnivora; family Hyaenidae; genus Crocuta; species Crocuta crocuta. The sequence continues at coordinate 2,042,522 of NW_027530006.1, read as the reverse complement.
TACTTAAATTAATAATATTTACCCCCATAATACAACTTAAGGTTTACCATCCCTTAAGTGACAGTTTCTCATATAATTTAACATATCAAATACTCCTAATTTGTGTAACATCCATCTCTCTCTGTCTCTCTCTCAATTCTAATGAGAGAATAGTCATCATGACATTTTCCAGGGATCCTCTGGAAAAAAAACAAACCCAAATTTAGTTCAAGGTCAAAAAGTCTTAATTTAGAATTTGATTTGAGTGAAGTTTGTCAAACATCAGAAGTTTTGGACACATGGTCAAACAGGATCATAGGTCACTATGAAACAATACTTAGTTATAAACATAAACAAAGTTATAATTGTGTTTGCAAGCAAACACAAAGTTAAATAGTTTTGTGTCTGTGTGTGTATGTGTATGTGTGTGTGTGTATTTTATTATATNTTCCTGTGATTGATTTCAAGTTTCAAAGCATTGTGATCTGAAAGTGTGCATGGTATGATCTCAATTCTTTAATATTTATTGAGGGCTGCTTTATGTCCCAGTATGTGATTTATCTTGGAAAATGTGCCATGCGCATGTGAATTCCTTGGCCTCAGGATGTAAAGTTCTAAATATATCTGTCAGATCCACCTGGTCCATTGTGTCATTTAAGTCCATTGTTTCTTTAGTGATTTCTGTCTGGTTGATCTATCCATTGCTGTAAGTGGAGTATTAAAGTCCCCTGCTATTAGCACATTCTTATCTATGTTTTTTTCTGTTTGTGATTAATTCTTTCAAATATTTAGGTGCTTCCATATTCGGTGCGTAGGCATTTATAATTGTTAGTTCTTCCTGATGGATGGATCCTGTATTTATTACATAATGCCCTTCTTCATCCCTTGTTATTGTCTTTAATTTAAAGTCCAGTTTGTTCGATATTAGTATAGCTACTCTAGCTTTCTTTTGACTTCCCGTAGCATGATAGATATTTCTCCATCCCCATACTTTTAATCTGAAGGTACCTTCCAGTCTAAAATGAGTTTCTTGTAGACAGCATATAGATGGATTTTGTTTTTTTTAACCATTCTGCTACCCTATGTCTTTTGTTTGGAGCATTCAGCCTATTTACATTCAGTGTTATTAGTGAAATATGTGGCTTTAGAGTCATTGTGTCCTTTGTGGGGTTCATGCTTGTGGTGCTATCTCTGGTGTCTTCATTCTTTGCAACCTTTCCCTCAGAGAGTCCCCCTCAGGATTTCTTGTAGGGCTGGCTTAGTGGTGACAAATTCTTTCAATTTTTGTCTATTAGGAAAGACTTTTGTCTCTACTTCTATATTGAATGACAGGCTTGCTGGATAGAGGATTCTTGGGTGCATATTTTTCCTGTTGATCACATTGAAGATCTCTTGCCATTCCTTTCTGGCCTGCCAAGTTTCAGTGGATAGGTCTGTCACCACTCTGATAGGTTTCTCTTTGTATGTTAGGGCCCTTTTCTCCCTAGCTGCTTTCAGAATTTTCTCTTTGTCCTTATATTTTGTCATTTTCACTATGATATATTGTGCAGAAGATCGATTCAAATTAAGTCTGAGGGGAGTTCTCTGTGCCTCTTGTATTTCAAACTTTACTTCCTTCCCCAGGTTGGGGAAGTTCTCTGCTATTATTTGTTCCAGGACTCCTTCAGCACCTTTCCCTCTCTCTTCCTCTTCTGGGATTCCTATGATATGGATATTGTTGTGTTTGACAGTATCACTGAGCTCTCGAACTCTTCTTTCATGTTCCTGGGTCAGTTTGTCTCTTTTTTTTCCAGTTTCTTGTTTTTCTATAATGGTGTCTTCTATATCATTTATTCTCTTTTCTGCCTCTTCAATCCGTGCATTGGACACCTCCAGTTTACTATGTATTTCATTTATCGCATATTTTAATTCATCATGCCTATTTTTGTTCTCCATGTTGTTTGTAGCCATAGTTTCTTTGATGTCCTCTATGCTTTTTGCAAGCCCAGCGATTAATTTTAAGATTAGTGTTCTAAAATCTTGTTCAGTTATGCTGCTTATATCTGTTTTTAGCAGTTCATTAGCTGTCAATTCTTCGTGGAATTTCTTTGGAGGAGAGCTCTTTCATTTCGTTATTTTTGTTAGCTCTTGTCTCTTGTTAATTTTAACGACTTGTTGTGCTCTCTGCACCTGTGAGCACTGCTGTACGCAAAAAGACTCTTTGACTGTCCAGGGCCTATCCTTTCAGAACATGTTCTTTGAATGATATCTCTTGGTCTCTCTTGTTGAGACCTTGGTTATTTTATTTTCCTACTCGTAGTGGTATTTGGGACTCTCTACCATATGTACTTTGGCTTGTTTCTTGAGATAGCCCTGGAGAAGAAAACATACAAACACACAGGGAACAGAGGGACACAAGTGCACAGACAAATCCAACAATCACGTTAACCGAGAGGGAAAACTAAAAAGTAATAAGAGAAGACAGAGGAGGGAAGGAGAATGATAGAAAATAAAAATACATTAAAAAGTCAAAAAGAAGAAAAGAAAAGGAAGAAAGAAGGAAACCGGTAGACAAAGATCGGTTTAAAGCATATAACCAGATTTCTCAGTTACAATTAAATAGCCGGGTGTATGCAGTGCTGGTTGAAGAGAATAGAGAAAGAGAGAGATGATAGGGTGGAGATGAGGCAAAATTGGAAATAGAATGATCATGCAGAAGAGATAAGAAGATTTTTTCAAAGAGCTAAAGGGTGGAATATGGTTGGAGAGGTGAGAGAAAGACGGTGGTGTTATCCAGAAAAACTATCTAGTTTGATTACTCCTGAGAGGCTTTGTTATACCGCCATTAACTGTTCTGCTGGTCGCTGCTTCCCTGTTGCCGGGGGTTGAGTGGAGTGTGGGGGAAGTGTCGCAGCCTCAGATCCGCAGGGGTCAAGCAGCAATACAACCTGAGTGGGTTTGGGGAACGTAGCAACTTCACATCCGCAGACTCCGTGTTGCCTCACCCCGCCGCAATGGCTTTACTGGCCGCCATGGCTTCAGCAGGCAACTTTTCGCTCACGCAGCCACCGCTTCACTGGGTGCCAGCGCCACTTCACCGGGTTGCCGCCGCTGCCGCTTTAACGGGCCGATGTCACATGCGCCACCGCCACTTCACCTGGTGCTGGGACCACCTCTGCAGACGTTTCTGCCAGTTCCCTGGGCCAACGCTACCATGGATGGTGCTGGGCTCGTGGCAGTTAAGTTTTTCCTGGCGCCTTCTGGGACCAGGGCACCTAGTTTAAAGTCAGCACCCCAGCCAGAGCTAAAAAACACTGTCTTTTCAAGCGGAGGTTTTTCTCTTCTCCAGGGACAGTTCTATGAGCAATCTCAGCTTTTCTTTCCTTTCCCCTGGACTCGCAGCAGCTCATCACCACTCACCGGTTTATCACTCAGCGCAGCTGCACGCAAGCCGGGTTCCCTCCCCTCCCTCCGTGTCTCTGGTCCCGGCCCGCTTTTATCTTCCCCAGTTTGCACTCACGCACTTATGAGGTTTCCTTCCCAGTGTACTCTGTCTCCTTCTCTTCCCAAACTCCTGTGGCTCAGTGTCCTACAACTTCAGGCCTTCTCTATTTGAGAGATGAGTGCAGGCAAAATGTACGGAGGTCCCTACTTCTCCACCATCTTGCCTCCCCTCTGTGTGTGTGTATTTTAAAATAACTTAGCTCTTTTACTAGAGAAAGGCCAGCCATCTTAAATAATCAGAGACCTGATAAGAAACACAGGAAAGTATTTTGACAAGAAACAAAATACTTGTTTTCCAGACAGATTACTTCATAGTGGGGAAAAAAAAAACCTTTATAACCTCTCAAAATATCTAAACAAGAGCAAACACATAGTCTAAGAAAACTTGTCCTTTCAGCAGAAGAAAATTAAGTTTTAGTTTTACATGAATACATTTGGTATTAAACCTTAATTTTGAAATCCTAATAATAACAATTTAAGTTTTAGCCAATTTGACCACACAAGATAAAATTGTTTTTTCCTAACTTTCTATACCAAATTGTCCTTTGTTTTTTTTCTCTTTCTCATTCTAAAATAACCAGTTTTACATTAGGACAAATTTACTTTTCTTTCCCCATAACAAAAAAAAAAAAGTATCACCTGTTTCATTCCTTTTTTTAGTCAAAAATACATCCTAGTTTCCTTGCATACAACTGTTTCCCTTATTTCCAGTAACCTTCACTATATAAATATTGGAGTTTTTAACCCTCAAAATCCTTTATTTCTAGTGAAAGTTAATTGCATAATTGTGAACTCTCTTTTAAGCCAGCATTCTTTAGTTTGGCCAGTATATGAATACACTTCATAATTTCTAGAGACACATGCTTCCTCATTGTACATTTTTGTTCAATATGGCCTAAAACCTGTTCCTTGATAATGTGAATATCTTTAGTTGCTCTGTAAAAAAGAAGCCATGGAAAAACCTGCATTCAGTAATTTATTTTTCTGTGTTGTATCTTACCTGGAAGTGATTTAGATATTCAATGAATTTTCATCATTTAAATTAGCTAAAACTCAGGGTGCCTGGGTGGCTCAGTCAGTTGCGCATCTGACTTTGGCTCAGGTCATGATCTCACTGTTTGTGAATTCGAGCCCATCAGGCTCTGTGATGATGGCTAGCTCAGAGCCTGGAGCCGAATTCGGATTCTGTGTCTTTCTCTCTCTGACCGCTGCACCCCCACCCCCACCCCGCCCCTGCTCATGCTCTCTCAGAAATAAATAAAACATTAAAAAAAATAAATTAGCAAAAACTCTAAGGGTGTAAATTAGTGAAGAGAAAACTTTTTAAGTAGAGCTATCATAAAACAACTCTTGCTAAGTTCACCTGAAAATTTATCTCACATCTATTGAATTCACTTGTTCTTAACAACCATCCTTAGATGGCTCATGAAAATTTCATGAAATATGAAAGTAGTTAACCATCATCTTATTTTTCTGGCTGACAAATTTTGTAAAGAAGGTAACATGATTTTATTAGACTTTTAGTACACTTAGGTAAAATAGAACATATACTACTTAATGCTGATAACTCTGAAGACATGTCTCTGTTAATTAAGCCAACAAACTTAAACTAGTTTTTGTTTACCAAAAATGATCCTAGATAACATGAACTTGAAAAAACATTTAGGTTAGTTTCTGTTATATTTCGGGGATTTAGAAATACTTAATCCATAAATGTTTATTTTTAGGCCATTAAAATTTAGAACTCTTCTATAAATTCTGGAAATACTGTCCATTGGTGGGAAATACCATACATATAACATGCACACAGACTTACATAAGCAGACCGAGAGACACACTAATCTCTTAATTTCATTCCAAAACTGATGCCATCAAACAGAAATCAGAGAAAACTCACTAGTTCCTAGGTAATTGTGTCTCTGGCAGACAGAACAAGTTAAAATTATCTACCTAAAAGATTTTGGTTGTTTGTGGAGACTTTTAACTTGTTAATTTATCCTTGACATAGTAAGATTTTTATGTTCAAGGGACAATTTTTTCCTAAGAGCTCAAGTGCCTTTTGAATAGTTTTGGAATTTCCAATTGAAATGTAGTAGCATCACCTTGTAATTAGGGGGCATACCCTGTAGAGAATAATTCTCTGGACCAAGGGTCAGATGGGACCTCTTCAGCGTTGGAAACCAAAAGGAGATCTTTTGGGTCCATATGGTCATGGAAATGATAAACCCTTGGAACTACACCAGTTTTGCATAGCAGGAGAAAGCAGTTATATCAATGTTTTCCACTCACTGTGAGCCATAGTAGTGGTCACTCTTTTGGAAGGATGAGCATGGTGACAGTCGGTAAACATCTGAGTGAGGAGAAGGGAGACCCTGTTATAAATATCAGTTGTTCCAGACACCTTTGTCTTCTGTTTTCCTTCTTCCTCGGTAGAAGCTTCTGTGACCCAATAAGCTTTTCCCTTGCTGGCAGAGATGCCTCATGAGGTGTGTTTCTGAGTTCTCCCCTGATCAGGGAAACCCAAAGAGGCTCTAAATAGTGCTCTATCTTGGTGGAAATGAGCAGATAGCCCTGATGGATCTTTCAGAAAGTTACAGATCTTCGGGTCTTAAGAGATACTGATCATTTGATGCATTTTGGCAGCCATAACAATTCAGAGCCCATTCCAAACAAACAAACAAACAAGAAAACCTGGAATACCAGATTGGATCCCCTGTTGCCTTCTTGTTGAATAAAATCTTGAAGAAAGATATGAAATTCACTTAAAGTATAGTTTGTGTATGTGTTTTTTTTCTTTCTTATTTTCTACTTTTTGACTTTTCCCCATCCTAATTTTATGTGTTACTACTGGAACATTTTGGATAATGTCACTGTGAGCTCTCTCTGTAGTTGGCTGCATTCTTTTCCAGGGTGTCCTGAGCGACTTCTCTGGAATTGGAATCTTCTTCCACCCGTGTGACAAGCACAGGGTCTTTAGAAAAAGTCCCTAGGCCTTTGGAGCATAAACCACAGTGCTGGCCCTTTGGTATGCATGGCAATGAGTAACACCCAGGAAGAGTCCCTGAGGTTTTGCATTTATCAAGGAATTGGTGGGATGCCTGGGTGGCTCAGTAGGTTAAATGTCCATTTCAGGGGCGCCTGGGTGGATTAATCGGTTAAGCGTCCAACTTTCGCTTAGGTCATGATCTCGTGGTTCGTGGGTTCGAGCCCCACGTTGGGCTCTGTGCTGACTGCCAGTTCAGAGCCTGGAGCCTATTTCAGAGTCTGTATCTCCCTCTCTCTCTGACCCTCCCCTGCTCACGCTGTCTCTCTCTCTCTCCTAGAAATAAATAAAAAATATTTTTAAAAAATGTCCATTTCAAAAACTTTCTGTGCTGTATTATAATAAAGTTTGTTTTTATTCATCTAAAAAATGCCTTAGGAGGCACTGGCAAGAGATGTTCAGAACATTTATATTTGGCAGTTAAGTTTTTAGGAATGTTGTGCCAGAGATTGGACCCAGAATATCTCACTGGGTCAGAGGACAAAGAGCAGTAGTAGTTGGTAAAGCAGAGATACAGAGACTGTCCTCCGACTAGGGGACTCTTTTTCTCCTCCTTTTAGCACTGAGCCTCCCCTTAGGTGGTGACAAAGGCCTTGCAATCCAACCTACCCTTCTTCACTCTCCTTGGCCTTGAGGCCTGGAGGGCCTCTACACACATTAATAGTCAATTAAATCCTTTCTAATTAGTAGTATAATAGTCTCATTAGACCATATGGCCTTTATCACAGCACTCTGGGGAGATCATTGGATTCATATGGCAGATTTATATGGCAGCTGTAACCTGTGGGTTTGGATACTGCGGTAACACACGACATAGGCAATACGCAAGAGCACACAGCAGCAAGACGGACCCCAAGCAAATGGCACTCCTTTTGGTACCCACCTGAGTTAGGTGGTTAGTAAGCAAGTTGCAGGTACAGGGTGTTCCTCTCCATTAACTGCAAGAGCAATCATGCATACTTGCCAATTATACCAACTGATTTTGAGCTGGTGTCAGGCTGTCAATAACCAGTGTTGTGACTGGACTGGCCTCTGGGGTTCTCACCAGGATTTTAAGACACCTCCCATCAACAACCATCAGGAAACTTTAAACACATAGGTGTTTATTACTTAAAAGACTGGAAAGAACACAACATACCTGAGGCTACACAGAAAGGTTGCAGGAGGAGAGTGAAGAGAGAGAGAGAGAGTGCGAGCATGTGCACATGGGCCTGGTGTTCTGTTTTTATTAGCACTGAGGCGGCCCAAGTTTTCATAGGCTCACTTTGTATTCGTGTTTAAAACATTAGAGTGATCATTTAAAGTGTGGATAAAGACAGATGGTTCAAATGGTCACTTACCTAATCAACCAAGATCTTTTAAAACAAAGGAGCTTCAGGCTAAAGAGGTGGCCAGCATCTTTGTATAGTTTGTGGTTGGCCATGTATTCATTGGAGATAGAGGTCTTTGAAGTGGGTGTCTCTGCATTACAAAACAGAAAAAAATAAACATCTATCAAGGATTATACTACAGAAATATAACCTTGTGGATCTAGGATAGCAGTTTATAGCATCTATTTGGGTGAATTTGCTAATAAAATTGAGCTAGATAAAACAGTAATTAAAATAGAATTCCCCAAATTAAAATTATTTGCATGTCACATCTGAAGTCTTCATTGTTCTTGGAAAACTTTTAATTTTTTTTGGAACAGGAGTATTGGATAAAAACCTCATGTCCATAAAAGATGATTATGTTTCTAGACATTTGGTTCTCATATGTAATAGTTTAAAAAAAAGGGAGGACACTTGTGGGGATGAGCACTGAGTGTTATGTGGAAACTAATTTGACAATAAACTATTAAAAAAAAAAAAAGGGAGGATGTATTAGTGTAAATGCCATACTAGTTCTATAGCTTTGCCTTTAACACATTTAGATATTAAAGTTTATATTCTTATATTATTTTAAAATCAACACATTTATTTTTTAAAGGAATTTAAGAACAAAAATGTGGCTTCTTTCTGATGGGCAGCATCTCACTAGCTATGTCAATTATCCCACCAGATAAATATGAGAGAAGATGAGCAAGACGGTGGCATTGCTTGACTCTGAGAGCAATGATTAGTGTAGCCTCTCCTATGGCTATCTATTAAAGTAGATACAATGCTTGGGACACAAAGCCAGCCATGTAAGAAAATATAACTCTGATTGTTTTTTATAGTTTCACTTTGTTTTCAAGACTCTATTCCAACAGTTTGTTGAAATTTAATTTTGTTTTAGAGTCTGTCCTTGCACCTTATCAGCTGGGTTGAATTGTAGTTACAGGCTTTTTCAAAGCCAGAATATAGGAGTTGCTTATCAAGTCCCTTTGTTGTATGCTTTTGACATCTCTCCACGACTTCTTACTGTGCAGGAATCCTCCTCAAGGAATGTACCTTGCATGAGCTGTCCTTAATAGTGGAGATGTGAAGGTGACTACAGTGGATTCTTGGTCCTGGTCTCAGGGTGTCTCCAGGTTCCATTCTGATTTGGCCTTCTTGTGACATGGTTGGGAAAATGGCGAGCTTAGGATTCTTTTCAGGTGCATATTCCAGCGTTCAACTTGATGTTTCCCCCTGAGTCTCTCTCTTTACATCTTCTATTTCTGAGTGTCTTTGTTAGAAGTGGGGGAGGAGGCTAACTTAGATCCAATCCCATCCTTCCAACCCTCTTTTATATGGTGGACACTGTGTGTCCTGAATCCTTCAGTGGCTCCAACTTTTGGAGCTCAGAGCATAGTACTGACCACATGATACTGGCTTTTAAAACTGAAAAGTAAATCTTTCTTTCTTTTTTGCTGTTTTCCTGTAGTATTTTATTAACTAACTAAAAGCAATAAATGAGAGCTCTGTAGCTTCCAAGGCTGAGAGATAGAGTCATAAGAAGGAAAGGAGGAAGGGAAGAAAGAAAACGAAAGACACATTAAAATAATGTGCTTGGGGCCTTTGAGTGGCTCAGTCTATTAAGCATCCCACTTTTTTATTTCAGCACAGGTCATGAACTCAAGTTCATGAGATTAAGCCTCATGTTGGGCTCCACACTGGGTATGATCCTGCTTAATACTCTCTTTCTCCTTCTCCCTCTCTCCTGCTCCCATGCTCACCACACTCTATATCTAGACATAAAAATAAGTAACATGTTAATATAGAAGAATATTATCATACAACACTATATTAATACAAACAAAGTATAAGAGGTAGAGATGGCAGGCCAGTCCCTTGTCTTCAGTAAATGGTGCAAATAAAGCACTAAATTCCTAAAGTTCATTTTCCTAAATCTTGACCAGACATGCAAGGTAGGGGCTGGCTAATCTTGAGCCTTCTGAAACAGATGTTTAGAGGACCCTGCATTAAATAAGTTTTTCTTTTCACCACCAACGTGAGCATATAAAAGGGTCTGCACCACACAACGTTTTACATCAAGCCATACTCTCTCACATTCCTCTCAGACAACACACCACAGCATCTGTAGGAGTTGAGCTTATTTCTGTGCAGAACCAAGCCAGCCAGCTGAAAGCCTGGGGTACCCAGGAAGAATGTTTTCCGTAAATGTTAGAAGCCATAATTATTTGAGCTGTGTGTCATTTCTTTCTCATTAGCTCCAATAGGCAATGGCTTTGAAAATGGTAGTTATGGCCTTTCTAGATTCAGAAACTCTGTCAGGCTAGGCAGTTAATGAGAAGGAATTCCTGAACTAGGGGAATTGATGTGTATGCGTCTAATCGGCATCATTCATTGTAAACAAAGTGCCTCTTCTAAGCAATAGAAGTATTATAAATAGGATGCTTAGAGTCATTTTAGTAGGTATGAGAAAGGGCTGTTCAATGACTTATCAAGTATCATCAAACAACTTAGAATGGAATATATTTCCTTATAAAGAGTTACTAAGAATACAGGTTTTCTTTCTTCTGCTTTTTCCCCTTTTCCTCATCCAAAGAGAAATATGGATATTAAAAGCATTTTAGGTTTTTATAGTGTGTGCAGGATCATATTCATTTTTCTTTAGAAAATAAAAATGTACTCAATGGATAAATACCTACCATGTATATAAACCCAAATTAAAAAAAAAAAAACTGGAAGAGCAACTTCTAACTTTGTTTCACTGTTTCCAGTAACAGTAGATCAGGTATGTGGATGAACACAGGGGGAGTCTTCCCATTCCTTCATCCTCTAATAACATTTCTTTGCTTTCTGGGTGCAGAGAGCTCTGTGCTGACTTGAAGTATAGTGACTATTATCATTCATAGGTAGAAAATGCTATTTAAGCTGCCTGAAGTCATACTAGTTGACTCACTGTGTCACCAGGGGCAGCTTACTGAAACATCCTGAGCCTCTCATTTCCTCTCATTTCCTCAAGTGTAAAATTGAGATAAAAATAGCCCCTGCAACATAGGATCATGCACAAGGGTAAGCAGAATGGTGCTGCTGGGAATTTGCATGCTCAGTGTGTTTAGATGCCATTGTGGTGGTGGTTGGAGGTGATGATCAATGCCACCTTTGGCCTAAATCAACAAAACAAAAAACTCCTCTACCAGTTGGAATTGCCTGCCCTTTGTTTATTTTCATACCCAGACTTGTTCTTCTTTACATGTCCTTCGCCTTCTATATAGCTCTACACATATCAATTCAATTGGATGTGTTTCTATCATCCAATTTGATGCCTGTATCGGCCGTGTGAAATAGACAAGGCAGCTGTCATCCCCTTTTTACAGAGTAAAACAAAACAGAACTGAAAGTTGCAGAAATCCTGTGACTTAATAAGAGAAATGTAATAATGCCAGTGGTTCCATTCATTCTCATGAATTTTGTCACTCATTTGTTCACTTAACAAACATGTGTGGAGTCACTGCACTTGGTCAGGCCTGTGCTGGAGGTGAGAATACAGGCTTTGCTTTCAGGGGCATCTATTCCAGTACGGCAGGCATAAAGGAAACCAAAAGCTGATGAATAATTAGAAATCGTGACTAATGCTATGAAGGAACAAATAAGTGGCTAAACTGAAAAACTGCAGTGAAGAATTGTTGCAGGGAAGTAGGGTTGGCAGAAATCACCACAGTAGCCATGGCTGTCTCTGAAGGTGTATTATGCCCATTTCACAGGTAAAGAAATTGTGTCTTGCTTGGAGTAACCAAGTGATCGCAGCATCTGATTTCTCCCTATGCCCTTTGTCCTCTAAGACCTAGTTGCCTTTGGACTGAGGGAAAACTGAGTATGAATAGGCAGTTTCTCATTTTGGGTAACTTCATGGTTTTGTTTCTAGAGCAATTTCCTTGCATTGTGACACCCACAATTTGAATTTTCATATTTGAAAATGATCCTGGATTGATCTGTTTGGTACTCCCTTATAAACAGTATGGCCCAGTGGAGAAAGAAGTTAACCCCTTTTCTTTTCTCCTTTCTTGAACTTAAAAAAGGCAATATTTAGCAGTTTATGCTCAAACTTTGTTATATTGATGACATGCTAGTAGCTTCCACAAAGAGAAAGACAGAGGTTTCAAACTCCTCATCTCATAATTATACAACAGGGAATTGCAGCCATGACCATAACATTCTCTCTGAATGTATCTCACCCCTGTGAGATTCCCTGTCCTTTTACCGTGGGACAAAGTCACCTGCAGCCATATCAGAGCAGACAGTGGAGACTGAAATAGTGAGAGCTGGAGGAAGAACAAAATAATACCTTGAAGGGGATGGCGTACCAAAAGTGGATTCACAGTTATAAGTGGTCTGATGCTCTGGCAGACGTAGGCAAGTTACTACGGAAGGAAAATGTTGAATTACAGGATGATATTGCTTTTTCATTTGAGAAAAACGGAACTGTCACGAGCAAGTTTCAGGCAGGTTTGTAATAAATGGCTACATTTTAGAAACAAATTAAAACACACACACACACACACACAGAAAAAGAAAATTATTCCAAGAGGCAGTCTGAAGCAGGTCTCCTTCATTGGGTACAAGTGTATACAAATCACAGGGACAAATAGCTATCGGACTTGGGATGTCTGATAGCCTGACTATGAATGTGGCTATAGAAATCACGCTTCCAGGATGAGCTACATTCATTACATTCTCTCTTTCCCTGGACAGGTTTTGAGATTGCAGAAAAAATAGTTAACTGAATTTTAAGAAGAGCTCACAGCCTAAACTGGTGCTATTTTTAGCATGTGGTAATCATCTTACCCCAATATTTATGACATTTCAATGTCCATATATTGTTCACTGGAACAGCAGGGTGCCATCTCCTATTTCTGCAGCTCTGAACTTGGTGTAGTTCTGTAAAGGTATCTGGATTTTCCATACCACAGGACGTTTGTATGTGCTGTTGCATCTGCCTGGAATTCTATTACCTTACTACATTGGATTTGTTTGGCTACTTAATACTTACACTTCACATCTCATAATGTCACCTCTTTGAGAAGCATCCACTGATGATTCCACCACAATGTAGGTAAAGTTCTTTGGTATCTTCTCCCCACTTCCTCTCCTTTGAACTGCATTTGTGTATGTTTGTGATGGTGTCTGCATTAGTTCGAGTATGTGGTGAATATCTCTCTACCGTACTCACCTTCAGGCTCAGTGAAACCAGGCACCAACGTCTCTGTTGATGGCCTTCTTCACACCACCAGACCCAGCTCAGGTTGGACATTGAGTAGTTGTTGAAAAATTAATTTTCCTTTGCGTGTTTAAAACAAAAATCTGCTTTGCATAAAACATGTCAATGTGATTGATCAGATAGGCAGGAGAGGAGCAAGTGACATGGGCCTCTGTTTTCCTAAAGGTGCCCAGCTTCTTGTACCTAAGAGTACTGAAATGGAATCTCTGATTTATAGAGTCAGCTTAGGAAACTGGATTGAATCAAGGGCTTTGTAGGATTTATTGAGCCACAAATGTTAAATGTTTCATAAGCCCATTAGGTTGTTTTTTAAAAGACACAAAAAGGAAATAGAAATATCTGCATTTATTTGAGGTGACAAGTGCTCCATTTTAAGTAAAAATGTGAAAACTCCAAAATCCAATAAACTATAATATATAAACCATTTCTCCCTTAAAGAAAATCATGGCAACAGTGGAATAAGAACACACCAGCCTCCCGGCTTTGACCATATCCTTCCCTCTATTGATTATTGCTAGTCTCATAACTGAAGAATTGCTGCATACACTATGAGGAAAAATTTAGATTCAAGGCTAAAAACCATAGTAATGAAAATTATAAAGTAGCCAATGCTTATTAGATATTTGAATGACAGTCTATCATGTCACAAATAAATCAGTGAATACATATCTAAAGGAACCAACATTTAGCTTTTTGCAAGTTACACATTTAAGATTTTAATTTTGAGCATCTTTTTAAAAATAATTACAATAAGTGCTCTTTATGAGTGAGCCACTAGCTTAAGTACTTTTCATGGACAATAATGATCCTCAAAATGAGTATTACATTTTGGTCCTCAATTTTTAGTTAAGGAAAATGAAACCGATTTTTAACAATTTTAATCCTCACTTTAGCCCTCTGAGATAGTTCTTTCACTGTTTCATAAATGAGGAAGTGGAAGGACAGGAGACCAAGCTCACATGGCACAAAATGGTAGCTAAGGCTTTGGGAACTTAATGATGTCACATGTTCATGACCATTTGGTTAGAAAGTGGCAGAAATAGAATCCATACCCAGGTCTGGCCTTGTGTCACTATGTGGGTGTTTTGTTTTGTTTTGTTTTGTTTTGTTTTGTTTTGTTTTGTTTTGTTTTATTCCAAGCTGTCCTCCTTAGTAGAGATAGCTCACAGTAAAAATGGTTCAATGCCAAAACATTCAGGATCCAGCAATAACCACAGGCTTCTGGGCTTTTTGAACATCTGCTTTAAACTTGGGTGTCTGATAGGAGCTCTGTACTATGTACTCTGTAGTATGTATGGGCTTGTCTGCTATTGAGTTGGCCAACCAACGGGGCACATGTCTTTTAGTGCCTTTCCTAACCAGCAGTAGAGAAAGGACATGGACAAAGGAAAAGTAATCGTCCTTGAAAGGAGTTTCACTTCTCTGATGGAGTAAATTGTAACCTAATAAACTCCAGGCAACTGTTCCACTAAGACTATTTCCCTTCTCCTGGGACAACTTCTTTGATTGTTCATCTGTATCTAATTTTCTTCTGATTTGAACACCAGAATGTGTGTTCTTGCCTTAAAAAAGGAATTACAGAGGCGCCTGGGTGGCTTAGTCGGTTAAGTGCCCGACTTTCGCTTAGGTCATGATCTCGCGGTTCGTGGGTTCGGGCCCCGCGTCGGGCTCTGTGCTGACTGCCAGCTCAGAGCCTGGAGCCTGTTTCAGTCTGTGACTCCCTCTCTCTCTGGCCCTCCCCTGCTCACGCTGTCTCCTCTCTCCTCTAGAAATAAATAAAACATTTTTAAAAAAGTTAAAAAAAAAAGGAATTACATCTTATTGGTTCTTTCCTATTGATTAGAGCTCATGGAAACACAGAATTTTTAAAAAATACTTATTTATTTTTGAAAGAGTGAGCATGCACAAATGAGCAAAGAAATGGCGGTGAGAGAGGGGGAGAGAGAATCCTAAGCAGCCTCTGCACTATCAGTGCAGAGCGCAAAGTGGGACTCGATCTTATGAACCATGAGGTCATGACATGAGCCAAAATCAAGAGCTGGGCACTTTACCAACTTAGACAGCTGGGTTCCCTGGAAACACAGAATTCCTGATGATATCACTGGGATTTGTGACTCTGGTCTCACCATAGGAAGGCGGACTTTTTGTGCTACTTCATAGTCCCTGAGAAAACTTAGAATGTAGGCAGACCACAAAAACTGTGACGATCCTATAACCCTAACATGATAACAATAAGAAATTCACATAATTTCATCTTTAAAAAGTTTCTAGATCATCAATACTATATTTACAGTTTTCTTGATTAGTTTTATTCCATGGTAGTTCTATGAAATTATGATATGCCATCACCTATTGAATCTTTACTTATATTGTACCCATCATTTACTGAATATAAAAAAGATAATAGAAAATATCTTCAGTCCTCTTGATTTTACCTTCTTTTGGATTACTTTCAGAATGAGTTTCTAGAAGTTGTTACATGGAGTAGTAAAGAATAAGGATTTGAAGCCAAATCACCTTAAATCAATTTCCATCCCTGTTTGGTACTAGCACAAAGCCTAACCTAAATGATGTTGTAATCTGTGCCTGTTTCCTTATTTGTAAAATGTAGATGATAATAAAACCTGATAGAGTTTTGTTTGGTTTTATGTTGTAAGGAGAAGCACTAAATGAGCTAACCTGTATAAAGTTGTGAAGTGCTTAGTAAAATGCACAACATAGAGGAAGCATTTAGTAAACAATAGTAAAGCACACATTACTTTTATCACTACAGATTCAAATTATAAATATTTTTGGACAATTAAAATATATTGCCAATTTGTTTGCTGCAGGCTTTATGCTAATTTATTCAGCTACTGGAAAAACAATTAAAATGATACCTCTGTTTTGATTTGCATTTCTTGGAAAACTTAAAAGATTGAATATTTATCCATATGTTTGGGTCCTGATTTATCATTTTTGTGAGATTCACTTTAGAGCCTTGAAATTGTTTTAATATCTCCTAGATCATTTGATCGATCATCCCTGTTATTCAGCAGAGTTGGCAAAGCTGATAATATTTACAGTATACAGAAGACAATGATAAAGGCAAAGTTCTTAGAGATTCATTTAATGACTTGCCCAGAGTCACTTGGCTAGCATCTTGCAAAGCTGTGATTTGAACCAAAGCATTTTGCTTCACTCTAGTAAACAATGACTCCTGGAAGTGGTACCTCCTGGCATGAAAAGGTTAATACTATATTAAAAACAAAAACAAAAACAACAAACATAATTCCTAAGTTTTCCCTATGAGAAGCTTAATTAAGCCTCTAGAGGAATATGATTTAGACATCTTAGAAGCTGCCTCCTTAGGTCATTTGGAAACCACTAAAGATTCTTGACATTCTGACTCCTTGAAAAACGTGCTAAATGACAAATAATTAGCTATAAATTAGAACTTGGAGGTAGCTGTCTTACAAAGTATTATTTAGTGGCTTTTTAGGATGGTTTTAAAATGAATAGAATTTGACCATCATCCAGGCATTAATACTGTGGTCTCTTGAACTATTGCCCCGGTCTACTAGAGAATTGGCATAGTCTGGGACGCTGAGCTGCTAAGATACTTAACAAAGGAGGCCATCAGATCTGGTACAAATGGTCAATAGGCACTAAAAACAACTAATCCTAATTCACCAAAAAAAAAAAAATTGTAACCATAGTGAGATTACACATGGATAACATGAAAAAGATGCATAGCATCGAATGTTGAAGAAAATCTGGAGAAACTTGCACTTGATACATTGCTGTTAGAATGTAAAATGGTATAACTGCTTTGGAACAAGGCAATTTATTTGCTTGTTTTTTGTTTTATTTTTTTAAGAGCATGAGAAGGGCAGAGGGGCAGAATGAGAGAGGGAAAGAGAGGCAGTTGGGGCGGGGGAATCCCAAGCAGTCTCCGCGCTCAGGGCAGAGCCTGGCTTGGGGCTCAACCCTGTGGCCTTGGGATCATGACCTGAGCCAAAATCAAGAGTCAGTCGCTCAACCAACTGAGCCACCCAGGCACCCCATGGCAGTTTCCTTAAAATTTAAACAAGCATGAGCCCATGATATAGCATCTCTTACTCTTAAGTATTTACCTAAGAGAAATAAAAACCTTTATCCTCAAAACCTTTATGCAGAAATGTTCATAGTAACTTTATTAATAATTAGTCTATTAGGGGACAATACCATATGGGTCCCTTGTGTTTCTGCTTATCCTGAAAATAGAGGCATTGATGATCTTTTGAAGATCATCAGTACCGTGACAGAGAAACAAACACTACACTTTGGTTCCTTTTTGGAAGAATATATCTCTTCTTCTGGGATACCATCCCTACCTAACAGCGTGCTGTTCACCCACTTGCATGGTAACTGAGTCTTTCATAAGCTAGTATGACATTTTATTAGAGCACAACTTGTAGTGGAAGGGTATGTGGTTAGACAAGCGAGGGCTGTCCTGTTGCCGTACTGTGTTGCTATCAAAGGAGTGTTGGTGAAAATAATGCAATACTGTGAAAGTGAATGGGAACTAAGCACAAGAATCATCCACGTGGGTTTTCAAATCTCTTCTGATAAGCAGACTTATTCCAGGACTATACTAGATGAAGGAAACCCATGCCAAATGTATAGCCATAGCCGAGGGGTACTCCCTAAAGGATGTTTAGTGTCCTCTTAAGGCTTATAACAAATAGTATTAAAAATAGAATTTTGTCATATGATGAAACTGCTGTCATCCTGTCACATCTGTATGTTTTGGGTGCACCCGCAAATGAGAGAAGCAACACCATAGATCAATTTGAATAAAATGGATATTTTAATAATGCTGAGTTTATTCATGCATCAACACCTTACGCTTCTCTATTTAACTATTTTATTTCTCTCAATAATTTTCACTGTAAATATTTTATATATATTTTGTTGAACACTAAGTACTTTCTATCTTTACGCTACTGCAAAATAGTGACTTTGTATTTTTTCCCAACTTTTAGTGACTTCTGTATACAGACCTTGAATACTACAGATTTGCTACTGTACTGTACTGAATACTACTCCTTACTAGTTACAGTAGCTCCTTCATAGATTTTTAGTATTTCCTATGTAGATCATAATCTATGACATCATATATTTTTTAATGTTTATTTTATTTTTAGAGAGAGAGAGTAAGAGCAGGGGAGGAGCAGAGAAAGAAGGAGACAGAGGATCTGGAGCAGGCTCTGTGCTTACAGCAGAAAGCCCGATGTGGGGCTCAAACTCACAAACCATGAGGTCATGACCTGAGCCAAAGTTGGATGCTTAACTGACTGAGCCACCCCGGTGTCCTATATACTTTGTAATCTCAGGAAGAGATTGTCCATCGGTCTCTCATGTTTCTACACATCATGCAAGCTGACACTAAGTCCCCTCATTCCAGACTACATTTTCAAGGATGTTTGTATAGCAAACCATCATGGAAGATGGAGGAAGTGACTTCTTCTGACAAATATCAGGCTTGTTTATGGTAAAAACACCAGGATCCTTTCCTGTCTCACAGCCCACCATATCAGTTGGCCTTCTTTCTGTCACTCTGTGTAATTAGGGGTCAGGGAGTCAGAGCGAGCAAATGGTGCTACTCCACCAAGCACTACTGCTGTGAACAGTAAAGCCCTTTGTCACTGATCCATAAGTCTCCTTCTTCCTGCCAACATCTGTGTGACTTGTAAGTTTGCAGATATGGTAAAATCTCAGATCCTTTATTGTTCTTAACAAATGAGTCAGGACCTATAGGGAGTAAGACTCAAAGGAGCAGGAGTTTTTTACAAGAGGAGAAATAAGTTAGAAGAGGCAAGTGGTATTGGGGAGCAAGAAGGTCACTGAGATACGTGTGTTATGTAAGGGGAGAAAGATGATATCCACTTAATAGAGCCACAGTGGAAGCAATGTTCTTAGGAAACAGCCGAATTTTAGTTGAGGAAGTATTTGAAAACTGGAATAAGACCGTATTGGAGGAATGATCAATGTGGATTAAAAATCCCAGAAAGCACAGCCAGAGATGTGAAGAGGAAGGAGCTGGTGGTTGAACAAGGGACAAGATAGCATATAGGGGTGAGTAAAAGGCCAAAGGCAAGTAAAGAGTTATCAGAGTGGCAGTGCCCCATAAAGCTTGGATAGGAGGCATAAAGAACTTAGTTCTGAGAATTTTCTGGAAGAGGGTGATCACTTGTGCCTAAGAAGATTCAGGTGAACTTTGGAACTATCAGTCCCAGTACGGCTAAAGTAAATCATGATCTTATTTTGGTAGCTTATTTCTGGCTGTAAGCTTGGAGGCTTTGGAACTGATGCAAGATTTCTCACGTTATCTAGCAACATGGAGAATGTAACCAGCTTCTCTTTCATAATGTCTACCTTTTTATAGACTAAGAAACAAGCTTAGGTTATATAACTTCACTTCAGTCATAAATGTAATGCCTACCGAAGCAGAATTTCAACCCAGGTTTGTATGATATCAGCCTACATGCCCCTAATTCTTAGAGAGTAGTTGCTGATTGTAGGAGAGACGAAAATAACATCACATACTGGTTTCAAAATGTTGGTGTTTTGAAGCACCTTGCCCCAATTAAGTCATACTGGCAACATGTGTGTTTTAAACTAAGCCTGAGTTTGATTACTGTGCATCAAGAACCTCCCCCATATGGTCTATGAAGAGATCCTCTCCAATACTACTGAACTACTTTGTTTCACAAGTGGCATGGATGTGGCTAGCTGTTCCTCAGGAAAATTATCCACTGTGTTTGAACTGGTGAACAGTCAGTTTCAACTGTATGGTTAGGAGTTGGTTAAGATGCTTTCCTTGTCAGGGTAGTTGTTTGCTTTTTCATAACACAGGTGCAATGTAACATTGCTAAGTGCAGTGTCTTCAGAACTTTGGAACTGAGGGGCGCCTGGGTGGCTTAGTCGGTTAAGCGTCCGACTTTTGCTTAGGTCATGATCTCGCGGTTCGTGGGTTCGAGCCCCGCATCGGGCTCTGTGCTGACTGCCAGCTCAGAGCCTGGAGCCTGTTTCAGTCTGTGACTCCCTCTCTCTCTGACCCTCCCCTGGTCACGCTGTCTCTCTCTCTCTCCTAGAAATAAATAAAACATTAAAAAAAGAAATTAAAAAAAAAAAAAGAACTTTGGAACTGAGAATCCTAACTTCATTTCTCATCATGTAGGAATATTGTTAAGGCTTAGTATGAAGAAACTGGTCTTATTTTTGAACTATAATAGCTAACTGATCAAAAGTATGTGTGAAGAAGCATGTGTAAACATGTATGTTTTTTTGTTTAGTATAAAATTAATCTCCAGAAAAAGCTAATAGTATTTTTATCAACTTTACTTAGATAATTGTCGCAAGTGAAAGCAGTAAGTAAAGTCTTGGGGTACATAAAAACTCAGTTTGAAAAATACCAAATATCAAGATTGTGCAACTGTTTTCTCTCCGTCTTCATTTCCAATTATGTTGTAACTTGAATTAAATTCTCCATCTGGGCCATCACCTATCCAGAATACAGGATCATTACCTTCCTTTTCTACTCTTTTACAGAAACTGCTTGCCCATTATTTTATTTCCCTTTGCAAGATACTCATTAGTTGTTTCACCCTTTATTCAACACACATTTACTGGATATTTCCTATATCCCAGGACCTGTTTTGGGCTCTAGGCGTATGGCAATGTGTAGAGGACAGTCTTGCCTTTGGGGAGTTGAGCATATACATATGTGTGTTTGTTTTATTTAGAGTCCCTTAGACCTGGATATGGAGCCCAAATGGAGGTAAACAATAGCTTTTTATTTTTATATAAGCTTTCACTGGACTGATGATTTTGAGAAGTCTTGTCAAATGCTGCAGTAGGACAAATTCCTTATGGACCTTCCTCTGTGGTCAGAAGGTGAAGGGTCAAGGTTTCAGTGAAATGGAACCACTCCATTGCCGTAATATGGCCACTGTGCTTCCAGGAAGTGACATTAGATTGGGGAGTCAAGTGACCCTGCCTGTATGCCTTAGCATCTGCAGTGTGTCTGCCCCTTAACAAATACTTGGGAAGCAGAATCATTCTGTAATACCTGAGCTGAGAGATGGAAACTGCATTTCAGCAGGAGTGTTTGAGTGGGGCTGTGAAGAGTGCCAGCAGGAAAGGGTTCTGTGTTGACACCTATATCCTTAGTCTCTAGTAGGATGTGTGGCACATAGCAGATCACAGATAAATGCATCTAATCTGCCTTCCTGTTTATTCCCCCTTTTCTTCATCCAAATATTCTTCTTTTTGTTATTTTTGCTCTTTTTCTTCCTCTTTCTTCTTTCCCTTCCCCAGCCCCTCACACGTCCCCCTCCACTTTTCTTCTTCTTCCTTTTCCTGAAACTCTTTTTCTTTTTCTACTTTTATTTTTATTTTCATTAGCATATGGTCTTTCTGGCAAACACTAAAGCAGAGAGGATAATATAATGAGTCCCCCTGCATCCATCACCAAACCTCAGCATTAGGCCATGTGTACCAATGTATTTTATTTTCATATACCCAACTCATGTTTTTTTTCTCCCTCATCACTGACCAATTTGAAATAAGCCCAGGTGTTTAATTTGATTTAAATATTTGAATACACAACTCTGAAACAAAGTTCTCAAAAATACATGATAAATACATGTACACAACAAACAAAAAACAGTAGTTCCCTATCAGATGGCCTCCCCTTTGCTCTTAAATATCTCTGTACCATTAGCTTGTTCACATATGTATCTAAAGTAAGCCCATACACTTCATTTTAATGTATCTTTTTTAAATTTTTAATATTTTATTTATTTGAGAGACACAGAGAGAGACAGCATGAACAGGAGAGGGTCAGAGAGAGAGGGAGACACAGAATCTGAAGCAGGCTCCAGGCTCTGAGCTGGCTGTCAGCACAGAGCCCGACGTGGGGCTCAAACCCACAAACCAGGAGATCATGACCTGAGCCAAAGTCAGATGCTTAACCGACTTAGCCACCCAGGTGCCCCTAATGTATCTTTTGTTATCTAAAAATGTTCCTCCCCATTATTTTACTTCTTGTCATTTACCTGTTGAATAAAACAGCATATAACTATTACTATAGAATTTCTCATATACGATTTTGTTCTTTGCCATGTTGATTTACCTGTTTTTCTATTTTCTATATTTCTGTATAGTAATCAGTAGATCAGATCCAGATTTTATCTCTCTCCCTATTATTCTTTTTCTTTCTTTCTCTGTGTGACAGTCTTTTCGTATATTTGACAACATGTTAACCAAGTGATACATTTATTATTGTATCATACCAAAGGACACATAACATGTTTGTTTTATCGTGTGTGATGTCAAGGTGAGATGTGCTTCCATCTATTTGGAGTGGGGGAGCATAAGGGGAAGCAGAGGAGCTAAGTTGACATTTTTTTAAATCTGAAAATGTCCTTTTGGTGAAGTTTTTAGTCTTGCGTGCTCCATCTCTTCTCACACATGCATATGCAATGCGATTTTCCCAAATTAAAACAAATTGTGAATGGCTAAAGCCAAAAATAAATGAGGAGGAGGAGGGGGAGTTTGGGAAGGAGAAGAATGGAAAAGGTTCAGCAGTGATGGCAGTGTTGTCAAAAGATCTATTCACTATAAAAATCCCCATCCTTTCAATTCATGGTTTGAGCAACCACTGATGATGATTGCACAGATCCATTATTTCATCTCGTATCTAACTGCATTTTTTAATAATTGGTTAATTAATATTCTGAGGGCTCAACTTGAATACAATTCCTGGAATGACATAAACAGTTTCAGAGGGCAGAACCTCATCACTGCAGCAACTCAAGCTGAAGAAGTGATTAAGAACAGAGTCATCCATGGCATATTTTTTCTTAATTTTTAAGTCAGTTCTGGAAAGAAAACTTCACCAGTGATTTTACAGTTTGCATAGAAGAAGAAATAGAAGATATACAAACAGAAGTTGAGTTGAAGAAATCAGGAGAGAAGAAATCTATATGTGAAACTGAAACTGCATCCATGCTCATCTTTAAGAAACTACAGAAATCTTTTTCTTGTTTGGTATAGCACGTTTCCTGGTGTGAGTTTCAAAAGAAGTGTTCTTACCTTGGCTGAATTGGTTCATGTTACCTACAACAGACTGTTCTTGGCAGTGATAAAATAGTCTTTGGTCGAGTCTCTCAGAACACCACCTACACGTTTGAGGTGTGTGAATGCTGGGACTGAAACTTCCCTCCCTTTAAGTCCTGTTCCCTAGTACATTGTTTGAAAACTTCCCTCTCCACCCCCTCCCTGTCCTGCCCCACCACACACACACATAATTACTCACTGCTTATATTTTTATTTGTACTTACCTGGAAACTGGCAATGGAATTGCAGAAGGAAACTCAGTGTTAAGTGACAATTAAGTGGCCCCCCAGGAAGCACCCTGCATGGAAAATTATTAGAAATGAGGGTTTGTGGCTAGACATTGTGTATCTCCCTTGCTGGAAGTCTTTATAAATCTATAACAAAGTACTCCATGTGTATCCACTACAGAACATTAGGATGTTAATGGTTCATTTGTAATCAAATTTTGGTCATCTAAGGTAGAGGATCAGTTAATAAGTCATCTTCCATTTCTGCTTTGTGTTCTTTGTTCCTTTGCCCGCATTCTGGCCATTTCTCTGGAGGCTAACTTTTGCACTCAAGGAGAGATCAGGGGAAGGAGATGATGGGGGTTATCAAAATCATCCATTTCCTCCTTAGAGGAAACGCTTATAGTGAAATATTCAGTGTGAACAAGAGGATGTAGAAGTCATAGCTAGCATAAACCTGGAGTTATTTGTGTTCTAAAGTCGAAAATGAAAAGATACACAGAATAAAAGTTCTAGTTCATCACTTTCTATGTGTACATATGGAAGGAACCAGGTAGCTAACTGCCCATAATGCATAGTGGAGTAACAGGCAGGAAATGGATGGTAAATGGTAAAAACAACAGTACCCACCGAAGAAAGTGTTAAAAATTACACCATGGATCTGCTCAACCCAGAGTCTGCTGCATAGAAAGCATGCAGTAGATACATGTTCCCTGTAGTACTATGTACTCTACCCTTTTCATCAGGAGTTGGTTTTCCATTGTCTGTCACTCAGCCTTGCCTACCAATAGAAGCACAACCACACTAAAGGCTTTTGGGTTCAATCCAGACATTCTTACTTTGACTAATACATCTTGCAGGGTATGGGTTTTTACTTCTGAGGTTCCATAAGTGCAGTCACTCAAAAAGATGGCAACAAAGTACACTTCCTCAAACACAGAATCCAATTTGATGATTAACATTCATAGTATAAGGAGAAATGTATACCTATAAAGAGGGGGGAAGATATCCAGTAAGTCAAGTTACTTAATTTTAAATTATGCAGTAGACTAAAGAAGCATCTTGATAAGGCTTGCTGGGGAACTGTAACATTTTCTAGAACCCTGGATACCCACCGTGCTGCCTCTGAATCCTTTTTACCCAAAATCTATCAGCTTTGTTACAACCAAAGTCTGCCCTGACTCTGTTTTGAAAGCCACTGTGACATACTCTTCCTGTTTATCAAGGTGTTTGTCATTTGCAGTAAATCCAAACATTAGTATTATAGTTAATTATACAGAACACTACTCAGCATGTCAGCCTCAAGAAATATTTAAGTTTGAGGCTGTATATTCAATAAAATAAATTTGGGTAATACATGGTTCATAAACATGGTCAGTACCAGCATGCATTACTTGAGAGAGGTCTTTTCAAAGCAAATAACTTCAATTAATATTTGAAATAAAAATTAGTTTTTCACTCTCTTAGAAACATATGGTAAGCATTAGACCAGTTGTTCAAATCTGCTGAATCTTTCTGGGAAATTTGTTAGTCTGAATTAGCAAACATCTTTTGTTTCCTGCCTTCCCCCTACCCCGTCTCTTTCTTTTGGTTTCCACATTGAAATGAGATTGTATATATTAATAACTTCTAATATATAATGTCTTGAGTTTTCTATTCATTTTTTCTTCTAAATATTTGCTTATGCATATTAAGGCATAGATTCTAAGAAGGAAGAATGCAAAATATGGGTAGGTGAAGCAGATCTTTCAAAGAGAATCCTTCACCAGAAGAATGAACACTAAAAATTCTAATAGTGGAAGAATTTATGGATTATTTGTGTGTAGTGCAGCTGAGAGTTTATTGAATAGAAGGTTAGAAAGGTATGCATTTGGAAGTTAACACTGGACTCTTGGACATAAATACCAATAGAGCAGGAAATCAGAAGACTTTATTATTTTCGTTTAATTTTACAATATAGTTGACACACAATGTTCAATTAGTTTCAGTTGCACAAGATAATGGTTCTGCAAGTTTATATTATGCTATGTTCACCACACTTGTAGCCACCATCTGTCTCAATACATCATTATTACACTATCTTTAACTATATCCCTTATGCTGTACTTTTAATCCAATGACTTCTTAATTCCATAAATAAAAGCCTCTATGAATAGACACATGAAAAAAATACACAACATCACTCATCATGAGGAAAATACAAAGCAAAACCACAATGAGAAACCACCTCACACCTGTCAGAATGGCTAACATTAACAACTCAGGCAACAACAGATGTTGGCTGGGATGTGGAAAAAGAGGATCTCTTTTGCAGTGCTGGTGGGAATGCATACTGGTGCAGCCACTCTGGAAAATGGTATGGAGGTTCCTCAAAAAATTAAAAGTAGAACTACCCTACGAACCAGCCAATTGCTCTTCTAGGTATTTATCCAGGAGTTGTAGGTATGCTGTTTCAAAGAGACACATGCACCCCAATGTTTATAGCAGCACTATGGACAATAGCCAAGTATGGAAAGAGCCCAAGTGTCCATCGTTGGATGAATGGATAAAGAAAATGTGGCATACATATACAATGGAGTATTACTTGGCAATAAAAAAAGAATGAAATCTTGCCATTTGCAACTA
This sequence comes from Crocuta crocuta, assembly GCF_008692635.1. Classification (NCBI taxonomy): domain Eukaryota; kingdom Metazoa; phylum Chordata; class Mammalia; order Carnivora; family Hyaenidae; genus Crocuta; species Crocuta crocuta. The sequence goes on along the minus strand of NW_027530006.1, from coordinate 2,016,392 downwards.
CGTAGATGGAGCTGGAGGGTATTATACGAAGCAAAATTAGTCCAAGAAAGACAAATATCATGACTTCACTCATATGAGAACTTCGCTCATAAGATACAAAACAGATGAACATAAGGGAAGGGAAGCAAAAATCATATAGAAACAGGGAGGGGGACAAAACATAAAAGACTCTTAAATATAGAAAGCAAAGAGAGGGTTACTGGAGGGGTTTGGGAAGGGGTTTGGTCTAAATGGGTAAGGGGCATTAAGGAATCTACTCTTGAAATCATTGTTGCACCATATGCCAACTAACTTGGATGTAAATTAAATAATAAATAATTTTTTTTAAAAAATAGAAGCCTGTATCTCCTACTTCCCTTCACTCATTTTGTCTAACCTCTCCCTCCCCTCTTCTTTGGCAACAACCACTTTGTTCTCTGTATTTATAGGTCCTATTCTGTTCTTTGTTTCTTCTTCTTTTTTTTTTTAATTTCACATATGAGTGAAATCATCTGGTATTAGTCTTTCTTAGACTGACTTATTTATCATAATATCATCTAGGTCCTTCTATGTTGTCACAAATGGCACAATCCCATCCTTTTTATGGCTTTGTGATATGGTCTTGTGATATTCCTGTGTGTGTGTGCACGTGCATGCACACATGTGTGCACACGCTTGCACATGTGCATGCCACACTTATCCACTTAACCATTTATCTGTTGATGGAGACTTAAGTTGCTTCTGTAATTTGGCTATTGTATATAATTGCTGCAGTAAACATAGGGGTGCATAGATCTTTTCAAATTAGTGTTTTCGGCTTGCCAGGGGAGGGCATGGGGGAAGGGGAAGATTAATACCCAGTAGTGGAATTACTGAATCTTACGGTAATTCTCTTGTTAAGTTTTTGAGGAACTTCCATACTGTTTTCACAGTGACTCCACCCATTTACATTCACACCAGTAGTGCACAAGGGTTCCTTTTTCTCCACATCCTCACCAACAGGTGTCATTTCTTGTCTTTTTTATTTTAGCATTCTGACAGATGTGAGGTGCTATCTCATTGTGGTTTGGATTTGCACTTCCTGTTAATTAGTGATGTTAAATGTCTCTTCATGTGTCTGTTAGCCATCTGTATGTCATCTTTGGAAAACTGTCTATTTGGGTTCCCTGCCTATTTTTTTAATCAAGTTTCTTTGTTGATGGTGGTGTTGAGTTGTATACATCCTTAAAATATTTTGGATGAGAACATATATATATATATATATATTTGGGTTTGGGTATATAACTTATAAATCTTATATATCAATTGCAAATGTCTTCTTCCATTTAATAGGTTGCCTTTGTGTTTTGTTGGTTTCCTTTGCTGTACAAAAGCTTTTCATTTTCATGTAGTCCCAATAGTTAATTTTTGCTTTTGTTTCCCTTGCCTTAGGACACCTGTCTAGAAGAATGTTGCTATGGCCCATGTCAGAGAAATTACTGCCTCTGTTTTCTTCTAGGATTTTTATGATCTCAGGTCTCATATTTAGCTGTTTCATCCATTTGAGTTAATTTTAAACATGGTATAAGAAAATGGTCCTGTTTCATTCTTTTGCATGTGCCTGTCCAGTTTTTCCAGCACCATTTATTGAAGATAGTGCCTTTTCCCCATTGTATATTCTTGCCTCCCTCATCATAGGTTAATTGGCCATATAAATTGGCATGCATTTATTTCTGGGTTCTCTGTCCTGTTGATCTATGTACCTGTTTTGGGGCGAATACCATCCTGTTCTGATTACTACAACTTTATAGTATATCTTGAAAGCTGGAATTTTGATATCTCCACAAAATGTGGTTCCTTACAAATTTTAGTACTACTACTTCTATTTCTGTGAAAAATTCTGTTGGTATTATGATAAGGATTACATTAAATCTATAGATTTCTTTAGGCAATAAGGATATTGTGACAATATTCTTCCAAGTCATGAACATGGACCATCTTTTTTCTTCAGTTTTTTTCATCACGGTTTTTGGAGTACAGGTCTTTAACCTGTTTGGTTACATTTATTCCTAGGTATTTTATTCTTTTTGGTGCAATTGTAGATGGGATTGTTGATTTCTTTTTCTATTACTTCATTTTTGGTGTATAAAAATGCTACCAATTTCTCACCATTAATTTTGTATCCTGCATCTTTAGTTAATTCATCTTTATTTCTAATAGTTTGTTTTTTAAGTTTATTTATTTATTTTGAGGGCAGAGGGAGTGGAGGGAGAGGAGAGAATCACAAGCAGGCTCCACACTTCACCAAGCCTCAAACAGGGCTCATTGTCACAAATTTGTAAGGTCATGACCTGAGCGAAAATCAAGATTTAGAGGCTTGGGGCACCGGGGTGGCTCAGTGGGTTAAGCATCTTGATTTTGGCTCAGATCATGATCTCATGGTTCATAAGTTTGAGTCCCAGAGTACACAGTCTGCTTGGGATTCTCTCTCCTTCCCTCCCCCATGTACAAGTGTTTTCTCATGCATGTGTGTGCGCTCTCTCCTTCTTGCTCTTGTTCTCTCTCAAAATAAATACATTTTATTAAAAAAAAAAAACTTAACTAGGCCACCCAGGTGTCCCTGATAGTTTTTTTCTTTTATGGAGTCTTTAGGGTTTTCTATATGTAATATCATGTCATCTTCAAATAGTGACAGTTAAATATCATCTTTACCCATATGCACACTTTATATTTCATTTACTTGTCTGATTTCTGTGGGTAGGACTTCCAGTACCATGTTGAATGAAAAGTGGTGAAAGTGGATATCCTTGTCTTGTTTCTGATATTAGACTAAAAGCTCTCAGTTTTTCACTGTGGAGTATGTGGCTAACTATGGGTTTTTCATACAGGGCCTTTACTACATGGAAGTATGTGGAGAGTTTTTATTATAAACAGATGTTGAATTTTGTCAGATGCTTTTGCTGCATCTACTGAGATGATCATGTGACTTTTATCCTTTATTTTGTTGATGAGGTATGTCACATTGATTGGTTTTTGAGTATTGAACCATTTTGTATCCCAAAATTTAATCATACTTGATTATGGTCAATGATCCTTTTAATGAATTGTTGAATGTGGTTAATATTTTGTTGAGAATTTTTGTATCTATGTCTATCAAAGATACTGGCCTATAGTTTTATTTTTGGGGGGATGGGATGTTTTAATCTGTTTTCTCCCTCAGGGTAATGCTAACCTCCTAGAATGTATTTGTAATCTTTCCTTCCTATTCATTTTTTTTTTGGAATAGTTTAAAAACAGTTATTAACCTTAGTATTAACTTTTCTTTAATGTTTGGTGGAATTCCCCTATGAAGCCACCTGGTTCTGGACTTTCATTTTTTTTGTAGTTTTTTTTGTAGTTTTGTAGTTTTTTAATTACTGCTTTAATTTCAATACTGGTCTCCTCAGGTTTTCTATTTCTGTCTGAGACCATTTATGAAGATTTTGTTTCTAGGAATTTATCCATTTCCAGAAAATCACAAGACTTTAAAAAAAAAATAGTCTTCTTTGTCTGCTGGAGAAGTGAAAGATAGTGCTGCAGAGTTTTCCTCACTTATCTAAACCTCAGACCCTTTCCTGGGGAAATATGCTGAAAAGGATGAACTTCATCCAAGAAAAGAATATGACAGTATATGACAGTATGTCAGTTAATCAGAAAGATGGAGAGAATGGGCTGTTAACTGATAGTTGATTGGAAGTGTTCAGTGGTGCCTGGGTAGCTCAGTCGGTTAAGCCTCTGACCTCAGCTCATGTCATGATTTCATAGTTTGTGGGTTCGAGCCCTGCATCGGACTCTGTGCTGACAGCTCAGAGCCTGAAACCTGCTTCAGATTCTATGTCTCCCTTTCTCTCTGTCCCTCCCTGATTCATGCTCTGTCTCAATCTCTTTCAGAAATGAATAAGCATAAAAATTATTTTAAATATTAAAAAAAATATTATTTTTTNATCATGACCTAAGCGAAAGTCGGACGCTTAACCGACTAAGCCACCCAGGCGCCCCAAGAAGAAAATATTCTTATTTCCCTCTAATTCAATCTGTGTTAAAAGTATTTCTTAAAACTTCATTTCATGGTTTTTTGGGGGAGTAAGGGGATGGTTAATTTTATGGTATTATTATTTCTTAATGTTGATTTATTTTTTTTTAAATGTTTTATTTATTTCTAGGAGAGAGAGAGAGAGAGACAGCGTGAGCAGGGGAGGGTCAGAGAGAGAGGGAGTCACAGACTGAAACAGGCTCCAGGCTCTGAGCTGGCAGTCAGCACAGAGCCCGACGCGGGGCTCGAACCCACAAACCACGAGATCATGACCTAAGCGAAAGTCGCTTAACCGACTAAGCCACCCAGGCGCCCCTATGTTGATTTATTTTTGAGAGAAAGAGAAAGAGTGTGTGAGTGGGGGAGGGCAGAGAGAGAGGGAGACACAGAATCTGAAGCAGGCTCCGGGCTCTGATCTGTCAGCACAGAGCCCCATAGGGGGCTCGAACCCACAAAAAATGATTTCATGACCTAAGCAGAAGTCGATCTCTTAACCAACTAAGCTACCAAGGCGCTCCGAGGGTATTATAAAGTGGTACATGAATGAGAAGTGTAACATTCATAAAAACATGGGAATTAATGAATATTAAACATTAGTTAAATGGAAAATTAATATATCACGTGGAAAAATGTACGGGTATTTCAGGTTTGGCTAACTCACAACTTTATAGTTTTATATACATAGCACATTTTTATGCGGTCATTTATTTGCAGCATAATAACCAGAGGAGCACAAAGTGACCAGAGTAATTACAAGGTATATCTTGGGGTCTGATTTTGATAAAACTGAGTATATTTATTTATAAGAACAAGTAAACTATCTCAGGAATTTCCCACCAAACTCTGCTTACATCTTGTTGGCTAGAATTGTGTCCCCTGCCTGTTCTAACTCAGCCCTTGTAGAGGAAATTGGATTGGCTTAGACAAATCAGGATTGACTCCATGAGGCCCAAACAAGGTTCAGATTATATTTCTCTTTCCTTCCCCTTTTCTCCCTCCCCCTCCCCCTCTTTCACACACACACACACACACACACACACACACACACACACACACGTGGTACCAATATCTGAAGACAACCAGATTTCAAGTAAAGGAGGGGAGAAAGTTGGCAAACAGTTGTGTTTGTGAGCCTCGGCAAAATAAAGTTAACCTTCTTTTTTTAAATGAACTTGCCATTTCTGATTCTCTTGATATAAGATTACATTTTTCAAGTCCTGATAGCCCCAAAGACAGACTTGCCTTTTAAGTCTTCTGAGAGCCTTTAATAAGCTAACATACATGGTGACTCTGCAAGAGAAGCATAAAGCCTACAGTGTTCCATAAATTATACTATTTAAAATATAGCAATTATTTTCTAGGTATTCCTTCTGGAATAAATGTCTCTATGAATGCAGCATAGAAAGTGATCTCCTGAATTATTAGTCTGAACCTACTCCATAGTATATATTTTATAGTGGTCATAATGCCTTCACAGTGGCCTTTTTTAAAGTACTATAAAAAATAACAAATTTGTAAAGTAGTAGGTTATAAAACTAATATGAGAAAATGAATTGCCTTGTAAAATAAGTATTGTAAAATGTTAATGTAAGAATCTAGTTGGTGGGTTCGCTCTAAAGTACTTTCAACTTTGCACTATGTTTTAAATGTTTCATGATACAGTGTTGAAAACTAATAAAACCACAACCAAACAAAGAAGAGCTTTTACATACATAACCAAAAACCAATGAGAAATTCATAGCAAGGAAAACTGTATTTATAATAGCAAAAATAAATGAAATGCCTAAACTAACTTTCAAGAAACACTCAAAGTCTTTGTTTTGAGAAATACTTGAACAGTGAAGGAAGTGAAAGAGGAAAGAAACAGGTAAGGAGACTAACATCCATAAAGATTTCTGTTCTGGTTATTTATGAATACAGCATAAGCCCAACAAATGTACCATCAAGTTTTTTTTTCTCAAGATATATATAAGTGATTAATAAAGTTCATTTGAATAAGTAAACAAAAATAACCAGGAAATTTTTAAAGAAATGAGTAATTATGGGGACGAATGTGGTAACTCTACCAGTTATTAAAATGTTACCTTTAATAATTGGAACTCTAGCATGGGTGCCTGAATAGACAAACCAAGCAATGAAACAGATTTTTTAAATCCAGAAATAGACCTAATTACATATGGAAATTTAGGATATAACAAAGGCCGCACTTCAAATCTATGGCAGAAGATGAATTCTTGTATGTTTTAACTCAAAAGCTATATGGAAAAATATAACATTTTGATTTATTCCTCATCCTGTACACCAGAATACATTCCAAATGGATCAAATACCTAATTTTTACAACCAAAATTATACAACTAGAAGAAAACACTAGAAGAAAACATGGGTGGAATCTTCTCTACTCTGAGAGTGGGAATTCAAAATCCAGAAGTTAAGAATTAAAAAAAAAATGTTTTTAGAAAAAAATGTTATATGCACAGAAATTTTATTTCAAAAATTGGATGTAAAAAAGTAAATGAAGGGCACCTGGGTGGCTCAGTCAGTTGAGCATCTGACTTCAGCTCAGGTCATGATCTCACCGCTCCCAAGTTTGAGCCCCACAAGTGACTCTGTGCTGACTGCTCAGAACCTGGAGCCAGTTTCAGATTCTGTGTCTCCCTCTTTCTGTTTCTCCTCCACTAATGTTCTGTCTGTCTCTCACCAAGAATAAACATTTTAAAAAAATTTTAAAAAGTAAGTGAAAAATGAGCAACTGGGAATAACATTTACAACTTAAACTCACAGATTTAATATTTCTAATAAAAAGCTTTTAAAAACAGACAAGGAAAAGTTCTTATAAAAGCTGGCTAAATTATAAACAGTTTACAGGCAAAAATGCAATGCCTCTGAATCATATGCAAAGATGTTCAACCTCCCCTATGCTAAGAAAGATAAAAATAAAAATAGACCATGAAGGTGTTTCTCACGTAACTGATTGACAAAATCAAGTTCAACAGTATACTTTGGTGAATTGGTTAGGGAAATGAACACTCTCACTCTCTGTTAGTAGGAGAGCAGATTAGTGCAATCTCACTCCAGAGGGAGATGTGTCCATATTTAACAAAAGATACCTATGAATGTACCCTTTAATTAAGGAGTCACTCTTAGAATCTATCACCAAAATAGGCAAAAAATTGAAAATCTATTTTCAGAAGGCTGTTCGTATACTATAATTTTTAGAGTGGTAGACAAGAATACTAAGACATGATCTATATTATGGAATAAAACAAGTCATCAGAATTATATCATTAAGAACCAATATTTTTCTCATAAAAGGAAGGAAGTAGAAGTATAAGAGTGCCAAGGTTAATTAAAAAGAACTCTGTAGTCCTGAATTTCAGTTGGAAGTAGCAGTATGGATTTATGATCAATTTTGTCTGCCTCAAAACTGAAAAATCCTGGAGCATTTGGTTGGCTCAGTCAGTTAAGTATCTTGACTCTTGATTGTGGCTCATTTGATCTCACAGTTGGTGATTTGATCCTGTGTTTGAGGCCTACTTCAGACTCTGCACTGACAGTATGGAACCTGCTTGGGATTCTCTCTCTCTCTTCCTCTCTCTTTCTGCCCCTTCCCCTGGCTGTTCCCTCCCTCCCTCCCCTACTCCCTCCCCAAATAAATAAATAAACCTAACAAAAAACATTACACACACTGGAAAGCCTAGATCCAATGACAGGTAACAACATGAGAATGCTTGGTATTTAAATGAAATAATGTATATAACACAAAAGTGTCTTTCCTATGAGATATTAATATGTGCTTTGAAAAGGAAAAATACAAACTTAGGCAAATTTGGGAAATTGTAAAATTTCTTCTTGTAGATTATAATTGTTCTCATAACACTAAATGCTTTGGAAAAGTCAGTAAGAAAAAAATCTAAAAATAAGTAATGGAATGTCTTTGAGGAACCTTTGATTTTGCAGGGGAGAGGATAGGGTTGTAGAATTCCTATTGTTTTTTTCACTGTAGAAATGTGCCATGGAAAACAATTTGGGAAATATTGCTGTGAAAGTGAAATGCAATCTGTGGACAATTATTATTCTTTCTAAAGGATCAAGAGGTCTAAAAAGAGTTCCTGGTATCATGTACTTAATGAATGCATAATTTAATACAGGTATTATTTAGAAACTATTAAATACTAAATGCTGTGTTTGCTGCTAGCAGCATAAGGGAAAAGGAAATGAAAAAATCTAGGAAGCTAGTAGAACATTAAAATATAGTGCTACTATATGTCATGAAAATCTTTAAATGTGATTGAAAAACTAAGTATAGGCAACCATTTAATGTGTCATGGAGAGGGAATTAAGTTGTGATGAGTGAAAGCAAGAAGGAAAGATGTTTCTGGAAAAATAAAGAGCATAAGCATATAACTTAACATTAGAGATGGGGTGTATTCATAAAAATAGAGTGCCATATCTATCTGGAACAACAAAAACAAAATTATAGGGAAATGGTTTTGTAGGGCCAATGTAGCGAAACGGTGTAGTGGACTTTGGGGTTGGACAAACCTGAGCTATCATAATCATTCTACCTACTTAATCTATACAAAGCTGACCTTTTCTATCTGCAGATTGAGGATAAATAATATATAACTCCCAAAGTAAGAATGAAATAAAAATAATGTGTGAAAAGTTTCCAATACAGTGAAGGGCACTTAATGCCAGTTCTTCTTCTTATTAGGCAGGTGGGAGCAAAGTGATGGACACTCTCCTTTGTCAGGGGAAAGAATTTGGACTTTATTTTGTAGGCAGTGAAGAACATGGAGGAATTCTCAGCAAGAGGGTGAGGTAATAAGCTCTGTTATTTGGAAAGATGGATATGGAGTAATGACCAGATGAAGGGAGGCATCTAGCATTGCATCCTGATGAAGATGGAAGGGCATAAATGGGGCATTGTTAGTGTGGCTGCAACAGTTCAGCATTACAGAGATAGGATTGATAGAGCTTGGCTCCTCATTAAGTAAATGTGAGGGTGGAGAGTAAAAAAGGAAACACAGAAAACACAAAAAGGAAATACAAAAATGACATGGTTTCTAACCTGAGCACCTTAGTTGCCAACCATTGAGTCAGACAAAAGGTGGAGTGGATATATAGAAGTTCAGGTATGGAGTTTAGTTTATTTTCTATCATTTTCCTTTGGATCTGTAACCTCTCTAGAGTGAGTGAGCTTTGAAGATTTGAATATGGTATCCCAGTCTCTAATCTGAACAATCTCTTTGTTCTATGGACTCACTATATTTTGAGCAGTATGTTGGCTTACTACAAAAAGCTGTCATTGTGATCTTTTGGAGTGTGCTTCACAAGTTTGTCTAATACATCAGAAAGGTTAGTGTAATGGGCTACCAAGTCAAATGCCAAACACTATCAAAACAACTTAATATGGTGGCTAAATGTGGATATGTAGTTTGCACTATTATATTCTCCAAACGATTGTTTGCTTAAGCATAGTTGAAAGTAAATGCAAATTTAGATGCTTTACTCAACACCAATCTTTCTGTGTGCGTGTTTCCTGTTTTAATGTGCAGGACAGGAGAGAATTGGAAAAGATTCCAACTATGAACAGGAGGGTAAAGTTCAGTTTGTGATTGATGCGGTTTATGCAATGGCTCACGCCCTTCATCATATGAACAAGGATCTCTGTGCTGACTATCGAGGGGTCTGTCCGGAGATGGAGCAAGCTGGGGGAAAGAAGTTGTTGAAGTATATCCGCAATGTTAATTTCAATGGTGAGTCTCCAAATATCCATGATTTGGGGAATTCTAACTGTGGGCATTCTGTGTTTCCTAAGTTATGTAGTTAAAATATTTACTCTTAAGACCTGTTTGATTATATGACTTAAAATATTTGAATCAATATCTGAACAATGAATAAGTGAATGAATGAAAGAATATATATATATTTGGAGTTAAGATTTATCTTCCTTTTCTCAAAATAGAGAGATAGGTGCACACACCAAAAATCTTTTTTGGTAAATCTTAGTCAGAGTGGGAGGGGAAAGAGGAAAGGAAATGAGTCCAGGTCAATTGAAGTAATGATTATAAGTTCCTATAACCACTTCCCAGATTCCTCGATTTCTCAGAGTATAAAACTCTGTTAGAAATTAATTGGTTACCTAAAAGAGGTAGGTAGAGATGGGTAGGAAAGTGCGAAAAGAGGGTAGAAGACCTGAAGGAGAAATACTACTTCTCTGATCATATAGTCTTGAGTCTTACAACATGTCACTTATCAAAAACTAAACAACTTCACTTATTAAACTAAAAACTAAACAACTTCACTTATCAAAAACTAAACAAATAATTAAAATAACCCTGAATGCAGGCTGCATTAGTCAGAGTTCTCCAGAGACGGAATAGTAGGACCTCTGTATAGATACATAGAAGGGACTAATTTATAGGAATGGGCTCACACAGTTACAGAGACAGGGAAGGCCCACTATCTTCCGTATGCAAGCTGCACAATCAGGGAGGCTGGTGTTGTAATTCAGTCAAAGTGTAAACCCTTAAGAATCAGAGGGCCTATGATGTAATTCCCGATCTGAGTCCAAAAGCTAGACAACCGGGAGCACCAGGGCTGAGGGCTGAAGAATGTGCCTGCTCAGCTCAAGGAGAGACAGTGAATTGGCCCTTTATCTGTCTTTTGGTTCTAGTCAGTCTCTCAAGAGACTCGATGATGCCCCCCCCCAACCCCAACCTTGAGGACAGCCGTCTGCTTTATTCAGTTCACCAGTTCAAATATCAACTATTTTCAAGTGTACCCTCACAGACAAACCTGGAAATAATGTTTAACCAGCTTTCTGGGCATCCCTAGTTAAGGTGACACATAAAATTAGCCATCACATAGGTGTAAATTCAATACAGGCAGTAATACACAAAATACACAAAATTCAATACAGACAGTAATTTGTAAATATATTATAAATGAGCAATGTAGCCACAGTGAGGGGTTTGAGGATATAAAATGAGCACAAGTAGTGTTGGAAGACAATATTTGACTATATACGATAAAACCAAAGACAAACATAATGGTACACAATTATTGTACAATAGCTAGTAAACTGTGGGTTCACAATTATGAAAATCAGTTGTGTATGTAAGAAGACTCAGAGAATAATGGAGTAATTTGTGGATAATGAGAGCCAGGTTTCTTATTGTCAGAGAAAAAAGTTTCTGTAGAAAGAATGAAAGAAAACTGGAAGGAACCTTGTTGTGTTGTGCTTGGATAGGAGATATCTGAATAAACTCATAGCTTTTAATATGCATGCAGATAGGTAGACACAGAAATAGGTTTGTTTACATTATATATGTATACACACCTGTGCTGGCTAGTTCTGTCTACTGAGAGGTTAGTAGCAATGACACCCTGGTAAAAAGGACAATGCCTAGTAGTCACATCTTATTTGTATATACCAATAGCATGGCCATTCTTACCCTAGTCACAAAAAAAAAATTTTGATTTTGCAAATGTCCTTGGTGAATTTGCCCTGACTTTTCTTCCAGGTAATGTCTGTAAACTCATTTGGTCAAGATGATATTTTCCACTGATGAGCCACAGTTGCTGAGCTTCTGAATGGACACAGTGCTTATGTTTATCAAATGATTACTGTGTTACAGAGCCTGTGCTAAGTACTCCACTTGGGCTGGATTATTTAATACCTGAAGCACAAAATTATTTAGATTCTGTTGTTTTCCTTATTTTTTAATAGATAAGGAAAGTGATTCATAAAGAAATTAAGAATCATGATGTTCAAAGTTATATATGTAGTGATGATGCTACCCACTTGGTACCTGGGCGTCTAACTCCGCAGCCTGCTTCCTTGACTACAATTTTTTGTTTCTGAGAAGGGTTTACTGTATCATCCATGCTGCCATCTTAGAATGGAGGCCTTTTTTTGCAATGTTTTAGGGGGGATTTTGATTTTTCTTGATTTCAATAAGCTTAATTGTGCTGTTAGGTTACTTTAGTATAAAGTTTCTTGTACTCCTGGGAGTTTTGTTCCAGACCAGTAGAGTACAATTGAATAACTCTAAACTTCATATTTACCAAAGCATCGTTTTATGAAGCAAAAAAAAAAAAAATGCTCTAAAAGTACTGTTACAGGTTCACCAAGTACTTAGTCTTCTTGTATTCAGTAAGAGAAAAGATGACTAATTTTGTCTTGATCATTTACAGCCATTTTTTTCCTGTATTCCAAATGAATGCAATGACCTGAGCCTAAATTTGACTGAGTTATGTCTGTGTTGGCCCATCCAGCTAGATGTCACTATTGTAGATACAAATTTAACAAATTTGTTATCTCACATGCATAATCTTACAGAATTACTATAATAGTGAAGTAGTTAATGTGAAGTGTGTCTGTATCTAAATTTGTTAGTTTCCAAAGAACAAATTAGATGTGTGGGGGGTATATTTTATAAGGAAGACACATCTCCTGTGTTTTTTGCTTTTTGGATTTGAAAAATGAAGTTAGCTTTCCTTCCTTGACAGACAAGGTCTAGGTTTCCTCCCCTTGCATCTGAGTAAGCCTCTGACTAATACAGAAGCAACACTATGTAACTTGTAAGGCATAAAAGTCATAAGTACTCCCTGGTACTCTTGAGACATTGGTATTACAAAAACAGCTACCATTTTGGGAGGAAGCCAAGAACTCAAACAGGCCATATGAGGGTATTCCAGCCATAGTCCCAGCTGATGTCCCAGCTGACAGCCAACATCAATTATCAGGCATGTGAGCTTCAAGCTGCCCCTTCTGAATTAAGTGGACCAGAGAGGTGATGTCCCTGCTGAGCCCTACTCAAATTTCAAAATACAGGTCATCATTATTTTGAGCACTAATTTTTAGGGAGGTTTGTTGAGCAGCAGTAGATAATTAAACACAAATCAATGCAGCATTTCTGGAATCTGTGTAGGGGTGGTAAAATGAGAGAAAAGTTCTAAATACCTTGATGCAAAGGACTCTTTTGTCATCTGGGAAATCTAGATCCCCTAGAGGAGGAAGAAAACAAATACATTCTGTCATCCAGTTTCCTCTCAATATCCCAGCTTGTCAAGTGGCCCTGTATCCTTCACTATCATGCACTTGGGTTCTGACCCTGATACCTGTAGACATTTCTGCAGGTGATCACTTCTCTTTTGATAACTTTCTTTCTCTTCTCTGGACTTCTTTGATCTTTTATTTTTTTTAAAAATATAGTCTTCATTGAACACAATCCCCTTTATTCTCTTTCAAGAAGTTCAGGGATGCTGTTAAAAAGAAGCTGTGGGGAAAAAATCCTGGATGTAATAAGCTCAGTTGCATTATAGAATCCATGAAAAAGGTCAAAGCCACACAATATACTATTACAAGTCATCACTTAGATAAAGTGTTCAGCTCTTCTGCCTTAATTTTTTTAAAGCATGAACTTTAATGAGAATGGAAAGGGCATGACAAGAATCATTTCTCCTAACAAAGATTGTAAGAAGTGAGAAAGATTAGGCTGTGTGTCTCATTTTGATGAATATTTAGCTGGTGAGCTAGAGATCCTTTGGAGCCCCAGGCCCCCAATATTCTTGCTCTCTCCTCTCAAAGACTACGAAAAGCTCAAGTCATAGTATTTAATGAATAGAAGCTGTAGAATCACCACAAAGCACAACATGAATTCTAGTATCCAATGTGGAAGAAAAGAAAGGTGAGCATATGAATATTAATATCTTCCTGCAAAATGATAGGATTCTCATTTTCTTGCTAATAACATGTGGAATCCAGATTTCATTTCTTCTCCTTATGCTTAGAACTCACTGAAAGTGGAATGCTAGTATTAAAAAGCTGTTTTTGTTATGGATGTTCTCTGTGTGTGTGTGTGTGTGTGTGTGTGTGTGTGTGTGTGTCCCCTCTATACTGGAAGAGCTTATGTTGATTAGCATAGAGAGAAGGCTTAAGAGCTTTCTGTTGTGATAAAATTGGGTGTTTTTGTGGGACCTGGGAACAGTGTTCAGATAAAACGTAGGAGAAATAAATTGAAATAGTGCCCTTGGCCACACAGAATGCACCCATTGACTCAATTTGGTAGCACTAAAGCAATGTTATTCATACATCAGTGTATATCATCAAAATGGGCTCTAGTTTACTCTTTGGTGGATAATATCACTGATAAAGAAATTCAAATAAGATACCAGTTAGGAGAGACAGCTTCGCTGCATTAAAATACAGTCAGAATACCTGAAGACAGGTGTTATGGTCTTGAGATATGGGCAAATAATGATAAAAAATGGAAGCCTTTCCCTTCTCGCTCCCGACCAACTTGGTGGCTGCTCTTCATCAAGGCTGTCCTGCATCTAAGGCAGGAAGGTGGTGCCTATGAAGAAGATGAAAAAGTCATTGGAGTTGATCAACTTAGTCACTGACTCATTATGAAAAGTGGAAAGTACATGCTGGGGTACAAGTAGACTCTGGAAATGATCTGACATGGCAAAGCAAAACTGTTCATCTTCACCAGCAACTGCCAAGGCTTGAGGACATCTGAAATAGAGTACTATGCCGTGTTAGCCAAAAATGGTGTCCATCGCTACAGTGGCAATAATATTGAGTTGTGCACAGCATGTGGAAGTACTACAGAGTCTGCACATTGGCTATCATTGATCCAGGTGATTCTGCTATCATTAGAAGCATGCCAAAACAGATTGGTGAAAAGTAGATGGCACAAATGTTTTCTTTAATAAAACCAGCCAGAATTTGTTTTAGAAACAAGGACAATAAAAACAATAAAAAATGATTCCCACAATCAATAAAACTAATAGGCAGCCGATGGAATGGGAAAAGATAGTTACAAATGACATATCGGATAAAGGGCTAGTTTCCAAAATCTATAAGGAACTCACCAAACTCCACACCTGAAAAACAAACAACCCAGTGAAGAAATGGGTAGAAGACATGAATAGACATTTCTCCAAAGAAGACACCCACNGGTGAGGATGTGAAGAAATGGGCACCCTCCTACACTGTTGGTGGGAATGTAAACTGGTGTAGCTGCTCTGGAAAACAGTGTGGAGGTTCCTCATAAAATTAACAGTAGAACTCCCCTAGGACCCAGCAATAGCACTACTAGAAATTTACCCAAAGGATACAGTAGTGCTGATGCATAGGGGCACATGTACCCCAATGTTCACAGCAGCACTTTCAACAATAGCCAAATCATGGAAAGAGCCTCGATATCCATCAACTGATGAATGGATCAAGAAGATATGGTTTATCTATACAATGGAATACTACATGGCAATGAGAAAGAATGAAATCTGGCCATTTGTAGCAACATGGATGGAATTCGAGGGTGTTATGCTGAGCGAAATAAATCAGGCAGAGAAGGACAGATACTATATGTTTTCACTTATAAGTGGCACAAGAGAAACTAAACAGAGAACCATGGAGGAGGAAAAAATAATTGGGGAGAAGGAGAGAGGCAAACCATGAGAGACTCTTGAATGCTGAGAACAAACTGAAGGCCGATGGGAGTGGGGGAGAGGGGAAGGGAGGTGATGGGCATGGAGGAGGGCACTTGTTGGGATGAGCACTGAATGTTATATGGAAACCAACTTGACAATAAATTATTTAAGAAAAAATTAAGAAGTTTGGCATTCTGTGTCCTCCAGCTCTTTGTTTTCTATTGTTACCTTAAAATTAACATGTACTTAGTGGCTTAAACAACATAAATTTATGATCTTCTAGTTCTGTAATTTGAGAGTCTGTCACAGGTCTCACTGGGCTTTAGTTAATGTGAAAGTTCCTTCTACAGGCTGTGGGGAAGAATCTGTTTCCTTGCTTTCTCTAGTTTATGAGGGCTGCCTGCCTTTCTGGGATCTCAACTTCTTCTGGGATCACAACCCACATTTTAAAGAAGTAAGACCCGCATAGGATATTGAGGAACAAAACAGTATTTATTAAACACTTTCCAGGTATATTGCTAAGCATTTTAGACTCATTATCATATAAATTAGAAATAATCAACAAATATGTTTAAATACAATTAATATTCAAGCACATACTTAAGTAAACTTTTTTCCTTGTTTGCTTGTTTTAATTCTCTTAGATTTTCTTTTAAAAATCTATTAATCATTTTTGAATTGGTTCTTTACTAACCACAATCAAATATTAGGTGGAAACTAAAATAATAAAGAAGTTAAGATTGTCCCTGGAAAATAACACATTTAATTTTCTTCACAAGGGGGACAGATTAGTGTAAAATACTGAGAAATACAAAGAAACAGAACTTTTCAAAAGGGGAGTCTAGTCACCTTCCCACTCTCTATAATAAGAATCCATAGACCATAGTGATGATGTGCCCATTGCCTGTTTAGGGGGGCTATTAAACAATGGAGTTATCTCCTAGTTACTTTGCTCATCAGCAGGTCTCTAGGACATCACCTGAGGCATAAGAGGTAGAAGGAATCTTGTTTATGGTATCTGTCATTTTTTGTCTTCCTCAGGTAGTGCAGGCACACCAGTAATGTTTAACAAGAATGGGGATGCACCTGGGCGTTACGACATCTTTCAGTACCAGACCACAAACACCACCAACCCTGGTTACCGTCTGATTGGACAGTGGACAGATGAACTTCAGCTCAATGTGAGTATTAATTGTTCCTCTTCCTTTGCTTATGTGATGAAAGGACAGATTTCGAATATGCTAAATTAGGCAAACATTTCTTGCTTCTATGTTTGTGTGCATATACAAGTGAGCATGCATCCTGTTACAATCACCTTCCACGACTGATAATCCATAGTAAGAGAAGAATGATCATGATGAGGATTATGAAGATAGAAATGTGTTTTGAATTTATGCTGTGCATTATACTCAGCAGTTACATGAATGATTTCATTTAGCCTGACCTCTTCTTGGTCAGGTTTTCTTTCTTTCCTTCCTTTCTTCTTCATCTGATGATGTAGTTTTTAAAGGATTTCAGTGAGTCACTTTGATTTGTACTGAGATTCTCTGAGTAATTGCATTGTTAGTTGCCATAACCTCTTCCTCTTTATGTCAAACATGACCTTGAATAAAGCAGCTGCTTCCTTGTGCAAATTTGTGTCAAAGTTCACCAGCCAGAGCCATCAGGAACTCATCTGTAGTCAAACACAGTTAGGTTTCTTTAACTAAATAAAGAGAAGTTACTGTCAGCAAAACTTCTTAAATATGAAAGAATTCAGATGTCATTTATTATGTGTTTGGGGCTGAAGTCAGTGATTTAAAGGAGGTTTAAGGAAACAAAAGTTTTGATTTGGATCCTCTAAGGAAATAGACACAACTTGGTGATTTTACACCAAGTGATGTTTGTGTCTTGGTGATGTTTGTGTTGAGCATGGGAAGATCAAGGCTAAGCAAGAGTTGTTACTAACAAAGAAATGGTAGGCACTTTAGAGAGCTAGAAAAGGGAGATGATATTTTTGTGTTTGCAGAGTACCCTTGTTTCTCTCTAGTTTCAGACCCAGTTGTGGAGTGGCCTTGTTTTTGTCCTGTTCCACCCTCACCACTGAGTGGCTTTGTCTGATTATCATTTATGTTCTGGTGATGTTGTTGATGTTCTGTTTGGAATGTGCCTGCCTCAATGTTAGCTAACAGATTTCTGGCTATTTAATTTTTAAAAATTTTTTCTTAATATATCAGGTTCAACATTTGTGGTGTGCTGAATACTATTTGAATGCCCTGCTTGAAATTATTTTTTACTTAAATAAATATACCAGTCTTCACAGGGAGCAAAGAACATGACCCAGGATACCTCCATCCTGGCTGGGTCAAACAGCTGGAACTCAGCATACCATGCATCCTACGCTTCCCCCCGCCCCTTAAATAGGCTGGGCCCCAGCTTGTGTTTAGGATCCGGGGACCTAGGGCAACAGAAGTTGGAGAAGTAAGAGTGTTCTAGGGCCACTGTGTTAAGGTGTGCTGGATAGTGTTACACTTCAAGGGGTCCCTTCCTGCAGTGGTCTTTTGGCTGGGTACATTGAGCACAGCTTACAACTTGGGTAGAATATCCCAGGTTCATAAATGTTATAGTATATACAAACAATGATCTCCTTTTGTCCCGAAGGTTCCTGAATTACTCTAGTTTCTTTAGAGAAATGGAACTAATAGGGTAGATGATAGGTACATAAACTATAAGACAATGGCTCACTCAGCTATGAAGGAGAAGTCCCATGATGTATAATTGACAACCCAGAGACCCAGGAGAGCCAGTGGTGTAAGTTCCAGTCTGAGTGTGATGTCAGGGGAAGACTTATTTCCCAACAGGAAGATAGGCAGAGGAGGTTCTTTCTTACTTAGTGGTTTTGTTGTATTCCAGCTTTAAAATTTGTTTAGCTCTACCCACAGTGGGAAGGCAACCTGTTTTACACATTCTACTAGTTGAAATGTTCATCTTATTCAGAAACACTCTCACAGACACACCTAGAATACTGCTTAACCAAATAGTTGGGTACCCCATGTACAAAAAAATGAACTATTACAGGCCCTATCCCAGAAAACCCTTTCTAATGCTTCTTACAAAGCTCGAAATTAGGCTGATACCTTTTATCATTATACACCTGTAGAAGGCAGTTTGAAAATAACTGAGAGTAAGTCTTCTCGAGAGTGTAACACAGAATTAATGTTATGGGGATGAGGAGTTTGGGTTTCTAAGAAGAAAGGATTGTTCATTAAGTGGGGGATCTGGAGGTTGATGCAGCCACCACAGAGCAGTTACCTCATTTGTACGTTGCCCCCACCCAGCTCTCTTTGTACCTGTCTAGTTCTCCCTCTCCTGATATCTTCAATCCAAGTGAGCTCACACAATGATTCAGTCCAAAAGACTATGATTCTCTAAGAATGGATAGAGCCAGACAGCAAGTGCCAGCCATAACTGGGATGAGTGCTGAGTACCAGAGTCAAAGAAAAACCTAAAATTATCCTGAACTTAAAGTGTATTAAACTTGAGAGCAAAAAGAGAAAATGAAAGCAAAACAAACAAACAAACAAACCAAATTCACCAGGTAAACTCAAGGGGTAATAATCAAAAGCAGAATCAAGGTAACATAATGTGGCTGACATACCCAAAGTGTTTTTTGATTGGGTGTTGCCTATAGCATACAAAGATGAATGAGCCAAAATAAATGTAGAGAATCAAGGTCTATGGTACACGTATGAAGTGCTCAGGGCTTCTTATAAGACTGACAAGATTGTATAGGTACATTAATCTTTCCTAGCATAACCCCCTGCACCAATGTTAAATTCCTGTCATGTATAATTTGTCTGTTTTGTCCATGCACACAGGAATCCCAACTGTGCTTCACCAACTTCAGATATTACCTGGGAATTCTTTTTTTTTTTTCTTTTTTAGACAGAGCATGAGTAGGAGAGGGGAGCAAAGGAAAAGAGGGGTGGAAGACAGGGTGGGGGTATTCCAAGCAGGCTCCATGATGAGGAGTTCCAATGCAGGGCTCAAGCCCATGATCCTGGGATCCTGACCTGACCCAAAATCAAGAGTTGGACACTGAACCAACTGAGCCACCAAGGCGCCCTTACCTGGGAATTCATAATCCCACAATTTTTATTTTTCTTAATATTTATTTATTTATTTGAGAGAGAAACAGAGAGACAGAGAGAAAGGGAGAGGGAGACAGAATCTGAAGCAGGCTCCACACTGTCAGCACAGAGTCTGAGGTGGGGCTTAAACTCAAACTGCAAGATCATGACCTGAGACGAAGTCAGGTGTTTAATCAACTGAGCCACCCAAGTGCCCCTTAAGCCCACAATTTTTAAGAACCAACATCAATATCAATTTTATTTTTCTTTATTTGGTTTGTATTTTATCCTTCATAAGAATTGTATTTGGCTAGTCATTCTTCATTTTTTGTTTGTTTTAAAAAAATTTAATGTTTTTTTTTGAGGTGGGGGGAAGGGGCAGAGAGACAAGGGGACACAGAATCTGAAACAGGCTCCAGGTTCTGAGCTGTCAGCCCAGAGCCCAATGCAGAGGTTGAACTCAGGAACTACAAAATCATGACCTGAGCCAAAGTCAGATGCGTAACCAATTGAGCCACCCAGGCACCCCATTTAAAAAAAAAATTCTAATGCATTTTTTTGTTTTTAATGCATCTATGACATAAACATTTCAAGATGTGGTAGGTGCACAATAGGGAAGAAAAGAGGTTTGGTCCCCTTTCTCATAAAATTGATGATCTAGGATGGTGGTACATGACACATAAAGAAACAGAGAAGATTCCAAAGTTTGAGAAGAGGCATGAAGCAGGAAGAATAATGAAGGTGGAGAAAGACTTCCCAAATGAGAAGCTAACAATGTGAGGAGTATGAGTTATCCCCACCAAGAAGGTCAGGCGTCTGACATGGCAATGACATGACTAAGGGAGAGGAGGAAGAGGGGTAGGAGAGGTTAGAGCCATTGATAAGACCCACAGCATAAAGTCACTTGCAGGCTATGCTAAAACATTTTTAAAATTTTATTCTGAGTGCATTTAAAAGCCATTAAGAAGTATTAAGCAAGGGAGTGAGTGGATCAAATTAAGGAATAAAAAATGACTTTGTCTGCTGGGAAGGTAATGAATTAGAAGAGGCAAGGTTGGAGAGGAAGACCAACTGAGAGTCGATTTCAGCTGTCGGGCTAGAAAAGGATAGTTAGCGCAGGACTTCTCAAACTTTAGCATACAGCAAGATCATCTGGAGCTTTTGTGAAAACACAGATTGCTGGGGCCCACAACCAGAGTTTTTGATTCATATGGTGTCTGTCTTGATTGGATGGGGGCCCTGAAATATGGGGCAGGAATCGAGTTGAAGCAAGTGGCATGGATTGTGAAATGATTCACCCAAGGCAGAACAAAGGAGTTAGAAGTTTACTGGATACACCACAAGGGAGCAGTGGGCAGGAGAGCAAAGGAGAGATTTTTCAAGGATACAATGAATGGGGGCTGTTTTCAAAGGGGGAAGGTGGGAAGGTATGGAGAAGTATGAAATTTTTCTCCTTGGATATCTGTGCCTGGTTGTAAATAGTCCATTGGTCATTTAGGGCCTCTAGATATTTTGTGTTGGGTTGCCTGATGGACCTGTCTATATTCAGCCAGGGGATCTCTGTAGACCCTTTTGCCTTCATCAAGTTTCCATTGTTCAAGCCTGTTGTCCAAAAGTAGCCTCTAAATTCAGGTCTCAGAGTGGGAGAAGGCTGAAGTGTTTGCCTAAGAGTCTCTGTGTAATGCTGGTGGCACTTTGAAATCCACTGGCTTAGAGGGTGTAGTGATAGTGGAGGTGTAATGAAGTGAGTAGAAACACATGTGTCTAATGCATATAATATACATGTGTGTATATACTTACATACACATATATTAGAGAAAGAATAGCATAAAGTAGTAATGGCTTCAGTTCTGGCATTGAAGGAAAAATAAGAATTCAGAGTGAACCCCACAATTATAGCCTGAATGGCTTGTGTGGATGATAGCCACATAAAATTAGGAAGGCTGCTCTGTATAGCAGGGATGGGGAGGGGGGACAGGAGGAGAGTAAAATTGAGAATCCTAAGTTAGTGTTCTTAAATGTATAAGAGCCAAGATGAATTAGGTATAAGTCTGAAGCTCAGAAAAGAGTTTTGGTCTATAGTTATTTAACAAAAACAGAAGTTAGTTGTCAACCTATAAATGACATTTAAATCCATTAAAGAAAAAGGGAATAGCTAAGAATCCAAGGCCTCATAAACCTCACAGGAAATGGTATAGCTCCATTCCAGTTTCTCCACGTAGCACCCAACTTAAAATACTCCATTTCATTAGCCTGGAAGTTGGGGTCAACATACACTTTGACTCTTTTGTTAATGGGAGCTAGATCAGGAAGATACACCCATAGGTGGGAATATTTCTTACTCCATTTTTTCATGCTGAATGTGGTGTGTCCCAAAGAGCAGACTGGACACCTGAGTTCACAGGTGAATCCAGTAGTGTCTGCTTGATCCTGCATGCCACCTGAAGGTATGAATGAGCCAGGACAGGGCCATTTTCAAAATGAGGAGAGGCTGGGCTAGTGCAATTTAGGATGGCTTCTAGGATAACTAGCCTTGATAGGCCATTACCCTGTTGACACCTTTTATAGAATTCTTAGGAGATCATGAAGTTGAATTTAAATCCCAAAGGAAAGACAAAAGAGGAGATAGAGCAGAGTACTCAGAGGCCACTCCTGCACCCTGCCTGGAGAGCCAGGGCCATTGCAGAAGCAGCCCATCCATTGGTTGGTATCTTACCAATGTTCCTTTTGCTATAATGATTCTGATTTCAGTTAAAAATTGTTTAATAGTGTAACTGGACAAACTTAGTTTTGTAGGTTTGCTTTCTTTTCTTGCAGTCATTGGAACAAAACAAAGCATTTCAAATGGCAAGTATACTTCTCATTTACAAAGACTCAGGGGTATGCTTTCAATCCCCAGTTAGAGCATTTCTAGCAAATGAAATTTTCACGAGCGCTTTCTCTGTGGTCAGTAATTGCAAATGAGTTTCTGAACCAAGAAATCGGAGTTTTAAGATTCCGAAACTATTGAGCAGACTGTTTTGTATCTGATCCTCTGGAAGTTAGGTTCCTAAGAGCGTGCTGTCTGGTAGGGACAGCAGCCGTGCACCCATACTGCTCACAGGAGTAGCCCTGGACCGTCTTCTCTGTGGGCTAACAGGCTATCACATGGTTTGCTACTAGGATATTTCTGCACTAACAAGAATTCATCAGAAGGAAATCATAAAGAGTAAAGCCATTTACTCTCCCAAATGCAAACTCCACAGAAATAATCCTTACTGTCTCAGGTTTTTATTCTGCTACACAGAGATTCCATAAAACATGATGCCTGGTGGAAAGGCAGGAAAAGGGATCGTGCAGCAAATAGATATTGGTCATCTGTGGTGTGTCAGGATGGATGACAGTTAACGGAGCTGCTAGGATAAAGGACGCACAGGCCCTGCACCTGCTGTTCACTGACTAGGATGAAGGGTCTGTAATGAATATACCACATTTAAAGGGCTTAGATATTACATAATCTAATCTGTATATTTACATTTGGTTTATATTTGAGCTGAACTTTGAAGGATAGGTAGTAGTTCCCAGATAGAGAAGAAGAAGGAAAAAAATAATGTTGCGCAATGTATGATGTAGTATCATTTAAAAATGGAGATACAGCAATATGTCAGGAAAAAGATAAGAATGAAATGGAGATACTTTTAAAAATTCTAAATGTACGATATGAAGTGAACTCTCCATTTGTGATGCGCATTAGAAATAAAGGTGATTTTTGTCATCTTTCATATATTTGCAATGAGTAGGAAATTAGATGTGCCCAAAATGTTAAATTTTCAAATAACTGAAATTGTTGAAAATACTAAAATGTTCATTAGGGTTTAAGAATAATGAGTACTCTTAGTAGGCACCTTCCCGCAGTGAATTGCACTGTCTTACAGAAAAGCCTCCAAATGAATATTACTTAACCTTTTCTGGAACCTCAATTGTCTGCCATTCTGTAAAATAGTCCAACTTAGTGATCTTGTCAGGTATGTGAGGCTTGTTAGCTGTTTAACTGATATGTTCCCCATTGAACTTACTTTCTACCTAGAGATTGAAAGCTCCTTAAAGGTAGAACCCAAATTTTAGTCATTTTTTTAACATGCCTACTAGCAAAGTATCTGGCACACAGTAGGCATTTGGGGTTTTTTTGCTAATACATAAAACCATGTAAAATGAATAGGAACTCTATTGAATGATGGACATTACCTACAGCAAGCAGCCATGCTTCCTCCTTATGGGAAGAGTACCCAAGTTTCCTTTTAGTCATATGGTTTGCCACATTTCTAAGACTTGCCAAAGGTGGGATCTGATTGAGCTTAAGCCAACCAGGCCATTGTAATAGGATGGGTGCCAAACTAAGCTTGTCCAATCAGGATGAAGCATCTAGTGATGCCTGCTGGCTAATCTGGGATATCAAGAAGCTCTTGTCCAAAGTGGATGTGACCCTCTGGAACCACAAGGAGATTTTTGGAGGCCACAGTGCAGTAGTGCTAGTGAAGAGGAGTCACAACTTGTAGAAAGAAACAAGTCTAGCTTACAGTCTTTGAGCCCTAGGAAACTCTTGTGGGAAGCCATTTATAATGCTTTCTGGATGCTTCCATGACCAATAAATCAAGGGCATTTGAGTATGATACTTTTTGCTTGCAATCTCACTGTAGCAATCAACAATTTTAAAAATACTTAAAAAAAAAATACTCCCAGATCAGAAAAGAAAAAATACTCACCTACTCTTAATAAGCAAAACTTTTCACATTTCATTAAATTAAGGTGATCAAAATGTAATTTTAAATGTTGAGATTCTGTTAAATAGTGAAACTTCCGCAGTGCTTAGAATTTTGGCTCTCACAGACATCTGAAGATATAAAAAGTACAGTTGATTGCAGAAATCATTGTTTAATCAAATTATATATGCCAACATCAATACTTATATATACTTACATATAAAACTACTAATCACTCTATTATTTCATAACTGCAATAGTAAAAATGTTTTACAAATCCAATCACACTGATAATTTAGTGTATTGCATGAATTATGAGATGATAGCCATAATCAAAGCAGTGTTGACAGGTAGAAAAATATATGTAAGTTGTCAAAACCTAGAACTTCTTTAGCTTCAGTTTGCAGTCTTCTAGAATCACTTTATTGTGCATAATAATTAATAATAATGAATAACTCTTATCTTAACAATTTATAGTTTTCTTGTTATGACTATAGGTCATGAAGCTGGCCTAATTAAATGGATCTGAGTCTCAGCTCTACCACTTTCTATAAGTAAAGCAGGATTACAACAGCATGAATTTCATAAGGTTATTGTTAGTATTAAATGTAGTGATATATGTAATATACTTAAAACAGTGCCTGGCACATAGTAAATATTCAATAAATGTTAGCTCCAAGAGCAACAATAATATCCCTAGTTGGTAACATTATCTGTAACTGCTCAAAATGTCAGTTTCTAGTGCTTAGCTACATTATTATTTTTATATCCCAGCACCCACCATAATGCTTAGTGTATAAAAATGGCTCATTCTATATTAACTGGATGAGGAGACAAACCATTGAATTATACCGTAAATGACGTAGGGGTGATGAATGTCATTTTTGATATAGAATTCCCAGCGTCTGTTGGATGAATGGATAAGAGGATTTATTCAGAGTTCTAACCCAGTCAGCAATTTCATATGATTTAGGAATCCATCCAAGAATTTGGTTTACCAAACAGGTTTCAAGTTCCATTTTATAAGTGGTATGTAGGAGGGCTTGTTCAAACTACAAAGACAAACTCCTTTGGTCTCACAAAATGATAAGGCAAGTCAGGAAAAAAGGAAATGGGAGGGGATAAAAGATGGTTTTTGTTGTGTTTCAATTGATTTTTAGTTTTAGAAACCTACCAATGGCTATTGAGAACATGGGGTGGGATTACTATCCTAAGGGATTAAGTGGGAGAGTAGTTGGCTACGTTTGTATTGGTGAAAGTAACTTAAAACTCAAGCCATTGAAGCTGACTCCATCTGCCACCTGCTTCTTTACCCTTTAATGCTACCTTAGTGAAGAAATCAACATAGCAAAGGATTTAGGATCAGAGGGTCTGATATATAATCATGCTCTTTGCAGTTACTAGATATGTGAACCAGGACAAGGAAGGTTTCTCTGAAAAAATGACCTTTATCCTGAAACCAGAGTTCTTTGCATTTGTCAGTGAATTAACTTACTGTCTGAATCTAACAGATTCAATAAGTACTGTTTTTCAATTGTGAGGCAGCTTGAGACCACAGATCCCAAATTGAATACAGTCAGCAGGTGTGTTTAAAAAGTTAATGACTTTGAGGTACCTGGATGGCTTAGTCGGTTAAGCATCCAACTTCCACTCAAGTCGTGATCTCACAGTTTGTGAGTTCGAGCCCACATCAGTCTCTGTGCTGACAGCTTGGAGCCTGGATCCTGCTTTGGATTCTGTGTCTCTTTCTCTCGCTGCCCTTCCCCTAGTCGCACTGTGTCTCTCTACCTCTCAAAAAATAAATAAACATTAAAAAATTTTTAAAAATCAATAAATTCTGTAAGAATATTTTGGGCACATCTTTTAAAAATCAGAAAACCTGGCAATAACATGCCTTTATCCCATGCTGTAACAGCTGACTGGAACTAAGTACCAACTTTCCACTTCAGACAAAGTATGTGTTTTCCCAAGTTGCCAAGCCCACCACTGCCTCATTCTTGTGGTGTTTCATTCTCCTAATCTAGATTTAAGCTAGATACTAATTTACTACCACTAATTTGGTTTGAACATAAGCTTGACTTTTTCTATGGAAACTGGTTTTGAAAAAGCAACAATAACATATCAATAGTGTTAATGACCCAAAATACCCATAAGTAAGTATATAAGACACTTTATTTAAAAGGGTCAAGTAAAGCACTTAGTAAAGATAGTGCTTTTGTTTGGAAAAATGTATTTGTACATATTATGAAACATATTGAAAATGAAAGAAGCAGATCATCCTTGCGTTGTCAGAGTTTTTTCTAGTGAGTCAGTGGTGTATAACTGTTCAGTCTATGAACATCTGAAAGATGAATAGTATTTATAATTATCAGTATGGCTCCACAAACAGGTAAATAGAGAACTCTAAACCTCCACTTTTGTTTTGTTCTGGCATGATAGGTATTCATGGAAATCTCTTCAAGTTTATAAATATACAACCACATTATATGGGGGAAATTGTTGAATTTCATTACTATACATTTTGAACTCAGCCATAATACATCAGCAAGAAGAAGTAATCAGAAGGACAAACGGAGAGAGGTCAACTGTTAGAACAGGGGTTTTCAGCAGATGCCAGCAATTCAGAATTATAAAAAGGAAAGAGATGAGTTTATGGACCCTCTGCTCGACTTTTTGCCCTGTGAAGCCAAAACTTTTAGAATGACCTGATCATGTTAAAATTAAAATATAGGAATTTGATTTGATGTGTTTTCAAATGCGTGGAATATAGTCTTAAAAAGTGAGGTAGTGTCAGAAGGCCGAGTTGGAATCTGCCTTTGCCACTTAATGCTTAAGCAGATTGTTTAATATCCCTGAACCCCAGTTCCCTGTGTTTTTAAAATAAAGTGAAGTCAAGCAAAACAGCTACTTCACAAAAACACTTAAGAATAAATTGCAATAACTTCCCTGATGTAATAAAGCACATGACATTTGTGGTTGTGTTTCTTGTATGTGTTTTTTATGGGTGTCATAAATAATACCCAGAAATTAAGTGTCTGAGAAAAACACAAATGAATCATCTTAGAGGTCAGAAGTCAACATGTGTTTCCACTGGGCTACAATCAAGTCATCACCAGGGTTGTGTTTCTTTCTGGAGGCTCCAAGTTATCGCATGTTTGCTGCTCATTTGGGTTGTTGAGGGACTTTTGGTTCCTCGGTATGCGATTGAGTCTCTTTGTTTGCTGTTAGTGGTGGGTTGATCTCAGCTTCTAGAGACTGCCTGGATACAATCGCATGTGCCCCAATCTTCCTCAAAGCCGGGAATGGCAGATTGAGCCTCCCCCATGGTTCCCTTCTACCTGCTTTTTCTTTCTCTCTCACTGGTCCTTGCTCCTTCCTCTTCCACTTTGGAGGGCCCGTGTGATACATTGGTCCCAGCACATAATCCAGAATAATCTGTTTTTAAGGTCTGTAACCTTATTCCATCTACAGAGTCCGTTTTGCCATGTTAGATAACTTATTCTCAGGTTCAAGAAATTAGGATGTGGACACTTTTGGGTCAAGGTGGGAGCAGATTATTTTGCCTAACCACAGTTCTTTACTGCATCACTCTTTATCTGAAGTCTGTAGCATCCATATCAAATTCTGATTATTCAGAAATAGGGATTTAATATAGTTGTATAAACAGATAGGAGATTTATGCAGTTCTGTATACTTGTGCACCTTTGGTGTCTAATTGAGTTAATCGTTTTGATTGATAAATGTTCTAATCCTATTTCTAGAAAAGTCTAGGGAAGAACCCTGAATTAAGAACCTTGAGTTAATGAGAGGTAGACAGAATTTTCCTCAAGTGAGGAGGCAGGATTGAAGATTAATAGGAAGAGTACGTGATCCCAGCACAACAGAAGACTTAGCTGAGCTCCAAGAGAGAGTTCTGTGACCTCTAACTTTTTCTCAGTCAGATAACATAGCCCAACCTGCTTATTAAATGAAATTCCTAAAAGGATAGTGAGAGACAAGGCTTCATCTTGTATTAATTCATTTTATTTTTTCTTGTGTCAGGAGATAGTAATTTGATGATACTGACATTTTCCAATCATCCTATCCCCAATTAATTAATCTTTTAATTCACACTCTTAATCTAGAAGATTAATTCTTTTAACCTTTTGTTCCCATGTTAGCCCCCAAATTCCTGAGCATTTCAATTTGATTGCATTACTTCTCTTTAAGTGGTAAATCAGAAATGAAGAGAGAGAATAGATTGGCAGTTCTGTGAAAAGCTAAAACCATAGAGTTGCCATATGAATTAACAATTCCACTCCTAGGTGTATACTTCACTCAGACTATTTCTGGTCCCTAAAAGGCCACAAGGGAGTAGAATATAGTAGTAGCTTGGAATATGGGATATTGATTGCCAGCTCCCTGACACAGCTACTAACATGCCCTGTTGATAAAGCAAAATTATATTTACCACACAATAAGAGTACTCACCACCTTTACAGAGTATTATTAGCTTCTCAGGAGGGGAAGGGCATGTCTGGATTGAAGCACCTTTTATTGATAGCGAGTCTTGATCAGAATTGAGCAAGATATGTGATATTACACATGTTGGTGGATGTAGCAAGGAGGGTTGAGGAGCAAGTCTTTTTGAGCAAATAGTCATTTGGTTAGAGAGCTTGGGTCAGTAGAGTGTAAGTGATCTGGAAAGTGACTTCCCCTATGGCAGTTTATTTTCCTGGGAATAGGATGATCTGTTGTTCAAATAGACACCTTTTTAGGAAATTCCTGATATAAATCACAAAAATGATTTGTAACTTCATCTTCCTGGTCCAGAATTTCTAGGATTTATGGAACCATCATTAGCGTAGACAGAGTGTCTTTGATCCTTGCATGCAAGTTGTTCTGAGGTAGACCAAGTTAGAATGCTTTTGTCTGGGATAATCCAGTTGTGTGCAAAGTCATCCTCAGTGGAGTTCTGTGACATCTAGCAAGGGGCTATTTGGTGGCATCATTGTTACCCACAAGTAGGGATAACTCTTCCTCAAATGTGAAAAGTCGCACTTGTCTGCTTTTTCCATTCTCTCCCGATTTTCGGAACCAAAAGAGCTCAGACACCAAATTGTATGTCATCTCAACCTACTCCACTTGCTTAAGGAAGCCACCTCCATAACTGATGCTATTAAAGTCCATCCTCTGTTTAAATTAGTGTCTGTGTCCTCAGTAGGGGCCCTAATCTGAAAGAGTTCACTTTTCTGGTTACTGCCCTGGAAGGCCCCACTCTCATTTTTCTCAGGTAAGTAGTGCCCTTCCTAACGATGTTTTGTGCAAGCCATCTTTCTTTCTTTCTAGCAGTTTATTTAGCATCATGTCTACAAATCGCTTCTCCAGAAGGTGTACATTTGAGAGTAGCAAACCCTGCCCCACAAAAAT
Source organism: Crocuta crocuta (assembly GCF_008692635.1). Lineage (NCBI taxonomy): Eukaryota > Metazoa > Chordata > Mammalia > Carnivora > Hyaenidae > Crocuta > Crocuta crocuta. Next base: position 1,986,654 of record NW_027530006.1, on the reverse strand, counting down.
CTGAATGAGCAGAACTTTCCAGCCCTTAGTTATGTTGTGCATGTTCAACTATGTGTTTCCCATGCCTGGGCACAGGCCCCAGCTAGTCTTCCCATGGCTGCACAGATTATTTCTCATTGTTAAGAATAAAAGTGGTTTCAGTGGGGTTTGACCCTAAAATGTACTCTCTCATTTGGTTGATTGTGTAGCCCATGAGAAATCTCTGTCTTACTTGGAAAATGAGGTGTGAAGAGCCTGAGAGTTGCCATCTTCCAGCTATATCCTTTGTCCCAAGCTACACCTTAATCCCAAGAAATTATTTAGCCTGCCACTCCAGACGCAGCTCTCTGGACAATAGGTGTTCATTCTTTACAACCTCTTCAACAAACACTCAAGTGTTCAGATGTAGGTGGTGTTTTCAATTGCTCTACTTAATAACCCTCACCAATATGACAGTGAGAAAGAAGTAACAAGCTCAGAACAAGGAAGACAGAAAAGATGCAGTAGGAAAATACAAAGAACTCTAAATTTCTCATAAATAACAAATGCATTCTTGATTTATTGTGTGGTGATACTGTAACACAGCCTTCACAATGACTGAATAGGACATGAGGGCCTTTATCTTAGCAGGGAACATGATGCCTGCCATTTGAAATCACACTCTGAAAGCCAGCTTTACACATTGATGGATATGCGTTGGAAAGGTAAGTGGCTCTTTGAAATTGCCCTGAAATCGTTTATGCTTCAATGAGAAGCCAGGAGCAAAGTTGGTAAATAGTCAGTTGCATGATTTGTGTGCATATTTCCCAATAGTTAATTTTTTCCATTAAAGGTATAGATCACCTTGGCTATAAATGCCAGTTTACAGAATTCAATCAAGAGTGGCAGATTAGACTGTCAGGAGTCTGGCAAGAAGGGGTGGAAACAATAGCTCTTTTCTCTCATCACTGTTATTGTTACACAAATGAGTATCATTGCAACTCGAGTTGACTGCCTATAAAGAAAGGAGGCTTGAGCAGAAGGCCAACTGATTTGCCTTATAGTCATTAACTTGCAACATTGTTGGAAAATTATCAAAGATGTCCTGGCTGCCTTGCAAATGTCACTGTCAAGCATCTTATTAGGCATATCCAGTATTTGTGAATGTTTTTATAAAAATGTATACTGGGGCACCTGGTTGGCTCAGTCAGCTAAGTGTCTGACTTGGGTTCAGATCATGATCTCACAGCTTTGAGCCCCATAGCGGGTCAGTGCAGAGCCCCCTTCGGATCGTTTGCCCTCCCCCCATTTCTCTCTGCCCCTCCTCACCTTGTACACTCGTTCTGTCTCAAAAATATATATTTTAAAAAAGAAGTATTCAAGAGTTAGGGACTCCTGCTGAAATCAGCCTACTCTTACTGGTCTCAACTCGATGTTTAAATTTGTTTATTTTTTGAAACCTATAGCTAAAGTGACTGATACAATTATTTTGAAATACAATATACTGCTGATTCCTTTGAGTGACCTTTCCTGAAACAGATTTGTGTTATCTGTCTTAATTTTCCTTGATGAAAAAAGGATAGGAATTAATAGGTCAGCGTGAACAGGTATAGGTATAGGTAATTTCTGAAGAGGCAATATGGCATAGTGTTAACAAGCATAGGCCACAGAGGCAGCCTGCAGGTTTAAATCCTGAGTTTCACCACTTACTAGTCCTACTACTTCTTCACTACTTACTAGCCCTACATCACCTCATTTAACTTGCCTCACTCACCCTCTCTGTAAAATGGGACTAATAAGGATCTACTTATTAGTAGATATCTACTTATTAGTAGGATTTTCACGAGGATCACCTACATGAAAAGTGTCTATGATGGTGGCTGGCACATTCAATATTTGCTAGGACTATCATTGTTGTCACTGCATCTTTTCTTAAAACCTGACTTAACCTTGGGCACCTGGGTGGCTCAGTTGATTGAGCACTGAACTCCTAATTTCAGCTCAGTTCATGATCCCAGGGGCCTGAGATGAAGCACCATATTGGGCTCTGTGCTTAGTGTGGATCCTGCTTAAGATTAATTTTCTCTTTCTCTCTCTCCCACCCTCCCTCCCTCCCTCCTCCTTTGCCCCTTCCTGCTCATGTGTTCTCCCTCTAAAATAAAATAAAAAATAAAATAATTTTTAAAAACTGAGGACTGATGGATGTGGGGGGAAGGAGGTGATGGGCATGGAGGAGGACACTTGTGGGGATGAGCACTGGGTGTTATGTGGAAACTAATTTGACAATAAACTATTTGTAAAAAAAAAAAAAGAAAGAAAGAAAGAAAGAAACTTTGTTAAAGAAGCCATAGGCTTTTGAACTCAAAGACCACATTTTCAATGAATAATGTAAAATGAAATTTAAAAAAAAAAATTGAGGGACCCCAGAGTGGCTCAGTAGGTTAAGCATCCACCTTGATTTCAGCTCAGGTCATGATCTCACAATTCATGCGTTCAGGCCCCACATCAGGCTCTATGCTGACAGCACAGAGCCTGCTTGGGATTCTCTCTCTCTTTCTCTCTCTCTGTCCCTCTCTGCCCCCCAAATCTTGTCATTCTTCTGTGCCAGATGTTCACAATATCCTCACATTCCTCCAGGATCAGGGTGGGCACTCCTCTCAGCTTCTTCCCAGGCAACCTGGGTTCCACCCCTCACCCCTGTACTCCCATAACAGACCTCTCTAAAGTGTCTTGGATCTCTCACATTCTCTCTGACATTTCTGTCAGGCACTTGGAATGTTTCCAAGTGTCCAAGTCACTTGGAATACCATAGTCTACCAGAACTTAAACACTGGACCCTGAAAGTACTCTAACTTCTCTGGAAAGACATTACATCAAGCATTTCCTCTTCCTTCCCCTCTGCCCTGCCCCACAAGGGGGGCTATGCCTCTGCTTGTGGCACATTATTTTCTCTAACCATATCCATGAAGTCCTCAGTGGCACTGGATCTTCTGGGGCCCACCACAGTGTTTGACACCAGACAGCTACTTAAAAATGGAATTGTTAGCAGGAAAATATAGAAAACTTGGATCTCTTCTCTAGTACCAACTTCATTTATGTTGGAGAGCTCTGCAGTTGTAGTGTGTGGAGAAAGGGCATTATTGAAGCTGGTGGAAGCACCTCTAGCCTAAATTCATAAAATACACTCCACAGAGCAAGATGCCCAGTAGTCCAGAGCCTTGCATTACCCAGACCCTCCAGGCTCGACCTCACCCCGGAAGAGGGCTAAGAAGGCACAGGAAGTCTTCCAAAGACAGAGACTAAGGACGCATTAACTACTCCTCTCTCACCCTTCCTGACCCGGATATATACTTCAGAAATCCTATTTTTTAACTCCCTAATGCCAGCTGGCTTTCAGAATGAATGGACTGAGATCAATTGCTATCTAATATGGTTATTTTCAGAAAGGCATCCATGGGTATGTGGTCAGATGTAACAGATTTAGCTGTGTTAGGCAACTTCTTTAAGAATGAACCCTCCACCAAGGACATGGTTTTGGAGCTATTGTTAGCCTGCCTCTCATTTTGAGATGTAGATCTTTATTATTTTGTTTTTTCCCTCTTCACTGTGATCACGACAAAGAAAAATCATCATATATTCCTTTTAAAAATAAGCCTTTTGAAATCTAATTTGAATGTTTTTGAATCCTTTCTTCCAGCCATTTCTCTTGGGATTGCTAATTTTCCTCTCTCTCTCCTGCAAACTCTGTATCCTCCAATTAAAAAATAAAATTGCATACAAATATATTCAGCAAACTTGGTACATATCAATTTCTAATCTAGAGCATGGTACAAAAGGGCATCTAATGGCCATTTGTTAAGTTGCAGTCTTTGTCTTTAATCATGACCCCTTGTTCTTTCCCTTTGGAAGATCAAGTTTAGAGTGTCAGAATAGATGACTTCATTAATGTGAAAAATACAGCTTTCCAATTTGCAACATGAACTTGGCAGTCCTTCTTGGTCTATTGTGCTTGTTTTTGCCTTGCAGTCACTTTCCTTTCCTCGGCTTACCGAACCTCACACTGACAGCACTGTTCGGTAACCATGAATCTGCAGGCATGGTCTGTCCCAAGCCAACTGGAGGGAAATCTGGGGAATTACTGGCCTGTGGAAAGACCATATGTTTCTGCCATTGTAGGTGGAAGTCTTCACAGCTAAGCACTGGGCTCTGTTTCATCAGTTTGTGTGCTTGGGGGAAGGTACCAACTGGGTAATTGCTCATGGCATTAAAAATTTATGTTGGCCAATGTATCAAGTAGACATTTATTTTTAAGCTGTGAGATAAAGGAGGAACTTGAAAAAGAAGAGAGGAGAAACATTGGATTTGAAAACTAAATATCCTTGCTAATGTTCTTAGTTCTGCCAGGAGGGTTTATTACAAATATTTAATAACCATTAAGATTTGGGACCAACTAGTCTGTACAGTCACCAGCCCTTGCTAGACTAGAGTCCTGGAAGGCCCCTACTATGCTAATCCATAAGTTTCTGAGTCATGGATGGATCCAGGGTCACTCAGGGCAAGACTATGGATGCAAAGCAGTAGGGAACACCAGATGGAAGACGCAGTTCTACCCATCAAGTGGTATGAAGGCATTTTAGTATTTTAGCAGCTCACAAGGTTATCCTTGTGTATGTGACTGCTTATTAGTCCATCTCTACCCACCTCCCCCAGGCATGCAATTACCTACTCATCTTTGTAGGTAGTTCAAATATCACTTTCTCTGCAGAACCTTCCCTAATTCCCAACTGATTCCTACTCAGTGTCCCCAGAACACTATAACCATGACTTTGATACTTAAAAATCATATGCTAAGGACCAGAAGACAATTACATCATGGAAGAGAAAAGAATATGGCCTCTGGAGTGCAGTGAACTTTTCTGGCCTCAGTGTACCCATGTGTTAAGTAGGGACATTTGTATTGTCCTAGTCGACTACATTCCTCCAAAGGCCGATTTTGAGACAGGATTTGGATGCAGGCATTGGGGAGATGATCCCAGCAAACATGTGAGGGAGGATGGAAGGAAGGCAATAAAAGACCAGTGCAGTGTGTGGCCAGGCAGGTTTTCTTTGAGGGCATCTGGAGCTTAGTCCTACTGGAGATTCTGAGTGAGTATCCAGAATAGCCTCAGAATCATGGCAAGGAAGCTGGGGGATTTATCTACAACTACATGCCTCACAAGTTGAGGACTGTTCCCTGGGCATTATCTCCTCAGCAGTTCCACCTATATATGGCTAGAAGATACCCTCAGAAAGGGCAACTAAGAATAGCATATACTGAAACTATCCACAGACTAGTCTCTGAAGAGGGACAAGTTGGTATGAGTAGAACATGAACAACACCTGCTACAAATACACCCTTCACAGAGTTTTTGTGATAATGTATGCAGACGACTTAGCTGCGTGTCTACCCCATAGGGCCCTCTCAATAGTGATTTGATTAATAATAATATTAGGTAACATTTTTGATCACCTATAGTGACTATATGCCAGTCACTATTTACATGACAACTTATTTAAACCTGATAGCTAACTAACAAAGGTATTTTTATTCCCACTTTATAGGTTAGGAAAGCCAGGTCCCCAACAATATTGGTCAAGGTTATACAGATACTAAGTGGGAGTGATAAATCCAAGCAATCTAGCCTCACAGTCCCCACTCATAGCCACTATGTATTATTTTTCTCTGAATATAAGGAAAAAAATGGCTGAAAAGATCTCTAGATTCACATAAATGTTAACTAACTGTAACCCTTATTTTTACTTTGTCATTCAGCCCATTTATATGACCCCCAGAAACAGACCTTTGGAATAAAAGATTTGACACTGCTTAATTTAGAGAAGGCCCATTCATTTGCAGTACACAATGGATACTGTGCTTGTCAGACACAGATGCCGTCATTAGTCAAGAGCATTTACTGAAGGTTTCTCATGTGGAGAGCTTTGTTCTAGGAGCTGTTGGGAGTTGGAGAGGAAGTGGGGAAGACAGGCTCATCCATCACCGAATCTAACCAGGTAGTAGAGATGCCCAGAACTTCCTACCTAAGTGGCAGAAATGAAAATTAAGCATTCAAAACTCAGTCAAGCCTCATAAGGTAGGACAGACAGGGTCTTCTTACTCCCCTGTGATGTGTTTTCTAGGTTCCAGCTGGTGAAAATGCAAATTTAGAGCAAAATAAGAAAAGCCATAAGGGGGAGGGACCAACCTCTTCACTAATGGCAGGGAAGGTGGGTTATATATAAACATACCTCAAAGCAATAGGAATCAAATTGGGCTTCGGGTTTGGAGCTGTGTTAACAATGACTTAAGCACCTTGAGATTGAATTGCAAAGTATGAAATAGGTCCCATAATATCCACTTCTCCAGTGTGTTGCAAGGTTAACTAAAAAGCAAACTAGCAAAATGATAGTCCATAAATGTTTTTCTTTCTTTCTTTGCCTGTGCTTTGGGAGCAGTAATTCATTGTGAGTATTGCAGACTGCAGCTAATGGGGTGTAGGGGATATTCAATGTACAGTTTAGAACTGTGAGTTTCAGACTTTGCCATACATACCTATTATTGTCATGCATGTTGAAATAGAGATTACCATAGGCAGCCACCAACTCTGAAATTCTGATTCAGCTAAAAACAACAACAACAACAAAAACCATTGTTCCATGTAGAGGTAATTCTGCTGTAGCTGGGGCCTGGAACACATTTTAGAAAGACTGGCTACTTACCCATATTTACCAACAGATCCAAGATTGAGCTGCATAAAGTTAATAAAATGAGCCATTAAGTGCTTACCCATGCAATTACAAAATGCATTTTTAAAAGGTGGCATTTAAAAATGGGATTATGTCCAGAATGGTCTCCTAGATGGTAGTAGTGCAAAAATGTGTGAATGGGTGGGCATGAGTGAAGGCATCAGGCTACAGGATGCATTGGTCTTCTTCCTTTTCAAAACAAGCTGAAATTCATTTCTTAATTTGATGCAAATAGTAGGCAGCTTGTAAGATAAAAATAGAGTTGAATCTCAGATTTGTCAAATAATGGCTGTAAGGCTTTCAGCAACCTAGATAGCCTCTCTGAGCCTCAATTTCCACAGCTGAGAAAGGGGTATAATAGCCAGTTAACAGGGTTGATTTCAGGAAAAATGATTATTGTTATCACTGTGTGTGACTGAGGCCTCAATATGTGTTATAATGACTTGGAAGAAAAAACATGTCTGAGGAAGGTAAAAGGACTCCTGTCTATTCATGTGGATGTTGAATGTGCCCAATGCCTCCCCAAGGTTCTTAGAAAATATGGAGGAAGTATTCTCAATGTAGCCAGGCTGAGCATCTGGCTGCAACCATGCAAAATCCCTGTTGTGAGGTGCAGAAAGCATTGAAGGTGTGAATGCACTTCAGAGCTCAGAGCATTTTGCTAATTAGGAATTAGTATTTCACACCATGGCAGGCAAGTTGGGTCCTGTAAACCCAGTGATTTTGATTAAATGGGTCTCAATCCCATAGACAGTGCTCTAGACAAAGAATCTGTCAGTTGATTGACTGCAGGTAAATTCACATGTCCTGAAAAAAAAAAAGTACCACTTCATTTAACTGCAAATGGGAAGAGGAACTGATAACATAGATACCTAGTTCCCATTATACTGCCAGCAATTTAATTCTGCCTGGGACAACTGGGGGAGGTCAATGACAAGTTGGTCCATAAGGGTATGAGGGAAGACAGTGCCAGGAGGGAACATCATGTCTTTAGACATTCAGGAAATGAGAGGCTAGAATGATACAAAGGAGATGACACTATATATAGGCCAACTCAGGGTCCAGTTGTGAAAGACTTTCTCTACCAAGTAGCTAGATTGGAAGAAAGTAGATCAAAGAGGTTTTGTAGAAATTTAAGGGAAGAATTTAAAGAGAAGAAATTTAAGGAAAGAAAGTGGGAGAATGAACAACTTTATTAATGGAACTTTAAGCAAGGAGCTCTCAGAAGGGTTCTGGAAAAGGTTGAGGATGTGATTCCTCTGATTCTGAGGATCATATTCTCTGTTGTGGCATGGAACTTTTTTTTCTTTTTAATAAATGATGTTAAGAGAATAATATGGTCCTTGGGGGAGAGAAAAGGAAAAACATTCATTTTATGCCTCCTGTGTCAATTATTGAAAATTTACTTTTATCATCTTTGACATTCCTAACAAACTTTAAAAGCATGTAGATCTTGAATTGCCCTTTTTAAAGAAAGAAATGAAAAAGAACATGAGTAATACTACTATCTTCCTAGCATATCCATTGATTCATCCAGTAGATATGCACTGAGTGACTATTGTGTGCCAAACGCTTTTCTGAAGAATGAGGATTCAGCCTTGGGTGAGAGGAAGTAGGTTTATGCTCATAAGGAGCATGACATTCAAGTGCAGAAGATGCTATAAACCAGTAAATAAAGTGATAGTCATAGGTGCTATGTGAAAATAAAATAGGGTGATAGATACAGAGGAATACTTTAAAATGGAAGGCAAAGCCCCTTTGTGGAGGTGACGGTCAAGTTGACATGGGAGTGACAAGCAGCCAAGGATACTAATCTGGGCACAGAATGGATTTGCTAGGTGGAACAGAAAGCAGCCAAGGAACAGAGGTCTCAAAGAGAGAGGACACTAGTGTATCCTGGAAACTGAAGGAGCTACTGGAATGGTAGAAAGTAGAGTTAGGGGGATAGGTAACAGGTCAGTAGTAAGCAAGGGCCAGTGGATTTTGGATCTTGATAAGAGCTTGGATTTTCTTGAGGGTACCAGAAGTCATTTGAGGATTTTAATTAGAGAAGTGATATGATCTGAGTTATATCTGTGGTTTGGGGACTGAGACTGAGTTGTAGGGGATGGGAGCAGTAGAAAAGCTAGTTAGGCTGATTGGTTTCATTAGTCCAGGTGAGAAGGACCATTTAGAAAGTCCTTCAACTGGAAATTCCAAAAAGTAAACATAACTTTCGGCATCCCCAATCTCTCTTTCTGTGGATGAATAGATATAAATATATGCTTATATCTATATGTGTATATATTTATGGGTATATAAAACATATGCTTTATGTTAGACTATGTAAGGACTACTATGCCATTTAGGAATACTATAAAACACAAAATAAACATTAAAAACCTAAAGAGAAAAAAATCTGCTAAAGAGGAAAGAAATATTTTAAATAGTTTATTGCATTAAAAGTAAAAAACTGCTCTCACTAAATATTACTATTAAAATACCATAAACATTTTAGTGAGTAATATAATCCAAAATACTTCATTATTTTTTTAAATGTGGTTTAACAAATTTTGATACTAGATTCAAAGATCTGGCTCTAAAATCAGTTTATTTCCAGAATTGTTTTGAATAGTTGCCACCACTGAAAAAGTACCTCCTAAGTGAACAAATGTAAATATAAAATAAAGACTTACGGTAAGGTGTGTTATTAAGAAGAGTGGAGCAATCTTTATTTCCAGTTTTTTGATATAGTTTACTGTGCATGTGTGGATATTATCAGAGTTAACTGAGTCAGAACATATTACATCATTTAATGACACTTAAGGAACAAGAGAAGTGACACCTCTTCCATTTTCTTAAGGTCGACTGGTGCCAATGGTAATATTATTTCCATCAATCCAAGGTTCCATTAAATCCACTTGTCCATACTGTGAGGATTGCTTTACACTGGATAATAGCAATGCACAGTAAGTGGAATAGGTGGCAGTCCCCATGATGAGTGAAAATATATCTCCTCCAGTGTCCAGAGCTGGAAGGATCATAGAGTGGGGGTTGCACACTCCCAGCCTCTGATTATGAGGATGTATAAATGGAGGCCCAGACAGGGGGCATGACTTGTACATCCTCCACACTTGCCTTCATTCAGCTGTGTGCCAGGTACTATTCTTAGCACTGGAATGCAATTGGAATAAAACAAACGAAAAGTATCCCCATTGTTAGTATGTTTGTATGATTTCTTTACAATACTACTTTCTGATTTCTAATGTTGGGAAATTTATGATTAGATAGACCCTCCTAACCTCATGATGGGATCTGTAAAGTGACCCAAAGTGCTCCTCACCTCTTCATTCCATGCTCTTGCAACCCTCTTCTCAGCCACCAAAGATAGAGACTCACTTGCAAAAGACAAAAATAAGCAAAGGTGGTGGGTGTTCATAGCATGGAAATGAACAGTCCCTTTTTTAACTTTGATATTAGACTCTGTCCCAGTTGGCACATTGGCTATAGCAGTATGAGAGACTATGAATCAGGGGACCGAATTAAGCTGTATCTAGATTTCTAACCCACAGAATGTACGAGAAAATAAAAGTTCGTTGTTTTAAGTCAGTAAGTGTTGGGGTAATTTGTGTAATTGGGGTAATTGCTGTGTAAGCAATATATAACTAATATGCCAACTTTGCCCTGAATTCAACTTTTTCCTTTTCTCTCCTCTCTCTCTCTACTTTATTTTTTCCAAACGTCACATTCTCAGGACGGTTAGAACTTATAATTGATGAGCTTCTCAACTCACCTATTCAGACTGCCCTGAACACATCATTGAGATACTTCTAGTTGGGAAAGTGTGCAGTATATCACTTCATTTCTAAGATGACCAGTCCTCGAGTTTCTGGGAGATAAATCTTTTTTTTTTTNGGGTACATGTGCTCCTATGCCTCAGCATTTCTGTATCCCTTGGGTAAATTCCTAGCAGTGCTATTGCTGGGTCCTAGGGGAGTTCTATTGTTAGTTTCCTGAGGAACCTCCACACTGTTTTCCAGAGGGGCTGTACCAGTTTACATTTCTGGGAGATAAATCTATTCATAACAGTGTTACATGACTTTTAGTTTATTTATTTTTTAAATAGTTTATTGTCAAGTTGGTTTCCATATAACACACCGTGCTCATCCCAACAAGTGTCCTCCCCCATGCCCATCACCCCCCTTCCTCTCTCCCCCACCCCCATCAGCCCTCAGTTTGTTCTCAGCATTCAAGAGTCTCTCATGGTTTGCCTCCCTCTCTCCCCCAACTATTTTTCCCCTTCTCTTCCCCCATGGACCTCGGTTAAGTTCTTTCTAATGCACTTATAAGTGAAAACATATAGTATCTGTCCTTCTCTGCCTGACTTACTTCGCTCAACATAACACCTTCAAGGTCCATCCATGTTGCTACAAATGTCCAGATTTCATTCTTCCTCATTGCCATGTAGTGTTCCTTTGTATAAATATACCACATTTTCTTGATCCATTCGTCAGTTGATGGGCACTTAGGCTCTTTCCGTATTTTGGCTATTGTTGAGAGTGCTGCTATGAACATTGGGGTACATGTGCTCCTATGCATCAGCACTCTTGTATCCCTTGGGTAAATTCCTAGCAGTGCTATTGCTGGGTCCTAGGGGAGTTCTATTGTTAATTTTTTGAGGAACCTCCACACTGTTTTCCAGAGGGACTGCACCAGTTTACATTCCCATCAATAGTGTAGGAGGGTGCCAGCTTCTCCACATCCTCGCCAGCATCTAGAGTCTGCTGATTTGTTCATTTTAGTTACTCTAACTGGGGTGAGGTGGTATCTTGGCGTGGTTTTGATTTGTATTTCCCTGATGAGGAGGGATGCTGAGCATCATTTCATGTGTCTGTTGGCCATCTGGATGTCCTCTTTGAAGAAGTGTCTGTTCATGTCTTCTGGCCATTTCTTCACTAGATTATTTGTTTTTCGGGTGTGGAGTTTGGTGAGTTTCTTATAGATTTTGGATACTAGCCCTTTATCTGATATGTCATTTGCGACTATCTTTTCCCATTCCGTCAGTTGCCTATTAGTTTTATTGGTTATTTCCTTTGCCATGCAGAAGCTTTTTATCTTGATGAGGCCCCAATAGTTTATTTTTGGTTTTGATTCCCTTGCTTTGGGGATGTGTCAAATAAGAAATTGCAGCAGTTGAGGTCAAGGAGGTTGTTTCCTGCTTTCTTCTCTAGGGTTTTGATGGTTTCCTGTCTCACATTCAGGTCCTTTATCCATTTTGAATTTATTTTTGTGTATGGTGTGAGAAAATGATCTAGTTTCATTCTTCTGCATGTTGCTGTCCTATTCTCCCAGCACCATCTGTTAAAGAGACTGTCTTTTTTCCATTGGATACTCTTTCCTGCTTTGTCAAAGATTAGTTGGCCATAGATTTGTGGGTTCAATTCTGAGTTCTTTATTCTATTCCATTGGTCTGTGTCTGTTTTTGTGCCAATACCATTCTGTCTTGATGATTACAGCTTTGTAGTAGAGGCTAAAGTCTGGGATGGTGATGCCTCCCATTTTGGTTTTCTTCTTCAATATTACTTTGGCTATTTGAGGTCTTTTGTGGTTCCATATAAATGTTAGGATAGTTTCTTCCAGCTTTGAGAAGAATTCTGGTGCCATTTTTTTTTTAGGGTGAAGAAATATTTATTTGAAATTTAATCATTCTTTTAGTTTCATTTCCATTTTTCTTCTTCTGTTAAGAAAGTACAGAATGTTGGGTGTCTGGGGGGCTCAGTAAGTTAAGCATCTGACTTCAACTCAGGTCATGATCTCCTGGTTCATGAGCACAAGCGCCACTTTGGGTGAGCATGAGCTGTACTTCGGATGAGCCCCACTTCTCTCTCTCCCTCCCTCTCTCTCTCTCTCCCCCAACTTCTCTCTCTCTCTCTCTCATTCTCTCTCTCTCAGAAAAGTACAGATTATTGAAAGTTGCAATAACAAAATAACTCCTTAAATGCAATTTAAACTAGCAACATTGATAAAATTTTTCTTTTCTTTAAACTTTTTTTTTTTTTTTTTTTTTTACAAATATTTTGTTGTGTCAAAAGATTGGGATTGCACTGAAGATGTAGATTGCTTTGGGTCTAATGACATTTTAACAGTATTTATTCTTCTGATCCATGAGCATGAAATGTTTTTCCGTTTCTTTGTGTCTTCTTCAATTTCCTTCATAAGTTTTCTATAGTTTTCATCATACAGATCTCCTATATCTTTGGTTAGGTTTATGTCTAGGTATTTTATGCTTTTTTTGTGCAATTGTGAATGGGATCAGTTTCTTGATTTCTCTTTCTGTTGCTTCATTATTGGTGTATAAAAATGCAACCAATTTCTGTACATTGATTTTGTACCCTGCAACTTTGCTGAATTCATGAATCAATTCTAGTAGGCTTCTGGTGGAGTCTGTTGGGTTTTCTATGTAGAGTATCATGTCGTCTGTGAAAAGTGAAAGTTTTACTTCTTCTTTGCTAATTTTGATGCCTTTTATCTCCTTTTGTTGTCTGATTGCTGATGCTAGGACTTCCAGCACTATGTTAAACAACAGTGGTGAGAGTGGACATCCCTGTTGTGTTCCTGATTTCAGGGGGAAAGCTCTCAGGTTTTCCCCATTGAGGATGATGTTAGCTGAGGGCTTCTCATAAATGGCTTACCTTTGTCTGTTTGAATGAGTTGTGGAAAAGATTGTTTTCAAGAAACGTAAACAGAAAAGAGTTTAATTTGAACTCTAAGATGAACATTAAATCATTCCAAAGGATCAGACAGTACTAAAGGATGTTTAGTAATTGTTCATTCTTTTAACAAATACAACACAAATTGTTTTCATAGAAAGCCTCTTTGCCGTCCTAATTTTTGCTTTTTCAAAGATTATAAAAAATAGACTTGTAATCAGTCCTTTATCCCTTGTCTCTTATCACAACACCAAGAAAATTTATGGTGCCATTATATAGGAAGTTAATGGCACAGATTATTAACCCATTTTGACAAACTCTGCCCACATGTAAGAATGACAGGGAAAATTGGAAGAACCTAAATGGTTGTGTTTCTCCACCAATCCATGAGTAGATAATAGTACAAGCTATAACTTAGGGTGCCTTTGACATATTTAGAAATCAGTGAATGCATAAGTAAGTGCATATATAGAAACAGATGTTATATGTAATTATATCCTCAAAAAGTAAGTACCAGATCTCACATAAGTTGAGGGTAACCTTTAAAGGTTTTTAGAGTCCAGTGATTAGGCATGAATGTGGATCTTAAAAGCTGCCTCTTGAACTGATTTTGACCTAGGAATATGTTTCACTTTGCTCTAAGGAGGTGCAAGTAAAATATCATAAGATTTTTCATAAATTTAAATTTATCTTTATTCTGGGACTTTTTTTTCTGTTTTGTTTGTAAGTATTTAAGTGTTCGTGATTTGTAAGGGATGATGGTGATGGCGGCGGCGGCGGCGGTGGTGGTTATAATGATAATGTGAGGAGATTTTATTGTTGTTCTTCTTATGTCCTTGGCTAAATTATAAATTGGTTTTCTTATTTTAGTCTCCTCTCTCTGCTGTTTGCTCTTGTTCCACAGCCTAGAAGCCAGTGGTAGAGGAAAGTCTTCCTTTGCTCTTTTAGCACAAGGAATGACATAGTGGACAAACAGAGTTAGAGTACTTAGCAAATCACACTCTTCATATGGATGGAGACAGAGTGACAAGATCACCAATACCAATAGTAACTGCAGCAACTAGTTATAATTGCTAACTCTTACGATTTGTTGCTTTGTGGAGCTGTTGCTTCAAGTACTTTGCCTGATTAAATTTATTTAAAAACAACCCTATGAAGTAGGTTCTAAAACCATTTTCGCAATATTAAAGTGTCTACACAGATATAAAAAAAAAAAAAGAAACCTAACTGGAGAGTTCCCTGAGTGGCCTCATCAGTTGAGCATCCCTCTTGATCCTATGTTCATGGCATCAGGCCCGGTGTCAGGCTCAACACTCAGTGTGGAGCCTGCTTAAGATTCTCTTTCCCTCTTTTTTGCACATGCACCCTGGCTCTGGCTCTCGTTCTCTCTCAAATATAGATAAAAATTAACTTGATTATGGTCCATGTAAGAAACATATTTCAGAGGACAACATGCCCACATGAACACACCCAAAGTATTTTTATTTTTTTCTTTCTTTTTAATTTGAAGGATTATGGTTGTAAACTCATAAATGCTGTCCCCTTCCCCCTCTCTTCTCCCTCCTTCACCACGACCACCATCTGTTGAATACCATTATATAATGTAATTTACATAATGTAATTTAGTAACACAACAATATTTTTTAGTTTGTCTTATTTCCATTTTACAAATGTAGCATGGAAAATTACATCTTACGTTAATATTTAAAACCTAATATAATGCAGAGTTAGGATTTGAACCCAGATATGTTGTTCTAAAAGCACACATTCTCCCCTTCCTGCATTATAAAGCCATGGCAGGGATGTGTAGGTGGATCAGTTGGTTAAACATCCATCTCTTGATGTCAGCTCAGATCATGAGCTCATGGTTCGTGAGATCTACCAACAGCACAGAGACTGCTTGGATTCTCTCTCTCCTTCTGGTGCCCCTACCCTGTTTGCATGTATTTGTGAGCACATGTGGCTGTTCTCTCTCTCTCTCTCTCTCCCTCTCNATCATGAGCTCATGGTTCGTGAGATCTACCAACAGCACAGAGACTGCTTGGATTCTCTCTCTCCTTCTGGTGCCCCTACCCTGTTTGCATGTATTTGTGAGCACATGTGGCTGTTCTCTCTCTCTCTCTCCCTCTCTCTGTCTTTCAAAATAAATAAACTTAAAAAAAATCAAAGCCATGATAAACATGATATCTGTCTATAAGGTAGATTCTTTGAGTGATTCTTTGGGTGTAGGCTGCTATTGTTTCACAGTCCCCTCAAGAACTTCCCCAGATACAATCTGAAACTGGCCCTCATACATGTATAGCAGGATAGACTGAAGAAAGAGGCAGAGCACTCCAGATAGGTAGGTGGCAGGTTGCATAAGGAAGGGAACTTACATATGACCCTCATCTTAGGCAGCTGCAGGAAGAGTAGATCTCACCTGTCCACTGGATAGTAGAAGCTTGTATAGACACCTTAACTGGGTTCCATCAAGAGTACTGTCAGGATGGTCTCAACATCACAACACTCTTCTCAAGGCTGTGTTCTTCAGACAGTTTTGGGAACAAGAAAGGCAAATATAATGCACATTCTGACAACAGGAGAGGGGGCCCAAAACCTCCAATTGTTGGGGTCTTGCTCAAGGGTCAACCTGTAACAGCATCCTCTCCATGACCTCCTCCAAAAACTGCTGTGCATTGTTCCTGTGATTTAGCCAGATTATTTAGGGAGAATGCGCTGTAGCACCAGAATCTTCTGATTGTGTGTGTGTGTGTATGTAATTATTATTTATAGTAAGATATATAATAACATATTATTTCCTATAATATGTTATAAATTCTATACATATATTCACATAGATAACATATATTCCCAATAATATTAATGGGGGAAATATGAAAAATATGCTAAAACCTATCCCAGCCAAAAATTCCCAAAAGATTATAACACAAAAAGTTACCACATGAACAATAAAAACAAATTTATATAAATAAACAGCCATCTGAAAATCAATATATGGAGGTTATACATAAAATATAAGGGAAATATAATGAAAACTTAGTGTATTCATTATTTTTCTCTTTTTCTGAACCATTTTCTTTCCCAATATTTTTACCTTGGGGTCACATAGTGACCTTGCACTTAAACTTGAAACATAGAGAAGTAGAGTAAGTACTGAATGAATTCAAGTCAAAAGATTTTTCCCTCTCTAAAGCTACCCTTTGGCATAGACATTCAAAGCTACATTTTCAGTTTATCTAAATGTAGCATGCAATTCAAAATTTTCCTATATAATATACTCTAACTAGAGACTGACTTGTTGAGTAAATATGTAGATTCATCTTAGCCTGAAACTGTAACTTGAAATATCATTTTTAGAATATTTACAAGAGCTTTTGTAAGAGTTTTGCTTGTTTCAAAAGTATCATTAAAAATGTTTTTTAAAAATTTCAGTAACTAAAGTTGCTACACATATGGTAACACTCAATGTATCTAACTCTATAAAGTATGGATTTGAAAAGCTACTTCAGAAATAAATTGGGAAATACATGTGACCACCATAAAGGTGTGCATACTCTTGCAACCCACAGCCACACCTTATGAAGTCTAAGGAAAAGACATAATGTCAAACAAAAGAAAAACAAAAAAACTGTATTATTACCTGAAATAGTAAAAATATAGACATAATTAATATATTCTACATTTAAAAGGAGCAAATTATGTTTTACCTAAGTGGAATGTTTTGATAGCTCAAAATAAAATTATGTGGACATGTAAGAACATTACTATGATAAAATAATAAAAATGGACTTGTCACTATCTAATTGTCATGAGGATAGAGACTATTTTTGCTTTTCATTATATCCCCAAAGTCGAGAAAATTTCTTAATTTAATTAGTGAAAAAGTATATAAAAATAACATTTGCAGGGGGGCACCTGGGTGGCTTAGTGGGTTAAGCTCCCAACTTGGGCTCAGGTCATGATCTTGTGGTCCAGGAGTCTGAGCCCTGAATAGGGCTCTCTGCTATCAGCATGGATCTCCCTTTGGATCATCTGCCCCCCATCGCAGCTTCTTCCCTGCTTGCATGTATGCACACCCACATTCTCTCAAAAATAAACAATTAAAAAAGCTTTAAGAAAAAAATAACATTTTCAGGTAAACAGGGACTAAAGAGAAATATGCAAATATGAAAACAAGGTGATTTCATAGGGATTTGTTAGTGTTTTGGAACACTGGGTGAATTGTTTTACATGTTTTGATTTCTTTTGTGTGTGCAATAAAATATTAAAGAAAATTATTGGGTCAAGTGGGTGGCTCAGTTGGTTCTGACTTCAGCTCAGTTCATGATCTCCCAGTCCATGAGTTCCAGCCCCGTATGGGGCTCTTTACTGACAGCTCAGAGCCCGGAGCCTGCTTCAGATTCTGTGTCTCCCTCTCTGTCTCTGCACCTCTCCTGCTCGCACTCTCTCTCTGTCTGTCTCTCTCTCACAGAAAAACATTAAGAAAAAATTAAAGAAAATTATTGAGGTAATATGTACAACATGTAGAAAGTTTAAGTTCCTCTAGTTTGTAATTTGCATGAAATACTTGTTTACTGTGTGTACAGTATTGCCCTGCGCTCCTGGGAAGAAGTCTTGAGACTCTCCACCTCTATAATGTGAGGAAGCTGGACCTCAAACCCTGCGTTTCCTTCCAGCTTTTAAAATGACCAGATTTTGTGCTAGCCTCCTTCTAGTCAACAGTGGAAGGTATAATGAACATGGGTGTTGGATTTAGACAACAACTCCTCTATGTAACAGCTGTACAACCCTAGGAAAATGTTTGAATCTGCTTCTTCATTTGAAAAGTAAACATAATAAAGATTAATTAAGATAAAACATGAAAACACCAGATAAAGAGCTTAGTACATGGTAGATGTTCAATAAATACCTTAATGACAAGGAGCCTTTCAAAAAGATTAACTATAGTGTTGAAAGGGATGTGCCCCTTTTCCAGATATCCTCTTGAATAGCCCTGGTCCATCTGGGTTCTAGAACTAAGGCAGTGAGAGCCGGGGAATACAGACATAAGATCATATCATCTTTCTTCTTTACCTTGCTGATGTGATGGATTACATGGATTGATTTTATTGTTTAATTTTTTTAAACATTTATTCATTATTGAGAAACAGAGAGAGACAGAGCATGAGCATGAGCATGGGAGGGGCAGAGAGAAGGGGAGACACAGAATCTGAAGCAACTCCAGGCTCTGAGCTGTCGGCACAGAGCCCGACACAGGGCTCGACTCACAAACTGCGAGACCATGACCTGTGTCAAAGTGGGATGCTTAACTGACTGAGCCACCCAGGCGCCTCTGCATGGATTGATTTTCTAATGTTGTACCAGCCTTTCATACCTAGGATAAATCCCACTTAGTTATGGTGTAGAATTCTTTTTCTAAAACATTGTTAAAGTTTATTTCTAGTAGTATGTTCATCTGCACTAATGAAAGATACTGGTCTGTGGTTTGTGTTTTATGTGTTCTTTTCCAGATTTTTATATCAGAGCAATACTGGCTTCACAAGATGAGTTGAGATGTGTTTCCTTTTCTTCTGATTTCTAGAAGAGGTTGGATATAATTGGTGTTAGTTCTTATTTATGTATTGATAGAATTATTCAACCAAGTCCTCTGGGTCTAGAGATTACTTTTTTGGGAGATTTTAAATTATAGATTTGATCTGCTTCATTATTACAGGACTATTTAGATTGTCTATTTCATCTTAATTGGTTTAGGAAGTTTTTAGTTTTCAAGGAATTGGTTTATTTCTTTTAAGTACCTAAATTTAGGAGTATAAAGTTGTTGGTCATACCATTTTAATGACTGCAGGATTTCTAGTAATATATCTTATTTTATTCCTGATGTTGGTGGCATTCATCTTCTCTGTATTTTCGTCAGTATTGCCAAAAGTTTATATTTTATTGATTTTTAATAGATTTTTCTTTCACTGTTTTTTCGCCTTATCCATTCCCTATTTTCAATTTCAGTGATTTCTCCTTTTCTTCTTTCTGCCTGCTTTGGATTTATTTTATTCTCTTTACACTTTCTTGAGGTAAAAATTTAGGTTATTAATTTGAGAACTTTCCTCATTTCTAAAGTAAGCATTTAGTAGGCATTTTCCCTTTTGGAAGTGTTTAGCTGTGTCCCACAAATTTTGATATGAAATGCTTATCTTCTATGATATCTACAATTCTCTATGTGGTACCCTTTTTAACTCATGATTTATTTAGAAGTGTGTTGTCTAACTTTTACATATTTAGAGATTTTCCTGTTGTCTTTTTGCTATTGACTTCTAACTTGACTCCATTGGTGTTCTAGAACATGCTGAGTGCTTTCAATTTTTAAAAATTTGTTGCAGTTTATCTTATAGCCCAGTATATAGTCTGTATTGGTGAATGTTTGGGAGCAAAAAATACAGTTTTTTCTTTTGTTGACTTGAGCATTCCATTAATGTCAATTACATCCTGTTGATGGACTATGTTGTTCATATCTCAATATCCTTGCTGATTTTCTGTCTAGTTGTTTAACCAGTTGCTGAGAGGTGGTTGTTGAAGACCCCAGCTATAACTGTGAATCTGTCTGTAATAGTTTCTAGCAGTATCAGTTTTGTTTAATTTATCTCGAGGCTGTTTTTTGGTGATTATACACTAAAGATCATTATATCTTCCTGGTAGATTGATCCTTTTATAATTTTCGTTAACATTTTTATTTGTCTCTGGTAATTGTCTTCACTCTGACATTTACATTATGAGATAATAAATTGCCATTCCTGCTTTTTAAAAATAATATCTGCAAGGTGTATCTTTTTCTATCCTTTTGTTTTCAGTCTATCTATGTAGCTAAATTTGAAATTAGTTTCTTTTATTTTTTATTATTTTATTTTTTTCTTTCATAGTTTATTGTCAAGTTTGTTTCCATATAACACCCAGTGCTCATCCCAACAAGTGCCCTCCTCCATGTCCATCACCCCCCTTTCCTCTCCTGCACCCCCATCAACCCTCAGTTTGTTCTCAACATTCAAGGGTCTCTCATGGTTTGCCTCCCTCCATTTCCCCAACTATTTTTCCCCTTCTCCTCCCCATGGTCCTCCATTATGTTTCTCCTAATCCACCTATAAATGAAAACATGGTATCTGTCTTTCTCTGCCTGACTAATTTCACTCAGCATAACACCCTCGAGTTCCACTCATGTTGCTACAAATGGCCAGATTTCATTCTTTCTCATTGCCATGTAGTATTCCATTGTATAGATAAACTGTATCTTCTTGATCCACTCAGCAGTTGATGGACACTTAGGCTCCTTCCATGATTTGGCTATTGTTGAAAGTGCTGCTGTGAACACTGAGGTACATGTGCCCCTAGGCATCAGCACTCCTGTATCCCTTAAGTAAATTTCTACAGTGCTATTGCTGGGTCATAGGGGGAGTTTTTTTGTTAATTTTTTGAGGAACCTCCAAACTATTTTCCAGAGGGACTGCACCAATTTATATTCCCACCAACAGTATAGGAGGGTGCCCGTTTCTTCACATCCTTACCAGCATCTATAGTCTCCTGATTTGTTCATTTTAGCTAAAATGAGTTTCTTTTAAACAGGATATATTTTGTCACATTTTAAAATCTATTCTGCCCATCTCTGTCTTTTCATTAGCATATTTAGACCATTTACATTTAGAGTAATTATTATTATATTAGTATATCAAACTGCCATTTTATTATTTACTTTCTATTTTCTCTGGTTTTACTCTTCTCTTTTTCTTGTCTTTCTTCAGGTTAAATATTTTTGATGATTCCAGATCAATTTAGTATTTTTGTATGTATCTTTCTGTATATTTTTAATAGTGGTTGTTCAGGGTGTTAAAATATACATACATGACTTGTAACAATTTACTGGAATCAACCACTTACCACTTAGAGTGAATTTTGGAATCTTTATTTTCATTTTCATTTAGGTCTTTTCACCTTTCTCTGCTTTTGAAAATCACTGTCTTGTGTAACAGAGAGTGTTGGAATTTTTGTTTGAATCATCAATTATGATTTATAAAAATTATGGATTATTGTATATACCCATATTTCTACTCCATCTGTTCTTTATTAATTACTGATGCTCTAAGATTCCTTCTTTGGTCATTTCTGTTTGAAGAATTTCCTTTCAGAGTAGCTCTACTAGCAATGAACTATTTTTGTTTTCATCTGAGAAATTTATATTTCCCGCTTATAAGTGTAATTTCACTGGACAAAGAATTCACAGTTGACAGTTCTTTTCTTTTAGCACTTGCAAACTATGCCCTTCTGGCCTTCATCATTTCCATAAGAAATCTACTGTTATTCAAATTGGTATTCTCCTACAGATAGTGCTTTCAGGATTTTTTTTCTTTTTCTTTACCTTTCAGAAGTTTAATTAGGATCTGTCTGGAAAACGTTTCTTCTAGGTTATTCTTTGTGGGGTTAATTCAACTACACTGTTGGTGGAAGTGTAAATTGGTGTAGCCTCTCTGGAAAACAGTGTGGAGGTTCCTCAAAAAGTTAACAATAGAACTCCCCTAGGGCCCAACAATAGCACTGCTAGGAATTTACCCAAGGGATATAGGAGTGCTGATGCATAGGGGCACATGGACCCCAATGTTCATAGCAGCACTCTCAACAATAGCCAAAACATGGAAAGAGCCTAAGTGTCCATCAGCGCATGAATGGATCAAGAAGATGTGGTTTATCTATACCATGGGATACTACATGGCAATGAGAAAAAATGAAATCTGGCCATGTGTAGCAACATGGATGGACCTTGAGGGTGTTATGCTGAGAGAAATAAGTCAGGCAGAGAAAGACAAATACTATATGATTGCATGTATAGGAGGATTAGGAGGAACTTAACGGAGGACCAAGGGGGAGAAAAAGGGGGGAAATAGTTGGGGAGAGGGAGAGAGGCAAACCATGAACGACTCTTGAATGTTGAGAACAAACTGAGGACTGATGGGTATGGGGGGGAGGGAGGATGGGCATGGAGGAGGGCACTTGTGGGGATGAGCACTGGGTGTTATATGGATACCAACTTGACAATAAACTATTTGTAAAAAAAAAATTCAGCTTTTGGAATCTGTAAGCTTGTGTCTTCCATCCAAATTGGGAAGCTTTAAGCCATGATTTATTTTAATGTTCTTTAGCCTCACTCTTTTTCTCCCCTCTTTTGGGTCTCTGAAAATACAAAGGTTGTATCCTTTGTTATTATTTCACAGGTGACTGAAGCTCTCTTCATTATTTTCCCATCTGTTGTTTTTTGTTCAGAGTAAATTGTACAGATATATCCTCAAATTTACTGAGTATATCCTCTGTCATCTCCACTCTTGTGGTGAGCTCATCCAGTGAGTATTTTTTATTGTTACTGTAAATTTAAGTTCTATCATTTTCTTTTTAATTTTTAAATAACTTACTATTTTACTTGATGAGGATTTAATTTTTCTTTTGTTTCAGAAGAATCTATAAGTAATCACTGAATCATCTTTATACTGAAAGCTTTAAAACCTTTGTCAAATGATTCTAACATTTGATTGAGTCAGTGTTAGCATCATACGGTTGTCTTTTCTTATTTGAGTTGTGATTTTTTGGTTCTCAGCATGATGGGTCATTTTCACTTGTATCCTGCATATATTATTTATTGTATTAGGAGACCCTAGGTCCTACTTGAATCTTTAATTTTGGTAGGCCGGCATTCACTGCATTAAAGTTTAGCAAGTGGGGCTTGGCCTACTTCTGTTAACTGTGGTTCCAAAGGCAGTTTAATTTTTGCTGTATTTGCAGTGTTATTTTGGTCTGCTTGGTTTATCAGGTGTTACTTCAATTCCCATTGGTCCCTTATGGTGCTGCCTCAGGGAGAAGAAGAGGTTTCCAGAGGCCAGGCTGTGGGTGTCTTGGTAGAAGACAGCTGTGATGAGATCCTCCTACTGCTCCCCCCTCCTCTTGATTTCTCTGTGTAGGGAAAAAAAGGAGGAAAGTCACAAGACTGCAAGAACAAAGAGGCTCCTCGGAGCCTGCCGTAGCTGGGTCCCTCCCTTACCTGCCTCTGTGTGTCTGGATGGGGGAACATAGTCTCAGGCCCATAAGGCCGAACATGCTTCCTGGTTACAAATCCTCACTACAGGTGGGTCCTTCTTGCTAGTTTCATCTGCTTTATCCACCTCAGTATTTCTCCAGGTAAAAGAAGAATCCCAAGTCCAGCAAAGAAAGAGAGTATTTCCCCTGACTTATTATTTCTTGTGGGATTCCCAATAGATCTCCCTTGCCAGTGGTGTCAGAGACACCCCTATTTTCTCGGGAGGAATAAGCCTACTTGGATTTATTGATAAATCAAATATAGGGCAAAACTGGGTCTGGGTCACCTTCAGTTGCTTAGGGAAGTGTAAGATGCTCTACTACTGTGCTGTTCCCAAATCAGATCACCTTCTACTGACCACCTTTCAGACCTCTCCTTTGATTGTTTCTTAAGCCATTTCCAGAGGAAGAACAAGGAAAAATGGGTCTATTCATCCAGAGAGGAAGTATAAAAATTGTTTTTATTGCCAACTTTTCTTGTATCAAATAGTGCCCAAATGTTTGTTATGTCAATCATCTTCACTTGTCTCATCAGTAGGGGAATGTGGAAGTTTGGGGGCAAGTAGGTAGCTATGGGTCTGACCCGTAATCATGGACTCAAAAGTTAGTACTATCAAAGTGTTTCCCTTCAGATCACTTATTCATGGCAAGAGAAATAACAGTACCTATTGGGAAAAAACCAATATTTTGGCTGATTGAATATTAATATCATTAATAAATGTAAATGGACAACATAGATCTCTAAATACAATATGTTCAGAAAGGGCATACCATTATCTGTATAGTATTCTGGTTAGAAATGCCTAACCAGAATTTCATCATGAGGAAACATCAGAAACATTGAAAATGAGAGAAATCTATTAAAAATTTTTTAAATATAGCCCATATTCTTCAAAAATGACAAAGCCATAAAAACATAGGTGTTGAATTTCCTGATTTGGATAACTGTAGTTATGTAAAATAATATAATTTTGTTAGGAACTAGACACTGAGTATAAAAAAGATACATATACACAAACACACATCCATGCATTTGCACACATACACATGCTGAGTAAGGGAGAGAGAGGATAAGATAAAGAATGTAGCAAAACATTGAAATTGGTGAGAGTAGAAGAAGGTTTGAAAATTTTTTGGAACTTTTCCTTACATTTGATACTGTGATGTAAGCTTTCAGTCATATGTGGAATTTATGTCACCTATGTAGATAAATTCTGAGGTGTCTCAGGGATGTCCAAGACACAGCAAGTCATGACTACACCATGACATCAGGTCATAAATAGAAAATATGGCAGTGTTTCTCACAGTATGTTGGAAACCTATATAAGTCTATATAACCTCCATATAAGTCTCTGTTGGAGCATAATCCTACGTGTTGGAATCTGTTTATGCCTCCTGAATCCCTCCTTCTTAGCAACTGGTTTTGATCCTAGATTTCTCTCCATGTAACCACTATCCAAACCAACATATAGATTTCAGTGCTTAGCTAGCTTTATCTTTTTTGTCTCAGAGTCCCATTTTCTTTTTTATTTTAATTGTTTTTTATGTCTTTATTTTATTTTGAGAGACAAAGAGTGAATGGGAGAGGGGCAGAGAGAGAGGGAGACACAGGATCTGAAGCAGGTTCCAGGCTCTGAGCTAGCTGTCAGCACAGAGCCCGACACGGGGCTTGAACCCACGGACTGTGAGATCATGACCTGAGCCGAAGTCGGACGCTTAACTGACTGAGCCACCCAGGGGCCCCAGAGTCCCATTTTCTTGCAGATTACATGGTAGTGCTTTCAGCTTATAGAGCATAATCCATCTCATGTAATTTTTTCTTCTGTCTTTTTAAAGAAGAGATAGAAGAGTCAGGTCTTTCTTATATGTGTATATATGAATATATAATGACAGAAGGCACATGTGTGCCTTCGTATAATTAAAGGGAGATACTCTCACCTCCAAGATATCTCTTAGGTCTCTAAGGATACAGCATAGATCAAAGTCACTAAATCTGAGATTTAAATTCTGTCTCTTCCATCTATTAGCTCTATGGCCTGGGCAAGTGTTAAACCTGTCTGAGCCTCAGTTTCCTTATAAGCACAATGCAAATACTGATAGAATGACTGTAAGAACTACATATAATATTTTTTAATTACTGTGTCTGTCGGGGATTTAATAAATAGTATTAACAATAAATCATATTTTGCTCAGCATCCCTCCTCATCAGGGAAATACAAATCAAAACCACACTGAGATACCACCTCACGCCAGTCAGAGTGGCTAAAATGAGCAAATCAGAGAACTCTAGATGCTGGCGAGGATGTGGAGAAACGGGCACCCTCCTACACTGTTGGTGGGAATGTACACTGGTACAGCCCCTCTGGAAAACAGTGCGGAGGTTCCTCAGGAAACTGACAATAGAACTCCCCTATGACCCAGCAATAGCACTGCTAGGAATTTACCCAAGGGATACAGAAATGCTGAGGCATAGGAGCACGTGTACCCCAATGTTCATAGCAGCACTCTCCACAATAGCTAAAATGNGGGGGATGAGCATGGAGGAGGACACTTGTGGGGATGAGCATTGGGTGTTATATGGAAACTAATTTGTCAATAAACTATTTGTAAAAAAAAAAAACAAAAAAAACAATAAATCATATTACTGCTATTGATTATTCTTCTGGTAAGGCTGATCCTTTGGAAAGATTCAATAAAGAAATACAGATCTTTGTTTGAGGACCTCTTCTAATTCTGTTAGTTGTCAAATTTCCTCAGACTGTTCTTCATCTGAATTCCTCTATCACTTATCATCTCTCCCAGTACACATGAAACAGCCTTTTTGGGCTCTATACCTTGCTTGAAAAAAATATTTCATGGCATTTCCACCAGTAAATGGTGCCTCTCTGCTTTTATTATATGAGTCCTCATACATCATTGCTTGTCCACATGAGAAATTAATGTGTGTAAATTACTTAATGAGTTACCTCTCCTAAGTGGCAAAGCCTTTACCCTAGAGAATGTGCAGCTGGAGTCAGTGATATTGGTTGGCAGTATTTTAGAAGTTAATTGTGCCATGCAGCTGACACTCAACTTAAAAGTAGATGTGGCCTTCATTCACAACTTTTCCTTAAGAAGCACGAGGAATGTTCCTTTCTAAGCAACACAGCTCAATTTAGCACTTGATATCTAATTAGAAGTGTGGGCCCTGAGATCAGAATGCCTGGGTTCACATCCTGCCTATGTTATTTCACAGCTGGTTAAACTTGGGCTGGTGATCATGATGAGCATTTAATGATTCGGTGTAAGATTCAGTGGATATAAAGCATTGTGCACAGTGTGTGGCTTATAGTACATATGCAAGCATTGTTATTATTTAATGTGAACTTCTTATTTGAAGCTGTGGATCTAGAAGACATCTGAGATAGCATCTAGTTCCATGGTTTTCACAATCTTTTCTTTTACCAGTAAAAGCTTTTTTTCAAAATTAAAAAAGAAAATATATACGATATATTTTGATATATCCAGTATGGAGAGTTATTCTGATTGACATTCTGATTGATTGAGTAGCCCTCTCTGGCTACTGAAAGAGAGGCTGAAATTTTTTGTGGTCCAGAGTTCTTTCAGCTAGAACTAAGCATTAAATCGACAAGCAACAGATTAATAGGAAAAAAATTATTATGTGTGCATTGAGGCCCAATAATGAAATCGAGACCTGAAGAAATAACCAAGGCGGGCAGTTTTTATACTTCTTAGACAAAGACACAGTCAAATTGTCAAGACAAAGAAAACTTAACTTTAGGAGTTTTAATTAGTAAGGAATTCTAACTAGAATTTGGGGTAAAGGAGTAAATTAGTAAAAAGTAACAAGGGATATTTATATAGTACTCTCAGCTCTAAATTTTCCATCTCTGGTGATAGTGATGTCTCTTTACCTCCTGGTACAGGGATGATACCTTTCACATGGGAGACTTCTTTTCTGATTTCAGGGGGACAGAGGAAGTTTTGAGTGTCCTTCTTGTGCAAGCTGTCTTTTAAGGAACTTTTATTTAATCAATCAGAATTCCAAAGTGGCACATTTGGGGGAAGCCCGTCCTGGGTCTCTATATACATTTGGTTCTCTCCTTCCACTGGGGCACTGAAGGATCACTACAATCTGGGTATCTACTGGTACATGACAAATCATGGGAAACAGTGACCGAAAAAAAATAGCAACCACTGTTTTTGCCCCTGAATCTGAGGTTTACTAGTCCCAGTGAGGCAGCTATCACTCAGATTCTGCCATGCAATTGCAGTCACATGGTGATGGCTGGGGACTGAGAGATCTTGAAGGTTTCTTTGGCTCCATCCAGATGGAGGAGCTGAAATATCTCTCACTCTCCATGGGGTTTTAGGGTGTGGTTTCACCACATGGCAACCTCAAGATCACTGGGCTTGTTACATGGCACCTGAAAGCTCCCCGAAAGAGTGTCCCAGGAGAAATTAGCAGAAGCTGCAGGCATTATCTAACCTAGCCTCCTGAGTCACCCAGAGATTCCGAAATGCTCTATTTCTCCAGCTCCTAAAAACTAGCTTAGTTTCAGAGGGATGGGACAGACGATGCCTCTTCATAGTTACTGAATTTGTAGTCCTGTTATAAACTCTTACTTCCTATAATGTAGAGAACATTGTCTTGAAGGTCCTCAATAGAGTAAGTTCCTATATACTCTAGTTATGTGTATAATAATGAAAATGTTGCTTAGACCCATAAAATCTAATATTACTAAGTGATGATTATAGCAGGCACTATTTTAAATATTTGGCATGTCAAGCTTCACAAATGCCTACAAGATGCCTCATTTTCAAATGAGGAAAGTAAGTCATAAAGGGAGAGTGGCTCAGATTAAACACATAGTAAGGTTTGAGTTAGTAATTAAAGCTCAACTCTTGACCATTCCTGAGATAAAACTGCTGAGGGGGAAAAAGCAGTGATTAAGTCATCGTAGCACAGATGAATTGTAAGAGTTGGGTCTGGACACCATGCTTTCTCACTTCCCTACACCACATGCCTTTTGTTTCTACCTCCAACATTATTCCTTATGAGCTATCTTCACAAACCTGTTTTGGCAAACTAGAATAAGGTGTCCCCTTAAATTCAGTATGAAGCTCATACGAGCTCTTGTCTCTGGTTTTAAGCCTCCTTTGGTCCACTATCTGAAATATTCTATTGCATCAAAAGCATAGCATTCATATATCAGCTGTCATCTGATTTGGAAGGAAATCATTTTTCTTTTGAGATAGATTTAAGGTGTCATCCCTTTAATGGTAATAGGAGTTCAAAGTTGGCTTATGCTTCTCTATGCAGTGCCCTGAGCTCTAGCTTTCCTTATTTGGAATTTCAAATGCTGCCTTGCTGCCTGAGGACCAGTTTTCTTCAACTTGGACTGCAGGAAATGATCTTAAGGAAAAATTGAACCTGATCTTATCCACTTACCTGCATCCTTAGGGTTTGGCTGTCCTGAGGCCAGGAGGGAAGTTCATTTGATATTCGATGATGTTGATTAAATTGGTATAACTCATGAATACTTGGAATCTAACTGTGATGGATCTGATTATTATTTATCAAATCTTCTTTTTTGTCTTTCACTTTTTTGGACAGATATACTTCCCACACTAACTTGGGCTAGGTCATGTGACTTGCTTTAGTCACTGAAGTATTTTTTTTAAGTTTATTTCTTTTGAGATTACAGAGAGAAAGAGAGACCAGAGGAGGGACAGAGAGAGAGGAGAGAGAGACTCCTGAGCAGGCTCCTCACTGTCAGTGCAAAACCCAATGTGGGTCTCAAACACACCAAGCTGTGAGATCATGACCAAGAGTCAGACGCTTAACCAACTGAGCCGCCCAGGTGCCCCTAGTCACTGAAATATTAACAAGCATGACTACAGCAGAAGTGTGGTTTGGTTTATGCCTATACCCCTAATATGCAAATAAATAAGATATTGGAGCACCTCGGTGGCTTATTTGGTTGAGCATCTGACTTCGGGTCAGATCATGATTTCACATTTCCTGAGTTGGAGACCTACATCCAGGGTCATCCTGTCAGCACAGAGCCCTCTTGGAATCCTCTGCCCCCACTCTCTTCCCTTCCCCCACTTGCACTTTCCCAGAGATCAATAAATATTTTTAAAAGCCCAAATAAATAAGACGTGCATTGGAAATTCAGTATTACAAGGAGAATGAGAAAAGCATTAATCAGTCTCAGACTCAACCTCAGCCTGTATCTACAGCCCTCAGACTTCATGAAGCCAAGTTGCCCAGCTCTGTTCAATCTGCTTCAACCAAGTCAGTCAACCTGCATAACTGTGAGAATAAGAAACACTTGTTCCTGCAAGCTATTGAGTTTAGGCTTTTGTTTCATAGCATTAATGAAGCAAAAGATAGCCAATGTAACAGCTAATATTTATTGACTTCCTACTTATGATACTGTGATTTATAGTAACAAATTAATATTTGGTCTTTATCCCATCTCTGGCACAGAACTTCTAAAACTCTTGACATTTCCTAAGTGATAGGAGCCCCCCCCCCCCGAAAAGGTGTCTTTTGTTATATTAATGAGGTGGTGCTAGGATGGGAGCTGGATCCCAGGACAGTCAATCCTGTGATGAGAGGGTTGACATTTTTAATGTGAACCCTCCCATACGCCTGAGAGAAAGAATGGTAGAAAATCAGTCACCAATGACCAATGGTTTAATCAATCATGTGTATACAAATAAGCCTCCGTAAAAACTCAGAAAGACATGGTTTGGAAAGCTTTTGGATTGGTGAGCATGTGGAGGTATGAGGAGAATGGTTTACTCAGAAGGCATGGAAGCTCCACACCCTCTTCCCATACCTTGCCCTATGAATCCATTGTGTTGTTCCTGGAGTTAGGTCCGTTATAAAAAAAAAAAGTAAAATGGTAAGAATAATGTTTCATTGAGTTCTATGAGCTGCTCCAACCAATTAATTGAATCTCAGGAGAAGGTCATGGGAACTTCTGATCTGCAGCAGTTTGGTCAGAAGCACAGGTCTTGTGATGGGCCTCTGAAGATTAGGGGAGCAGTTTTGTAGGACTAAACCCTTGACCTTTGGGATCCCATGCTGTCTCTGGGTAGAGAGTGTCACAATTAAGGTGAATGTTAGACACTGGCTGGTGTTAGAGAATTACTCAGTGTTTGGGGAGAGGGGACTCACACATTAGCATTAGTGTATCAGAATTAAAATTATTATTAAGTACGTAAAATGTGTTAATCAGGCACTGTCTAAGCACATTTCTTATATTAACTTTTAATCCTAAAACAAGCCTATGAAGTATATAATATCATTATCTCCATTTTTTTAGTATTAGAAAGACCATTGCCTTTGATGAAAATGATTAGAATAATTCATCAAACTTACCCCTTTGAATAAGGCACCAAAGTCGAATTTGAAAATCCTTATTAAGATCAGAAAAGCAGATGCTTCTGAAATTCTTGGGGAAGACTGACAACTTCTGTTTTTTAAGGACAGATCTTGGCAAAATCATACTGGAAACCACTATCACAGGCATAGCTGATAAGCACAGTGATCAAGGGTGTCATTTATTGACTACTTGAGTCAGATTCTATGCTTTGATCCCATCACTTATTGCATAGTAGCCGTCTGAGGTTGCTATTTATCTTCCTATATTATAGATGGACAACTAAAGTCAGAGAGGTTAAGTAATGTACTTAAAGTCACACAGCTTGTAGGTGACTAAACAAGAATTTAGATGCAGCACCTGATTTCTAATCTACTATAGCAAGCCACCTATGATACTATACATTTCTGCATGTTTTACTACTTTATTCAGAAGCATTTTCTTTGTAGAGAAATTATATGCCATATTTGAGTGACTTTACCCTTTTTTGTAATTGTTCCTTGAACAAGTATTTATTGAGACTATATGTGCCAGACACAGCACAATGAGATAGAAGTGAATAAAGGAAAGAACTTAGGACTGAGAATCAGAAACAGAGATTCTGTTGTCGTATGGCCCTAGAACAGAAGGCTAGAAGGGCCTTCATATGCAATTTCTATTGAGATTTCTATCTTATGGAACTTGTTGCCTGATTTGGTGGACAATGAAGCATGACACAGTGGTAAAGAGCACTTGGTTTTGGAGTCAAAACATAAACTGGACATAAATTATGGCTCTGCTTCCTGCTACCTAGGAGCTCAGGTAATCTATGTCACCTTGCTCAGTTTCACTATATTTATCTATACAACCTGCAGAGTATATAGCTTACCTCACACTGTTGTAGAGTGAGTCAAGAATGAAAATGTGTCAAAGCCCTTGGCTTAATGACTGCTCTCAATAAACAACAAATCATACAATATCAACCACTGCTGTCTAAGAAAGAATTATGACTTCTTTACTCATCATCCTGATCAATCTAATTTATATTCTCATATGAAGACTTTACATTTTAAAACTCACAGATTTGAAGACCTTCTCCTTGGTTTTCAACACTAGTTGGGTGGACACAAAAACTAATCAAGTCTCTTCTCCTGCCTGAGCCTCAAGTCCTTGACATTAAAATGAGGTGTTTGGATTATATGAACTTTTGTTCCTTCCAAGTATAAAACACAAGCTACTAACAAACCAAAATGCATGACACAAGAGTAAATAATCTGAGTAAATATGAATTTCTTTTTAAGTTTATTTATTATTGAGAGAGAGTGTGCATGAGACAGCAGGGGAGGGGCAGGGAAAGACAGGGAGAGAGGAGAAAGAATGCTCGCTGACAGCAGTGAGCCTGATGTGTGTCTCAAACTCACATACTGTGAGATCATCACCTGAGACGAAGTCGGACACTTCCCCAGCTGAGTCACCCAGGTGCCCTTGAGTAATTATTAATTTTTATGTTTTTGCGTGTATGTACGTATGCTCCCAACTGGCCCTACTGACTAGGCCCACTGTTAACCATCCCATGGAATGCTGTGTGTCCTAAGAGGTTCAGAGAAAATGTCGGATATGCTGGTATTTATCCAGGGAAATACTTCACTACTCATCAGTAAATGGTTACTGCTACCCAAGTGGTTGAGGCTATTGGTTGTAATAAATCACAAACAAAATGCAAGACTCTTTGGATAGTGACTGTTTTGATACTCATCAACATTCATTTTAATTCTAATGCATTTCTTTTTTTTAATGTTTTTTTTTTAAATTTATTTATTTCTAGGAGAGAGAGAGAGAGAGACAGCGTGAGCAGGGGAGGGTCAGAGAGAGAGGGAGTGACAGACTCTGAAACAGGCTCCAGGCTCTGAGCTGGCAGTCAGCACAGAGCCCGACGCGGGGCTCGAACCCAGGAACCGCGAGAACCGTGAGGTCATGACCTAAGCGAAAGTCGGACGCTTAACCGACTAAGCCACCCAGGCGCCCCTCTAATGCATTTCTTAAAGCGCAAAAAACAAAACAAAACCATTTTGCAGATGAAACTCTGAGATTTCACATAACTAGACAATCCATTCAGTGTTATAGAAAATTATGACTTGTGATTCTCAGTTTAAATTCCTGCCCTACTTCTGTGCCCATACAAAAGACTTAGTAATAGCTAACATATGTATGCATATTACTATGCCTGTCACAATGCTGTGTCTATTTAGCATCAGAAGGACTGTCTAGAAAGCAGGGTAGGAGAAAACCATGCAGGATAACACAATTGCTTTTCAGGGACAAGTAAATCCTCCATATCACTAATTTTAACATAATCATACAACCTAAAGAATTCTGAAATTCATTAAAAATGTAGACTTCCCAAGAAGACAAAGACCGAATAAAGTTCATCTCCCTTCTTTGCTTCTATCCACACTGTGTCGCTTCTCATTGCTATGGGAACAAATGGAAAGTACAGCTCTTTGTTAGATGATAATGGCTTCCCCACCAAGAGGAAAAAAATATTTTCCCAAATTTTCCTGAGACATCCCTGCACATCACATCCAACGTAAGATATTAAAAACAAAAAACAAATGTCATATATTTCAGTTCTTTTGACTTCCAGAAACATTCTAGACAAATCACTTACCCACCATTTGGCACGTCCCTGGTGATTATTCTTTTTTTTTTATATCAGTTATGCTGGAAACATTATCTTTTAATCATCCACTGTAGAGTAGATCCCCACTTGGTAGTATATTACGTATACCCTCTGTATATGATGTTAATGCAGTGTATTAAAGATGATTATTTTTGTGTGTTAGCAAGGATTGGAAATGTCTGCATGTTTGTCATTGTTTGCTAAATCCTCTAAGTCAATTGCTAATTATAAGAGCTTGTAACTTTAGGGACTTAGCTGATGAATCCAATTGAACTGTCAGCTTTTCAAGGCTAGACTGGATATATAAAGAATCTCCATCCTAATTGCTTTAATTAATGAATGCAGAAAGAAGGCGGCCCATGGAGAGAATGCTGCAAGATCTTTACAGCATGATTGCCACATGTGGTAACAGACTCACAATAATCTGCTCTTGATGGGCACTTGGGATATCAATTGCTGTACTTTTATGAGATACCTACCACGACATAATGTGTGGGGATGAAAACAAAGTGCCTGACATGTCCCCAGTTCTGAAAGGGCTTATAACTTTATTGAGAAACAAGCCTCAAATGTATGAAACAAATTGAGAATAAATAAAACTTTTATGGTAAAATAATTTTAGTGAAAGGAGAGATCACTTTCGGAGTAGTGTTGCCTCAGGCATTTTACAGCCACAGGTGCTTAGAAGGGCATTTAAGGAGAGACCAGTGCCCACTGAACGAAATCAGATTATTCAAACTGCTCTTGGTAGTTGTACCTAAGCACAGACATTTTTGCCTTATAACTAACTGGTTTTAAGGCATTTTTGCTATAAAATATAAAAAAATAAAAGAGAGGCATTGATTAAAAAGGATGCAATGAAGCATAAAAAGTGAAGAATAATGAGGGACACCTGGGTGATTTAGGCAGTTAAGCCCCAACCTAGGCTCAGGTCTTGATCTCATTGTGCATTTGAGCTTAGCCTGGAGCCTGCTTTGGATTCTCCCTCTCCCTGTCTCTCTGTGCCCCCCTCCCAAGCTCACGCTCTATCTCTGTGTCTAAAAAATAAATTAAAAAAATAAAAAGAAAAAGATTTTTAAGTGAATAATGAGATTTGAAAGGGTTTATTTAAGGAGGGCACTTGGGATGAGCACTGGGTGTTATATATAAGTGATAAACCACTAAATTCCATTCCTGAACTTATTATTACATGATATGTTAACTAACTTGGACTTAAATTTAAAAAAATAAAAATAAATACTTAAAGAAGAAAAAAGAGTTTATTGCAAAATATAAACTACTTGAATACATTTAGAATGTATGATATAGATTGATGGCACTACTGCACAAATAGCTGATTTTATTTTATGGATTATACCTAATCATTCATCTTCACAGCTTTTTGTTGATAGTATTAACTTTTTTTTTTTTTGGTTATTGATACATCTCCTTTGTAGTTTTTCTTTTTCTGCTAAAACTTTTTCTCTCATTAAGAGAGGTACCAGTTTTGAGAGGTACCAGTATGGATGCATACTTGTAACTGAGCTTTATAATGCATTGTGAAAGTCTTTTGCACATTTGGGTTTTTTAGTGGCATATTGTCACATGTCCACTGATGGAAATTCCAACATCCTGTGGAAAATGTGTATTCAAACCTGTGTACCACCATAAGGATCATTATGGGAGCTAAGATGAATATAATATAAAAATAGGAGTACTATATCAGTGGAGAAATGAAACCAAACGGTCAACCAATTGGTTTTTTCTCTTTTATGGCAGAATTACCATACAGACTATCAGTTATGCAGCAAAAATATTTGTGATGAAAATGCTTGTTACAATCCCCTCTTCTATGATGTGAGTGCCTATGAGCAGAGACTAGTTTTGTCCATCATTAAATGCCTGACATCATGGACATTCAGAAAACATCAGCTGAAGAAATGGTTTGTCAGATAAGGATATTTTACTGTCAGCAGCAGAAACTGACTCTGATTAATTTAACCAAAAGGGAGTTCTGTGAAATTTTTATCTTGTGAGGTTGGAGAACCAGGCTTGGGAGCAGGTAGAAAATGGTCCAGTCTAGAGTATTTGGAGGCAGGAACTACAGCAGAGAGCTCATGGCAAGGAGCATCTGGTCAGGACACAGCTCTGGGGTCAGTAAACACAAACTGCATGTTTTGTCTTTGGACATTTAGAGGATTTTTACTTTCATATAAAGAAATATGACCAGATAGGAATCAAACTATGTCCCAAAAAGAGAAGATATAATAATGTATGTTCACATTATGAGGAATACTGCTTCTGGGAAAACATTCACCATTCTCCAGAGATGTGTCAAACTAAAGGACTACCATGGTTCTGATAAGGTGTGCAAACTAATTAAAGACAATTAACCCATCAACAGATAAAAGCTGAGGCCAAATCCCCTTGTAATATATCTTACAACTGGAGAACTGATACAGTCCCACTAACTTTAGATACTCAGATACTCGGGACCAGTGGAGGGAAACCTGAACTATCACCTGATAGTTAATTACAACTGAGAAAGCACTACATTATTTCAATTGTTTTAATTCTTTTTTAAAAAAGCTTATTTTCAGACTTCGGCATATTTTATTGTTTTTTAAAGAACTCATAGTATAAAATGTAGGGTTCAGTTTTCTTTCAGATGAGTTATTTTTCCTAATATATTTAGGCCTCAATTTGGTCAGAAAAGATAAACAATTTCTGGTTAACATTTGCTTGCTCAACACTTAAATTTCCATCTTTTTGTTGACAGCTCCTTGTGTTTTTTTTCCTTTAGGCAATAACTCCTCTTCCCATATCTTCATCCAGTAATACACTTATAGTATCTGAGAACAGAAAAATACCATGTATATTGTTTTCTTACATGGAATATTAAAATAAGCCAATATTTTGAATGTCAAGGTGTTAAAAGCTCTGATCTGCATTTTTTTCTTCATAGATATTCGTCAAGCAATTAATCCTGGTCAATCCAGTGATCAGAGGTGGAAAGGACTGTAGCTGTACTGAAACCATCAAAAACAGAATATGTGAACCAGCCTTTGAGTGAT
Organism: Crocuta crocuta; assembly: GCF_008692635.1. Classification (NCBI taxonomy): domain Eukaryota; kingdom Metazoa; phylum Chordata; class Mammalia; order Carnivora; family Hyaenidae; genus Crocuta; species Crocuta crocuta. The sequence goes on along the minus strand of NW_027530006.1, from coordinate 1,950,014 downwards.
AAAATAGCATTAGAAGTGGAAATCACATTTACAATTACCCTTGTGGGAAAAATATAAAGTGAGGCTTAAACTAGGGAGTGATAAATAATAATTGAGATGCTGGAGAGAAGGAAGTGATTTGTGCCATGAAGTCATATTTCTTGGAATGTTTAAGTGGGATTTTATACTTATATTTAAATGTGAACACAGGGACACCTGGGTGGTTCAGTCAGTTAAGCGTCTGACTTCGGCTCAGGTCATGATCTCGTGGTTCCTGGGTTCAAGCCCCATGTTGGGCTCTGTGCTGACAGCTCAGAGCCTGGATCTTGCTTCAGATTCTGTGTGAGATGAGCTCATGCTGTATACTCTGTGCCACCCCCATTCAACAGTGGCATGCCAAGTCTGAAAGAGGCACTATTTTGGACTTCTCTCTTCCATATTAGGGAGATCCAACCTGTGCTCTGATAAACCACTTCATAAGGGACTTGGACTGTAATCCCTTTGAGAAGAAGTATATTCACCAAAATTCATTCAGCCCAGAAAATGATGGTCTTAAGGTCAGCCTATTAACAAATCTTACTAGTACTTCAGAAAGCCTTTGTAGAGAAGGCACCCACAACTCAGTTATTCTTCATACATGACAAATGGGGCCAGGCTTACATGTTGAGCTGCAGGGATTTTCTTTAATATTAAGAGGGATCTGGGGCACCTGGGTGGCTCAGTCGGTTAAGTGTTCTACTTCAGCTCAGGTCATGATCTCAAGGTTGTTGACTTCGAGCCCCACATTGGTCTCTGTGCTGACAGCTCAGAGCCTGAAGACTGCTTCAGATTCTGAGTCTCTCTCTCTCTCTCTCTCTGCCCCCTCTTGCACTCACACTCTGTCTCTCTCAAAAATAAATAAACATTAAAAAAATGTTTAATTAAAAAAAAGGACAACCTGAACCTAAGTATCAGGGGATAAAAACAAGAAGAGGTGAGAGGAGGGGACCAATGAGGACTTGAAAAGCCAAAACCCTGTTTGGGCTCAATTGATTACTTACCATCTTGGAAGAAGAGCGCTAGACTAGATCCCTTTTTGTGTGATTCCATCCATATTCGGCAAACTATGAAAGCAGGTCAGTGCCATCTCTAACATGTATTGCTTCCTCTTTCAACCAATGAAAAATATGTTAAGTAGATCCTGTTCACATTGACTTTCTGAGATTTTTTATTGATTATTCCTCTTTCCTCTCTTGAAATGAGAACTTTAAATTCTTTTGATGGCCCTTAATTTGTTTTGCCCCACAAGAATCGTTTCAGAGCTCAGTTGTTCTGATCCATTCTTATCATCTTGGATTTTGTAATCCACTCCCCTCCCACCCCCAAATATGCCTTTTGAACATCCAGGCTCCCCAGAGAGTGTACTGTGCAGCCAATGGTGATTCTTTAAAATCCATACCTTTATTTCTCATCAGGCTTGTCCATACCATTTACACAGGAAAGCTCCCTTAGGAAAGCAAAATGGTGTTGGCTTAAATTATAGCTATATTCTCAGTGCCTGTTACATTCCCTGCAGCATAAAAGGTGCTCAACACAGATTGAATTCTTGAATGAGCAAATAAGTAACTGAATAGTGTTGGCTGGAGAACCTTGTTGCCAGTGTCCTATGGATGCAACTAAATTCAGTGTCTATTGTGGTCAATTTTCTTTCCTTGCAGGAATCTGACTTTGGTTAGATGAGGTAAAATAAAGGAACTTAGGGGTAAAATAAAGAAAGCTGGGTATAGTAAGGGGTCAGATCACATTGTTTTTGCTGTCTGTTTTTATACAGCTCATGAGCTAAGGATAATTTTTACATTTACAAATAGTTGAAAAAATCAAAACAAGAACAGTATTTCACTGTTTCCTTTTTCCTTTTTCCTTTACAGGAAAAAGTTTGCCAGTTGCTAAATTAGCTCATGATATCCAAGCTGGGCAACCAGAGCTTAGGAAATTCAGGAACGAGGGAAATAACTATTGAGAATCTAGGTAACAGAAACAAATAGACTGTCATTTAGGGTACCACCATCAGACTAAATCTGTTTGCCCCCATTATTATTTCACTTACCTCAGTTTCAAATTCTAGAAAAAGAGATCCTGAAGGGACTGGCTTACATTACATGCCTAGTCCTTCACTAGAGGGATAGAGATGGAGGAGACCTTGATTAATGTCTCCATCATATAGAAACTTAGCAAAAAGAGCAGATGTTCACTACAGTACTTGAACAGTGATGCCAAGATAAAATCATAGCTGAGACTGTTCCCTTATCCTTCCAAAGATAAACAGAAGCTGTTTGCTTCCTGGTCACATTCAGAGGCTGCTGAGCAGTGGTAGGCACACCTGACACTGTGACCTCTTGTCATTAAGATTGAGTGGACTCCTCATTACCTAGTGTGTTCTCATTCATCATAAGCGTCAACTTTCATCTCTTCAGCTGTGTTTTGCCAGAGAATATCAGACCCAGTGATGCACCATCTCTTGCCAAAAGTGGAAGAGCACCAAGGAAAGCACGAGTACATTTTTTTAAAGATTTATTTTGATTTTCCCAATCCAGTTTTAGAACTGCTGTAAATCACCTTTTAATGAAGCTAAACTGGAGGTGTCTAAATAAGACTACAAAAGAGTTAGTGCCTGTCTGCAGAGATGGAAGAAGATGGCCCTGGGGAGAAGGAGGCTCATTGGCATCTTGTCTTCAGTGTGTGTCCAGCCTCCACCCTCAGGAGATATTGCCATTAAATTAAAAGCACCAATCAGCAACTATGGAAAGGCCTCTGAGTAGCAGTTTTCAGCACAAATACCATTTTACTTTTGTTCTTGACAAAAGCTCATGTTAAGCATAGTAAGGAGATGCAGGTAATATCCAAACCTGAAAGATATGAAATTCAATTTTACTAAAAAACTTAAGTGTAATAGAAAGATAAGAGGTTAGTATATTACTTCCAGTGTAAAGGTCAGTTTCTCTTTAAAAAGTAAAAAAATGATACAACTTCTGTAGAGCCTATATGCAATAGTTGTAGAGAATGAACTCACATGTGTATCTGTGTGTGCGTACATGTATATCTTGTAGATGATGATGTAAAACATTTGGCATTTGATGTGAATGTGCTTTGGCTCAACCTATATTTTATTTCTGGGTTCCAGAATAAGAGAGACACTTAAAGTATTGTTTTGTGGGAGGAAGTGAATATACATCTATATGCGTATGGGGGAGGGGAGGGTGGTAACTTTTTGTTTTGGATTTTCTTGTTTATTGATTTATTTGCTGTTTGGGTGTTTTTGAGGAGAGGAGAGTCATATGGAAATTTGAGGGATGGTGCAAGAGTCTTTCTGGGTATTTTTCAAATCTAGTATATGGCATAAAGTAAAATGCTATTCATTTTTTTAATGTTTATGTACTTTTGAGAGAGAGAAATAGAGAATGAGAGGAGAACAGGCAGAGAGAGAGAGGGAAACACAAAATCTGAAGCAGGCTCCAGGCTCTGAACTGTCAGCACAGAGCCCGCTCTAGGGCTCAAACTCAAGAACTGAGATCATGATCTGAGCAGACGTTGGATGCTTAACTGACTGAGCCACCCAGGTGCCCCGAAGTAAAATGCTCTTTAAAGGCCATCAGCTGATATTAAGGAAAATATTTTCACCCATCCTGGAGCACATTTGGGAGAGGCCCCAGTAGCTACTGCTCTGAAGAGGAGAAGCTAAGACAGACATTCTTAAAACGAATAGGAAATTGAGTATGTGGGTGGTTCAGTCGGTTAGGTCTCTGACTTCAGCTCAACTCATGATCTTACAGTTTGTGAGTTTGAGTCCCGCATCAGGCTCTGCGCTGATAGCTCAGAGCCTGGAGCCGGCTTCGGATTCTGTTTCTCCCCTTCTCTCTGCCCCTCCCAGGCTCATCTCTGCATCTCTCTCTCTCTTTCTCTCAAAAATAAGTAAACATTAAAAAAAATTTTAAAGAGTCGGAAAGACACAAGAAGGGAAGGCATGTGTTTGGCCAGTCTGGACCTGGAAGATATCTTTCCCCTTCCTAGACACTAGAAGAGGTCTCTGTGTTTAAAGAATTCATCAATGTGATGAAGGCGGGAATACTAATTAAGTGTTTTTAGCATAATAGAAAATCAATTTTAATTGTCCCAAATGGAACTCTTGTTTACAGTTACAGATGGCTGCTAGGCAGTACCTGGAGAAAATAAATGAGTCCAGGGAGTAGGGAATTGCTTTCAGTTCCTAGGAGCATTTCAGGGAAGGCATTAGAGAATTCAACCTAAGAAGGTTGTTGCATAGAAAACAGATTACCTATAAAGTCTGTAAAGTGGTGTTTTCCATTAGGACTGTACAGCCAGTGGTGTTATCTGCTTCCACATTCTAATCTCCCTCCTAGTGTTCCAACAGGAAGAGTGCACGCTCAGAATAGTTGTCACCACATGGATTAAAAACAACACCAGAAACAACCACCACAACCTCCCCCAACAGCCACCAAGTTGAAATTCCTTTTACATACCTAGGGCTTTCTCACCTCTAAGCCAACTTCTACTACCTCCTGAGCTGTGTCTTCCTTCAGAATAACAAAATGGATGCCCAGCTACCCTGTACCTACATTCACAAATTAACACTTCCATCCGTAACTGAGCCTGTGAAGACCACATTCAATCTTCAAGACCCACATCAAAGATCTCCTCTGATCTGAGCCCTTTGATGGGTATTCTCTTTTGATTCTCTGAACTTTCAGGGCATGGCAGGTCTTCATCTTTCCTATCTACAGTTATATGCTTGTTTGTCTTATCTTTCAACTAGTGTAGAAATTCCTTAAGAACAATACCTCATTTTAGTAATGAGCTAAACGCAGCTCTTCACTATTAACTGTGTGCCTTGAGTGACTGACTTATTCAATTTCCTCAGCTGTAGGATGGGAGTAGTGATAGTGCCTGGGGTGAGTACTAATAAGTTACTGTAAATGTAGCTTCTCACAAACTTCTGGTGTGTGTATTTTGAGTTCAAACAAGAGAGCAGTAACACTATTTTTATTAAGTTATAATTGATACATAAATTAGTTTCAAGTATATAACATACCAGTGTTTCACTGTTCTTATACATTATGAAATCATCACCATATTAGATCTAGTTACTATGTATCACCATACAAAATTACTTCATTATCACTGACTATATTCTCTATGCTATACATTACATTCTGGTGACTTGTTTATTTTCTAACTTGAAGTTTGTACATCTTAATCCCCTTCACCTATTTTGCCTGTCCCCACACCAATTTCCCGAACCTCCTCTCTGGCAACCATTAGTTTGTTCTCTGTATCTATGAGTTGGTTGTGTTCTATTTTGTCAGTTTTATTTTGTTTTTATACCTTCCATGTATAAGTGAAATCATACAGTATTTGCCTTTCTCTTGTCCAACTTATTCAGGTAGCATAATAACCTCTAGTTACAACCATTTGCCAAAAATGGCAAGATTTCATTCCTTTTTTTGGCTGCATAATATTCCACTGTGTGTGTGTGTATGTGTGTGTGTCTCCATCCATCCCCTTCTTGCCTCTATTCCACCTTTTTCAAGATGTCTATCTTAGCTTCTCCTCCTCAACACACACATATACCACATCTTTTTATACTCATCTATTGATAAACACTTAGATTGCTTCCATATCTTAGCTATCATGAACAATACTGCAGTGAACATAGTGGTGCATACATCTTTCCAAATTATTGTGTTTATTTTCTTTGAATAAATACCCAGTAGCAGAATTAAAGGATGATGTGGTAGTTCTATTTTTAATTTTTTGAGGAATTTCCATACTGTCGCACTAATTTACAGTCCCATCAATAGTGTATGAATGCTTCTTTTTCTCCACATCCTTGTCAACACCTGTTATTTCTTGTCTTTTCTATTTTAGCCATTCTAAGTTTGAGGTAATATCTCATTGTGATTTTGATTTACATTTCCCTGATGGTTAGTGATGTTCAGGATCTTTTTGTGTTTCTGTTCGCCATCTTTATGTCTTCTTTGGGAAAATGTTTATTTAGGACTCTGCTCATTTTTTAATCAGGTTTTTTGTTTGTTTGTTTGTTTGGTCATTGAGTTTTGTGAATTTTTTATATAAGTTGATATATCCTTAGTTAGTGTATCATTTGCAAGCATCTTCTTACATTCAGTAAGTTGTCTTTTCATTTTGTTGACGGTTTCTTTCATTTGCTGTCCAAAAGTTTTCTAGTTTTATGTAGTTCCATTTGTTTACTTTGTTTTTTGTTATTGTTATTGCCCTTGCTTGAGAAGACAGATTGAAAAAAAATAATGCGTAGGTTGGCATCAGAGAAATTACTGCCTATGTTTTCTTCTAGGAGTTTTATGGTTTCCAGTGTTACAATTTAAGTTTTTAATCCTGTTTGAGTTTATTTTTGTATATGGTAGAAGAAAATAGTCCAGTTTCATTCCTTTGCATGTAATTGTCCCGTTTTCCCAACACCATTTATTGAAGAGAACTTTGCCATTTTATGTTCTTGATTTCTTTGTAGTAGATTAATTTACCACATGTGTGTGTTTTTTTCTGAACTCTCTATTGTTCTGTTGATCTCTGTGTCTGTTTTTGTGCCACTCCCATACTGTTTTGATTACTACACCACTGTAGTATATCTTGAAATCTGTGATTGTCATACCTCTGGCTCTGTTCTTCTTTCTCAAAATTGGTTTTGACTGCTTTTGCTATTTGGTGTCTTTGATGATTACACACAAACTTTAGTGTTATTTGTCCTAATTTTTGAAGAGTGCTTTTGATATTTGGCTAGGATTGCATTTAACCTGTACATTGCTTTGGGTAGTAAGGGTATTTTAACATTATTAATTCTTGTAACCCATGAGCATGGAATATCTTTTCACTTGTTTGTGTCATCTTCAATTTCTTTCATCAGTGTTTCATAATTTTCAGAGTATAGATATCTCACCTCATTGGTTAAATTTATTCATAAGTATTTTATTCTTTTCAATACAAATATAAGTGTGAATATTGTCTTAATTTTCCTTTCTAATAGTTTGCTATTAACATAGAGCAATATAACAGATCTCTTTATGTTAATTTGTATCCTGCAAATTTACTGTATTTATTCTAATTCATTTTTGAAGGAGTGTTCAGAGTTTTCTGTCATATATAAATTGTGGCAGTTTTACTTCTTGCTTTCCAATTTGGATGCCTTTCATTTCTTTCTCTTGCCTAACTTCTGTGGTGAGGACTTCCAATACTATGTTGAGTAGAAGTGATGAGAGTGGACATCCTTGTATTGTTTCTGATCATAAAGGAGAGGTTTTCAATTCCTCACTATTGAGTAAAATGTTAGCTGTGAGTTTGTCATATGTAGCTTTACTTTGTTGAGATATGTTCCTTCTGCACCCACTTTGTTGAGACTTTTTATCATAAAAGGATGTTGACTTTTGTTTTGTTTTATTTTGGGTTTTTAATTTTGCATTCTTTGAGATGATTATATGGTTTTTATTCTTTGGTTTATTAATATGTTATATCATGTTGATTGGTTTGTGGATGTTAAACCATCATTTCATTCCTGGAATGAATCTCACTTGGTCATGGTGTATAATCCTTTTAACATATTGTTGAATTTAGTATGCTACTATTTTTTTATTACCTTTTTGTCCCTTTTCTTTGAAGAAATAATTTGAGCATATCACATACCAAAAAAAAAATAATTTCCCTTTGAAAAAATCTCAGGGATGGACAAAAATAAGGTTGGATTTAGAGGCTTACTACAGGTTACTTTCAGTATAGGTTGGCTTAAAGCATTAATTAGAAGGACCTCTTGCATGAGAACTTGTAAATATTGGAGATTCCTACTGAATAAGAATTTCTGGAATAGGACCCCGAAATATCTGCTTCTTTAATGAACTTTCCACGTGACTCTGATGAAAGCTAAATTTTGATAATTTTAGCCAAAGAAAAATGGTCAATCCTGAATTAACAAAGTGGTGAAGCCCAGGTTAGGTCTTTGATATGCCAGAATGTGGTGTTTCACTTATTTTCTCATCAGAGAGGTCTTGGTTGGGATGGCTATGGCCAGTCAGCCCCCATTCCTATTTTTGTTCATTACAGTGAGGATAATTGGTTTCTCAGAGAGTCTCCTGAAGTCCTTGGGCACTGCTCCCAGGACTTCTCTGAAAGTACTATAGGGCCATCTTATTGGCAGAAGTTAATAATTGACATAAATCACTGCATGGTACACTCTAAGTCCAGGTTAAGCCTGACTTTGGATAAGCATATACCGTGATTGAAGGAGCCGGTGTGACTTTTTGTTCACTGTGCCACTCAGAGGAATACTTTCCATAAGACATAAGCACTTGATTTTATTCTACAGATTCCTTTTCAGTGAAACTTTGCTTAGCTTAGTTTTCAGTATCTCTAAAACTCAGTTGCTGTTTAGGAATTAGCTGGATTTCTTTTCCCTTGAACTCAGATTAGGAATGTTAATTCATAAAGGATATCTAGTGTATGAGACAGACCTGAGTTTGACTCTTGTGGGACCTTAGGCAAGTTATTCAACCTTTCTGAACCTCATTCTCCCTGTGTGTAAAATGGGGATACTGATAAATAGCTCAAAGGGTATTGTGAAAATTAAGAATACATGTGAAAGTAAAATGCTCAAGAGATGTTAGTTCCTATTCCTTTGAAATACAAGTGCAGTATTAGGTGGAGAAGAAAAAGGAAACATATTTTCTCTTAACTAAGTGTTTCTCAGTAGAAGAACTATTGACATTTTGAGTGAGATCATTCTGTGTGTGTGTGTGGGGAGGTGAAAGAAGTTAGGGGGTTGTCCAGTGTAATATAAGAGGCTTAACAACATCCACATCCCTGGCCTCTACCCGCTAGATGCCAGTAATACCCCATCCGGTAGTTGTGACAACAAAAATGTCTCTGGACACTGTTAAACATTTCCTGGGGAGCAAAAATCACTTCATTGAGAACTTCTGTCTTAGCACTTTGCCTGTTATTTTAAGGCATTAACTGGTAAAATACGACTGAGAAAATATTACTTGCTAATATTTTATCAAACTAAAAACTAAAGCATTACCTGGTTATGATGGTAACCTGTTGTGATAATTTCCAGCATTCTAAAGAAGTTTCATAGTGACATTAAGGTATAGCAAGGGAGGCTGATCTGTCACCTGGAGAACTTCCATGTAATTGATAATTTAGCTACACCAAAGGCTTGGATTCTTAGCCTTGAAAGTCCATACCATCTTAGACTTACTTATCTCCTAGATCTTACTAAACTAGGGTCAAATGTTTTTGTTGCATAAACTGGGGGGCAGTGACTCCTTCGTGTGACTAATATAAAAATTAGATGGTTAGTTCATTCATTTGTAAAAAGAATAGAATTTTCAAGACTACTTTAAGTTGGGTTGATGTGACAAGTTATCATTGATTCCTAAAACAAGATTTCTGAAGTCACATGGTGAGCATGCAATGAGAACAGAGGGCATGCACTGGAAAACTGGAGGTTGGATGGCATCAAGCCACCAGACCCCATCTATGTATCTAACAATAAGGATGTGAATCAGTGAGGCACTTGTGAGTTCTAAGATGAATGTTGCTAACATTTACCTCAGCAGTGTAACTCTTTTTTTTCTTCCATTGATGACTCAGCCACCTCTTCAGTGACACAGCATTTCAACACTTTTCCACTCAGATTTAACCCAGTCCTGTTTAACTTAGAGCCTTCTATTTGCATTGAGATGACTTAGTGAATCTCCTGTTTTATGAGAAATTCTTAACTTTTACATTGCTGAGAGGCATCTCTCTGCAGACCCCATTCACTACCCACCACCTAGAACATCAGTGACTTCTTACTCTGTGACTTTCTTGGCATCATAGTCCCAGGACATGACAAGACTGGAGACAATGACTAGGACAAGGCCACATAAATCACACTGAGACTCCAATCGTCCTGTTTGATTTCCTTTTAGTAAAACTGACACAGAGCTCACAAGTGTTTTGTTGATGTTTTGTTTATTTTGATTTCACATAAGTTTCTTTGCAATTACTATACATGTAGTTAGTAAATAATAAACATGTATAAAATGGAGGATAAATTATATAAATAGTGTTATAACAGTAGTTATTATTTATAGTGCTGGTTATTTTTAGGGCTTATATGGGTCAGGCATTAGCATTTTGCATGGATTATCCTAATTCATCTTCAAATGGTTCCATAATTCAGCACTTCTTTTATCTTCACATTTGAAGTTAAGCAGCTGTCCCAAGCTTACCTAGGTGACATGTGACAGAGGTGGGATCTGAACAGCTACCCAAAAATGCAGATTTAAGATGGCTCAGGACCCTTGCAGCTAAGCCCCCAAAGGGAGATCTGTGGTGCGATCTTCTCTTCAGAAAAAAGGCCTTTGCAGAATTTCCAAGGGGTGAGGGCATTCTAACTATACAGATGAAAGTTATACAAAATCAAACCCAGGATGGAGATAACTCCAGGTTAATGCCATTTGATGGCTCCTGTGTGAAGTCCATCAGAAAGCATCATGAACTTGAAAAAGCTTGCTGATTCTGCCTGCCATGGCCTCGGTGCTCCCTCTCACCTTATGTAATTCAGGCATGGTAGGCTTTACGTGAGAGTATAAAAGAGTGCCAGACACAGTTTCCCTTCCTGTCTTCCTAGGAAAATATTGCACATTTCAGATTCATTTTCCTGATTTTACCTTGCTCTTGTCACTAAGCCATTAACTCGTTGACATTAAAATGTGAAGAAAAATACCTCAGAACTCGTTGGACTTTTCAGACTTCAAAATTATAATATTACAGCTGCCAGCGCTGGTTTCCTGTAGCTCATGTTTTGGCTGAAAGATTAGCATCAGCCAATCAAACTCTGAGAAGCCAGGGGTATTCACAATTATAGCTATGCAAGTAGAAATTAGTAACATGGTTTTCAGTAAATGGAAAATAAGTTCTATGTAATACCTCGGAAAGTAAGTTAATGAAACAAGTTTTTAATTTTCCTTAGTAGAAAGTGGACCTCTCATTAACGTTAAGACTTAGATGGCTATTTTTAACATTAGTTCTTTTAAGAAAAATGATTTAAAACCTGCCATTCATAACTCTCATTCATGTAATAATTTTGAACACTTTCCCTGTATTAACCCACTTAATTGAATCCTCAAAGAAACTTTGCAGGAGACACTATTCTCAGTCAACTTCTACATTTGAGGAAACTGAGGTCTGGAGAAATTGATTTGCTCAGCTAATTGAATACTTCAACCCAGATTTTTTCTTGCTAAAAATGTATTACTCTTTCATGAAACCAAGTGGCTTCTCAGTAGAGCTTAAAACTATTTAGTTTACTAATATAACTTATATTTAAACATTATATTCCCCTTCCTTTTGAAAATCGATATACTTTATCTGTAACCTGGGCTGAGTCTAGAACCTTTATTTTCACATGGATCTTGTAATGTTACTTTAATATCCAACTCAAATAAGAGCATTCATTTACTCCTGATTACCTGGAACAGTGATCAGAAAGGATATAGATAACTCCAAATTACCAGTGAAGTAAAATTAGGATCATTTCTTGATGATCCAGGAATCATTCCACCATTTTGTGCTTGAGTAATATTAGGCATTTCTATTTGTTAGCTTGGGCTGTCATAACAAAGTACCATAGAGTGGGTGATTTAAACAACGGGAATTTATTTCTCACAGTTCAGGAAGGTGGGAAGTACAAGATAAAGGTTCTGACCCACTTTCGTCCTGGTGAGAGTCCTCCTCCTGACTTGAAGATGGCTGCCTTCATGCAGTGTCCTCACATGGCAGCAACAGAGCTCTGGTGTCATTTCGCTTTTTATAAGGGCACTAATCCAATTATGAGGCTTCACTTCATGATCTCATCTAGTCCTAATTATCTACAAAAAGCTCGCCTCTAAATATTGCCCACTGGGGGTTAAGATTTCAACATATGAATTGGCATTACTGGGGGGTGGACACAACCCAGTCTGTAGTAGCACCTGGGACCTATTCACCAGTAGCAGTTACCTATAAACAGTGTAAAAATTACCCTGCTACTTAGTGGCTCAAAGCAAGATACATTTCTTTTGCTCATGAATCTGTAACATGGGCAAAGTTTTGTGGGGAAGCTCAGCTCTGCTCTACTTAGCATCAGCTGAAGCAGCTCAAAGGCTGAACACTGGAATCATCTATCCATGTCCTCTATCTATGGCCTCGTTTGTGCTTCCTCACAGTATGATTGCTGGATACTAAGGGGCAAACATCCTAAGAGTGAGATTGAGAGAGACAGGTGGAAACTATAGCCCAAGGATACAACCTTGAGGAAAAAGCATAGCATCATTTCCACCATACTCTGCTGTGGCACTCCTAATCCGCACCCAGATCCAAGAAGAGGAAACATAAATCTTACCTTTGGAGGGAGAAAATATCTTTCATATCATAATAGGACCATGTAAAATGGGCCATCTTTGGAACATACCATCTTCCCAAAGAGCTTGATAATATGATAATCTGTGGTTGCTAGAACCCTGAAGGAAAAGAAAGATCACAAGAAGGAGGCAGGCAAGTACCTGCTGAATTAATAGGTTTAACAGCCACTTTTGTGGTCAGCCAGGCATGTCTTGTTTAGGCACACAAGAGTCCTATTTTACTTTATTAATCCTCTTAATTCCTGGTTTTCTTGGCATCACTTAGCTCTAAATTCTGTCTTCTGTATGTCCCATATTCAAATGACTCTCTGGATGTAAAAAAACACCACCTTGGGACTCCTAACATTTGTCCATTAAAATAAAATGCATCTAAAGCCCAGAATCAACTGAGACTGACCCCAATACAAATTCATGTTTTATGGATTGTTTCCTTTTTATTTCCTGGGGGGTTTTGGGATGTGGAAAGCATGTTTCCTAGGACCCAATTCATAGCTTGCCCTTGTCTGAGGCTTATAATGCTGTTACATAGACAATTGAGCTGTAATTGTAGCATTCAGATTCCCATTTAAAATAGATTTCATTTCCTGGGGGAAATCATCCCAATGGCCTACTTTCCAGAGTGGGACATCAGAAATGTTCCTATCAGTGCATAATATTGCACTTGATTGTGAAGGCAAGTTGAGTTCCCACATATCTGCTGGACAACCCTCCAATATGTTTAAAACTTGGGGGTTTCCTTTCCTAATATATCCCAGATTCTGTTTCAACCTTTATTTCCTCTCAACCCTGTACCCCTCCAAATTCTGAGTAGTATGTTCTAACCCAGGTTTTACTTTTCCTAAAGAACACAGTAGGAGGGGGGAGAGTTAAATTGATAATAGGATGATTGTCCAGGTGTAGGGGGTCAGGAGTATCAGGCCAAAAATTCAGATGTGCAAAGAATTGTTTTTAAATTAATAAACTTATACACTCCTAGTTTGGGCCCCATTCCACTGGGCAATAGAACCTAATACCAAGCAGGCCAGAGTCTCTCCACTTTCTCTCTTTTCCTACGTTCCCAGTGACGTATCAACACTAACCTCAGGTCATGGTGGTGGTTGAGTGTGGCCTCAGTTTTGATCATTTTCCTGCTACAGGGGATCCTCTTCCTGTCTGGGGTAACTTACCACGAGATATACTCAGGCCTGGCCTCCCTCAGATCGTGCTATGTCCCTTAGAAATAAAAGAAACAATGAGTTGCCCTTTTGAGCCCATAGAAACTCAATAGAGATAAAGTTATTCATCACTTCACTGCATAAAAGCCATTTAAGGCTCCCTAATTCTCAGTGGATCAATGGAGCTAGATGAAGTCCCCAGAGCCCCCACCTGCCTCCATATGTCACATGGACATTTATGTTCTCTGGTTCCTTCTTCATGTTGGAATGTGGAACCCAGTGTCTTAACCATGGATTTTATTCAGGGAAGCAGCTTACAGAGGTTTATAACCTCCCTTCCTCTCTAGCCCATCTTGGAGGTCCATAGACCTATTCAGGTTTGACTTGGACCATACTTTCTGGAATCTTCATCTAACCTGGTAATAAGTAGAAGAGGATGGGATAGACTAGTTCTTTTTTATCAAATCCATTGTAATATGACGACCTTAGCTATTGAAACCCAAAATTTGACTCTCCTATCATGCTGTGTCATTCCTTCCTTATTTACAAATGCAATCAACTTAAAGAAATCTAGGGTTTGGACATATAGAAACAGGCCAAAAACAGCAGTTGCAATTTCCTATGCTACTTTACCCACTTAGCCAATCCTCCTAGGATCCTGAAGTGCCCTTGACCTTGTATTTCCATGTATACCATCTTATATGCGCCTCTATCTTCATGCAGAGACCCAAAGCTGCTGGCCCTCAGTGCTATAAAACCTACCCTTCTGTCTCCCAATGATCATTTTACTGCCTCCCTACCAACAACCATATGTGCATGCATGCATGCATACATACTTGCAACCAGAAAATTCCTTTTCAAACATTCCTAGGCTTGGTCACATTCAATACTTCCAGAATGTTTGTAGTTCTTAATTTCTTTTCTTTGAACTTTGAGAAAAAGACTCAGAGAATTCAAGTAACACATCAAGGTTGTAAGCTGGTAAAAAGCAGAATGGCCTCTGAATCCCATTGCTATAGACTGAATTGTATCCCCCTGAAATTCGTATGTCAAAGCCCCAAGTGTCTAAATATTTGAAGATAGGGCCTTTGGGAGGTAATTAGGGTTCGATGAGGTCATGAAGTTGTTGTCCTCATAATGGGCTTAGTGCCCTTATAAGAAGAAAAGAGAGACCAGCCCTGTCTTATGCTGTGAGGACACAGCATAAAGGCAGCAGTCTGTAAGCCAGAAAGATGACTCTTATAGGATGTAAATGGACCATAACCTTGATCTTAGACTTCTCAGCCCTCATTAGTGTGAGAAAATATATTTCTGTTGTTTAAGCCATAGTCTATGACACTGTGTGTGTTATGGCAGATGGAGCTAACACCCAAATTCTTTTCTGCTGAATGCTCTAGAATCTTAATTCAAATGCAGTGAGAATTCTTTATAGTAAAGAAGAGATTTTGAGGGAGGAGAAAGTCTTATCATTCTGCATTAGTATAGAATATACCCTTTTAGTAAATGTTAAAGCTGGGACTATCTATATGAATGTATTCTCTGGGGTAAAAATTAAATACAGAGTTATTAATGCTAGTTATTACAATATAACTTATTTTTTTTTATTTTTTTTTTAAATTTTTTATTTATTTCTAGGAGAGAGAGAGACAGCATGAGCAGGGCAGGGTCAGAGAGAGAGGGAGTCACAGACTGAAACAGGCTCCAGGCTCTGAGCTGGCAGTCAGCACAGAGCCCGACGCGGGCTCGAACCCACGAACCGCGAGCTCATGACCTAAGCGAAAGTCGGACGCTTAACCGACTAAGCCACCCAGGCGCCCCCAATATAACTTATTTTTAAAAGCAGGAAAAATGTTTCTGTGTCCTCATGTTTCTTTTTCTTTTTTTTTTCCTACTTATCACATTTTCTTTCCATTTTCTCCCTTGAGAGAGCTATTTGCCATCAATCATTTCCTGTAGTGCCTTTGAACAAAGAAGTGGGTCAGAGAAGGGGAAGGAACAGTGTACATATAGAAGGATTTTTTTTCCAATGTAAAATTGTCTACCTCTTTCCCCTTCCCTGTATCCTATATTAAACCTTGAAACCACCTAAGCAAGTTTCCTCGTTGCTTGTAACAGATGGAGACTAAGAGACCCTGAGGTGTTTTGCTGGTCATATGCATTCCATTTTGCTGGACTGTACTTTATAAGAACAATGTGGCAAGCAAAGCTCCTCTGAGCAGATAGTGGGATACACTCCTGCTGTATTTGGCCATGTGCATGAAAGACCAGAAGCTAATAGCAGTCAGATAATAAATGTGGCATTTGACACATTTGAAACTTGAGAGAAATAAGCACATCTGGGAAAACTGCAAGGGGAGTTCTTTCCTGACTGTGACACCATCAGATAAAAGTGTTGGGAGAAAGGAGGAATTCTTTTAGGATTCTAAAAGGAACTGGATTAAAATGTATGTTATCTTCTTCTAGCCTTTGTGGCTGTCATGGTCACTGTCACTGTCACAGTATCATGTGGCTGGATTGGGAAAATACTGGGAAATAAGGCCTTAGTTATAAAAATATCATGATGGGGAGAGAGAGGATTCCAGGAAATGCGTCCTGACTTTGAGAACAATAAAGATAACTAGGGATGATATCTCAGCATAGTGTTCTGTGTTCTGCTGATGCTTTTGCAAGACAATAAACTTCAGGTGTCTCTGAAAAAGCACCTCTTCTTCTACTTTGCTCCCACAGAGGTCACTGAAACTACCAGTGGGCTGAATCGAGTTCACTGTGGGCCTAGGTGAAATCAGAAGATGCTTTGAAGCACTGTTCACTGTTTCTCAGAAGTAATCATGAGCCATGTGTTATTAAATCTTTCAGTGTTACTCAAAATGCAGTTTATCAGTCCCAGCCAAAGTGGACTGAATCAGAATCTTTGGGAATAGAGTGTGGGAAGCTGAATTCTTAGGAAGAATCTTGGAAAATTCCTATGTATTGGAGTTGGAAAGCCCATTATCCTGGACATTCCAGTGTCTAGTATAGTCACAAAATAATTATTTCAGTGAATGAATAGATCCCATTATATAGGACACTTCCTGACTCAGGATGGTATTAAGTTAATGTTTGTTAAATGAATGTTAAAGGGAGCTTCTGGTTCATAAGAGTTGCTTCTGAATTGAAAGAATCCATTGATCTAGTCAAGTAGCTAGCCATCCATCCACACATTCATTCAACTTAGGGGACTTGGCAAGGCAGCAAGCCACTGGAAAGGGAGAATAATATGAATCACAGCTGATGGACCAGGATCTAAGTTACAAGAAAAGGGGTGCAGGGCAAGGATGACAGCAGAGAAATGAGGTAGAAACCAGACCTTCCCTATGGCCCTCCCTGTGCCCTGCCTGAATAGCCAGAGCAGTCACTGAATCAGCAGTAGAGGAATTGATATTCCACTGGTTTGGAGTGACACTGAGGTATGAACATGAACATGGACCAGGTACGGTCGTCCAGAATATTCATGGCAGGCGCAGTAAACAGGGGCAAATGAGAACTGAAGTAGATCCTATAATTAGGCCTGCTTTCTTCTGTCAAAGCTTATCTGACCACCCACCTCAGCCAACTCTCCAAGGGCCTCTCCAAAAGCTTTTGGGAAATGTTCTCAGGGCACAGTTTGAATTTTAAGATATACAGGAGAGAAAACAACCCAAGCACAGCAAATACAGTAAAGAAAATCTCTACTGTTGTCGGCTACTTTCTTACCTCATGCTCCTCATGCTGATCTGGAGAATAACATCCAAGACCTCCTCTGACCCCAGGAGTGGGGTTTATAAAAAGGCTTTACCTTAGGAGCTTATAGCTGAAAATAAAGTAAGAGTTTGCCCAGCACGTTTTCTCAATCTTAATTGTAACCCATGCTTATTCTGGGAAACTTTTAAAAACAAAAAGAAGCTTTTAAAATAACCCCCGATTCTACTTCAATGCACATTTTGGCCTTTTTTCCTTTGTCTCCTTGCTGTATACATCCTTATGGCTATTGCTGCTCTCTATGTGCAGCTTCCTGTTTCACCATTTTGTTTAATTTTTTTTTATTTTTTAAATGTTTATTTATTTTTGAGAGAGAGACCTCGAGTGGAAGAAGGGCAGAGAGAGAAACACACACACACAGAATCGGAAGGAGGCTCCAAGCTCTGAGCTGTCAGCACAGAGCCCAAGATGGGGTTTGAACCCATGAGCTGTGAGATCATGACCTGAGCCAGTCGGTCGCTTAACCGACCGAGCCACCCAGGGACCCCCATTTTGTTTTATTCAACTTTACAAAGTAATCTGTTATTACATGGCTTTGATAAGGATTTAGCAGAGGTTTGGAGCATGAACTCCGGGAATTAAAAGAATCTCCGTTGGCACATTGACTGCCACTACCGCCTATACAATCTTGGGTTTGTTTTGTATCCCGTGGCCTATCTCCTTTTCTGTAAAAGTAGACTAGGCAGTCCCTACCTCTGGGTTGTTGTCAGGCTTGAATGAAATAGGTAGAGCCTGTTACTTAGTGCCTGCCATATGGTAAAGTGCTTGAAAATATTTTTAATAAAAAGAAGAATTTTAATGGCTGTGTTATAGTTTATCAAAAGATGTACCAAACCCCTCTGTAGCAAAGTACATCTTTATGCTTTAAATTTCTTCATATGCTTCATATATTTTTATGGATGTAATGTGTTCTCACTGCCAATGAGAGAAACTTAACTCAAACCCCTTTAAGCAGAAAGAGGCCAGTTTACTCACCTGTGCAATGAAACTGAAACAGGTGTATAGGGGAGCTCTCCAAAATCACTGGAATATGGGACTCCTTCATCTGGAAGCTTTGGCTCTCTCTCACTTTCTCATCTTATCTCTTTTCTCATTATTTAAACCACCTTCTGACTTATAGACCTGATTACCAACAGCTACAGGCTGACATCCTTACAACCTCATAGAAAGGGGAGGGAAAAGCTGTTAGCTCCAGGTTGTGTGTGGAAAGGTGGTGGAGGGGAGACAGGTGGAAATCTCTGTCTTGGTATGAGTCACTTGTCTATTTGATTCGCCCAGGGAATGGGTTATCATGAGTGGCTCAGTATGTGTCCTGGCCCACTACCTGATGGGTTGGAAGAAAGCTGTGATTGACTTCCCTCAAGTAATGATATAGCACAACCCAACCCGATAAATCTGATAACTATTTCCTTAGGACAGAACCTAATTACTCTGCATGGATTCCATTCAAGAGTAGAATCACTGGATTAGGGTCATTACCATTATAGTCTCTCAGTGTGTACATATTGCCCAATTTTCTTGCTCCATGACTTTTTGCATTTCCTCAGGTTCTCACACCTTGCTTCCTAGCCCATTCACTATTAGTGTAGTTGCTTGGACCTTCAAAGACCTCTGCCTGATGCTCAGGGTTGATCTGCCTGCCTTAGTGCATGTTCCTACAATCCCTTTACACATCTAATCAGGTTCTGGATCCTGACACTTCCAATCAGTGCTGTCCTTAGGATGTCAAATTCTGGCATGAAAATAAGAATTATAGTCATTCTCAAAACCTTAACCTAATGAATAAATAGCCTGCTTTTTATAATTAAGGCCAGTAAAGGTTCGGTTCTTGAATGGTTGATTCATCTCTACCATGTAAATCATGCAGTGACAGAGTCTAGCTCCAGCCTGTCCAGGGGTCCCTGAAGGATAGACGGTGTCAGTGAGAGATAGTGAGAGAGCCCCAAGATTCTTTCTGATCACCAGGCAGGCATCTCTGTCCTATTGGTTTTGGTGTCTTTATTTATAGGTCAAACAATAAAAAAACATCAGAAAATGGAATTTTTACAATGGATAATTCTCTGTGATAAGATGCTTTGGAAAGTGTACAGAAACAGGTTTTACAGAAGTATTCTTGCAGAACTGCCCCAATTATAGTGAGGTTGAGTAAATCTTACAACTAAGAAAATAACAGGGTATTCTTAGTGCAAAACAGGATAGCATACACATTTGTTTAAGTCAATAATGCTAAGATTTATAGGTTAAGATAGGCTAGGAGTCATTCCGTCTGGCCCACAAGAGGAAGAATGTATTTGAGCTGGTTAGTAACTTTTTGATTTGGGGCGCCTGGGTGGCTTAGTCGGTTGAGCGTCCGACTTTCGCTTGGGTCATGATCTCGCGGTTCGTGGGTTCGAGCCCCGCGTCGGACTCTGTGCTGACTGCCAGCTCAGAGCCTGGAGCCTGTTTCAGTCTGTGACTCCCTCTCTCTCTGACCCTCCCCTGCTCACGCTGTCTCTCTCTCTCTCTCCTAGAAATAAATAAAAATATTTTAAAAAAAATAACTTTTTGATTTGATGACGAATGCATAAATACCATAATGGCCCTAAATGTGTCAGCCTTTGTATTTGGGTTTATGTTTTAACTACTCTTATCCATCCTCATCACAGCTACCAGTGTAAGGGAAGGTGTTTGTGGAATGTAGGCCTTAGGCAAGGAACTAATAAATATCACCAGTTAGCAAAGGTATAAATAGTAACTTAAGTTCTGCCCTTGTCTGTTCCTTACCTCTAAATTAGGCTCTTTGTCTCCGGGCCAGGCTTAATTGTCCAGTTATATCCCTTATGGCACTGGAGAGCCAACCATGCCTTTAATGAGTTTAGCTCATTTCCAATACATAGAATAGTCTCTTCAAGTGCATTTACCTTTGTGTCTAGTTTTTTTCCATGATTTCTTGAATAGCTAGGGCATGAGAAACATTTTTGGCTAGTTGATTTACATGTTGAGCTGTATGAACCTCTTGGACTAATGCAACCATAGAAGCAGAATTGTACATGTAAAGGTCAATCTTTTATGAGTAAGGGTCATTAACCTGTTTATAGCTCAAGAGAAACTATCAAGGAAAACAGGACATGCCAGAAACACAATATCTTTTCCCATAATCACAAAAGAAGTTCCTACAATAAGTTCCTTCACAAGGTGCAATCATCATATCAGGGCCAGTATAAGGGGACAAATCACTCTTAATACCAATCAACAAGGTGCTTCAGGGGTCAGTGCTCAAGCAGAAATAATTGAGTGGGGTTAGATATCTATCATCATCTGACAGCAGGAGTCCTTGCAAACCTGCCTTAACGTCACAAGGAGTATACTCAACTAGTGAGTTCAGAATGGCTCCCAACAATGCAGACTGATAAAAGGCTCTCAAAATCTAGAGGAAGCCCCAATCCTGAAGAAAGAACAAACTTTCCTGTTATTTATAGAGGGTTTGTTTTGTGATTGACTGCCATCTTCTACTCTGTCTGTTTGAAATCAATAGGTGACCTAACGAAGTGAAAATAAAATCAATATTTAATTCCCACCAGTAAGAGATACTTCCATGGTCTATGTTCAACCACCAACTTCCCCCAGTTCCAAAGGGTAGCAAGAGCTGGGTCATCTCAGTCTCATAACCACGACATAGATCTATAATTTCTTCCATAGTGATTTACTGCATTCCTACTATGCATTAGGCATTATGAGTAATACATCTGTATCATGTCCACATGATACACATGATAAATCCCAAGTGATTTATTAACAGAGTAATAAATGTATGACATGTAAAGTGCTAAATACTTTAAATATACTATTTTAAGCCTCACTTCCATACATTGAGATACATTATTGTCTGATTTTACAGTTGAGGGAAGAGGCACAGAGACATGAAGAAACTTGACCTGATAGAATAATGAGGAGCTAGGATATGAACACACATCTGCCTAATTCTATCTTGGTGTCTTACCACATTTCACAGATGTGAAAACTGAGCCTCAGAAATAACATTGCAAGCCACACACAGCTAGTATAAGGATCCTGGTGCTTTGTTTCACCTTCAGAAGTTCCTTTGAAGTACGAGTTAAGTTTCAGTTGTCCCATGTGTCCTATATATTAAGGAGCTACACTAAGTAAGGCACTGTAGTCAATCTTCTAGGGAATATAAACTTAAAGACACAGTCCTCACTCTTACAGAATGTATGGCCTAGATGATAGCAATATAACAAGTAGAAACAAAACACAGCATGTGGGAATCCAGACATGGCTTAGTCAGTGAAGCCGTTGAGCTATCTTTGGCTTTTAGGAACAGAAATCTAAGGCTCAAATTGACTTAAACCATAGGAAATATTATATGTAATTATATATATGTAATTATATGTAATATTATGTGTAGTCTTATATAATATGAAGACTGCAGACAGGGTGGCTTGGGGCTGGTTCATCAGCATCTCAGTAATATAAGGATGCAGATATAGGTCATTCTTTCCCTCTTTCCACTCTTCCACTTTGGTTTTGTCATTTTTCCTGAGGCTCATTTCCTTCACTGTTACAAGGTAGTTGTGAGAGTATCAGATATTTCATTCAGAAATGACTGCAAAGGATATACCACATCTTCCTATGTGTCTGTTTTCTAAGAGAAACTTTTCCCAGTTGTTCCCCCACAGAACACTTAGCATATTTGGCCAGAATTACATAACATCCATCCCCCAAACTACTAATGTCTCAGGAAATGGAAGAACTAACTGATTGACGCATGGGACAGGGCTGATGGAAGAGGATGGATATCTAAATATTATATCTAATATTCCATTTGAAAAAAAGGTAGAGGAAAGTTTAAAGATCACTTGGCAGGTAATGAGGAGCACTGCTTTATTAATGAATCTGAGACAGGCACAAAATAGTTCTAGGAGCTAGCTGTGGTGACCACTATTGGGTGTGGGAACATCTTGGAAGTCACAGGAGATACAAGGGAAGCTCAGGGACATGAGTAAAGGAAGCACTTCTACAACTCTACCTCTTAACCTAACCTCCATGTGTTCTACTTCTTTGACTGCATAGTAAGATTCTCTATCAGGCACTGACGATTTGGACTCTCCACTCCCCAGACCCAGGGAGACCAACAATAAATATTCCTCTGATCATCTAACAGAGGAGAAGACATCCATTGGGAATTTTTGCTCAGTAAATATATTGCATAAGATTATCCCAACAGCAGTGGGTCAAAGGGAGGTTAAATTCAGTACTTGTTTTACTTGCCAAGCTGTGATCTTGGTAGATGTTTCTACCACTCCAAGGAAAGCATCACCCCACAATGACATAATCCACTGGCCAGGCCCAAACCTAGGGGTCGGCATCTGCCCATTTTAAAAATTGGCACCAGGCACAAGAGTTAGCAACAGCCCAGCTCCTCAAGATGCCCACAGTGAGGAACTAGTGCTTTTCTGCTGGGTCTTCATGGGAGACGATGTACAGGAACAATAGGCATGAGTTTTAATTCTTCTTTTTAGCCCAGAACATAGTGCCAAAAGGGCATAGCAGCTATGAGCTGTCTTATTTGTGCTTCTGAGCCGAGGGTTTGAGGGCAGGTGGCTTTTTGGTAGAGGATCCCAGGAAGCATGATGAGGCAGTAGGGAACAGAGGAAGGCTAATACCAGTTACCACTGTTGGCAACTGGCGCTTATTCCCTTAGGGTCTGTCTGAAGGACTTTATAGGACACAACCTAGAATTGTCTCACCAGGAACAAAAACTCAGGTATTCAATCTAATGACTCCTATTTCTCATGAAGGTTGAGCCTGGACATGTGGTAGCTTACTAGATGACCTTAGTCATCCCTGTCCTCTGGTATTTGTGCCCTTGTGTGGCCTCTTCTCACAATATATCAGGATGGATCCATGTGACCAGTAGATATGGCACAGTGATAGGTTGCTACTTCCAAGGCTAGATTATAAAGACATTGTGGCTTTTGCCTTGTTTTCTCTCTTGCATCACTCACTTGGGGAAAGCCAGCTGTCACTCAGGAAGCCAAGTAGAGAGGCTCATGTAGCTCCTGTTGGTTTCCTTGTTACCAGAAGCTATTTTAGGAACTGTGTGTCTGCTTCTATAGCTTGATGCAAACAGCAGGGTCAACCACAGCAGATTCATGAGACTTGGGAGGAAAAGAGAATAACTCTCCAAAAAATGAAACAAATACATGGAATGGCAAATGAGTTGGTTCAGTTTTGACCCCAGTCTTAATGCAAGAGGCTGCAGGTACTTGCTTTTCATGTTGCATTTCCCAAAAACATTTGTCAAAAGGTTCAGACTTGAAGTCAGTCTCAAAATGCATTGGAGGCCTGATCTCGCAGGTCCTGTGCCTGGAGAGGTTACTCCTCAAAAATGATATGTGTACGATTCCTCCCCTCTGGAACTCAGGCCAGTGGGGAAGGCAGCCCAGGGAATGATCATTTTCATGTAGATGCTTCAACTAAGTGTGTAGATGCCCATCTTTCAGGGGAGAAAGTCTATTGTTTGAGGTACCCCAAAGTGTGAGAACTACTGACCAAGGCTGGTATGGTCTGCAATTTGTATTAACAAGGCAGAATATAGAGCTTCAGCAGAGATTTTTTTCCCCAAACTCATCTTGGCAAGATAAATATAGTATTTGAAGGAATATGCTTGGGAGCAGTGTCCAAAATTTAACCGGGTTTAAGCTTATCTTCTTGGTTCTACTGGTTCCATGACTAGAACAAGAGTTTCTACTCATGTCACTAATGCATTTCAATACCTAAGGATTTTTTTTGGTAGCCCGCGTGGTCTGTTTCTGCCCCTGGGCCAGGAGCCACCCTGCCAGGATGTAGGAAGTATATCAGTAAATGTGCACTCTTTTCTCAAGGCTGAAACACACCAAGGTTTAATTTAATCATTTATGTTGGTTGAGAAAAGTGTATAAGCATGTTGGCAGTTTTTGTAGTGTTGGTAAATTATACTCAAATCAGTAAATATTACTGAGTATCAGTTAGATGTCAGATTCAGGGCTTATAAAGTAATACAGTGCTCCACAGCAACTAATTATAATAATAATAATAATAATAAATAATAATAATAATAATATAATGTGATGAAAAGAATATAAAATTAAATATAGTGTAATTTGTTTTGAGAATTCAGAAGGATGATCAGCTGTGTTCGAGGAACATTATTTATCATGGATCTTGTTTTCCTTGTTGTTTTGGTTTTGTTCTTTTTCTAACAAAATCAAGTGAGTAGATGCTACGTAAACCTGGCTACCAAGTAGGTTATCAGAACAGGGACTTGGCAAATAGGATGTGATTTTATGCTTGACTGCAGCTTGTAAAAGAGAGACTGAATTTTTGCCACACTGTGCCTTTGTATTTCAGAGAGGAACTCACAGCAGCCTCCACCCCCAAACTAACTGTCCATTTGCCAAATGATGCAAAATTTGGTTCCTCTTCATGGACCTCTAAAATTAACTTTCAGATGGTTGATTCTTATAGATGAGAGCTGGGATTTTAAATACTCACAGGCCATAGAACATGTCTGTTGAGGTGATTTATTGTGCCTAGATCAGCAGAGAACTGGTGGGACAAAAGCTGGGTAGACCACACCACTCTGCCTTCACTCCAACATTTATTCTTTGACCTTGGGCAGGGTTTTATGCAAGTTTATGACCAAAAAACAAACAAAAAAAAGTCCCTACAACAATCAGCATATGTAATGCTGTGAAAAAAGAACTTGCTTCTTGCCTTTGAATTCGGAAGTTCTTCCACATGGCTTGATCAACTTTTTCTTGCTTTCTGTAAAGCCAATCCCTCATCAGTCACAAACTGGTAAAGGCAAACCACTGTAATGCAGAAGAGGTGTGCTTCAAACACGAGGGTTCTTTCAGCTTTAGGAGTTCATTAGAATTGTAAATGGAATTGGCACAGAGCTGAATTTCAAAGATGACTCATCTTACTTAGTCATTAAAGTATCTTGTGTGTCTTGGTGGCACACTAAAGAAATGTTCTCTGTAGCTCTTTACTTGTCTTGATTCCATCAGCTTTGTAAGGACACCTAGCAATTTAAATAGCATTCTCATACCTACTATCATATTTGTTTCTTTTACTAACTTTGCAAATGTATTTTGTTATTATATCCCCATTTTTAAAATGAAGAACTATCTGTAATCAAAAGGCAAATGAAAACAGGTGTTAGCACCTGTGTGGAAAAAATTGGAATCTTCTTCATTGCTAGTGGGGATGTGAATTGGAATGCATACTTTGGAAAATAGTTTGCCATTTTCTCAAATGGTTAAAAACGGGGTTACACTATGACCTCGCACCTTGGCTTCTAGGTATGTACTCAGGAGAATTAAAAATGTATGTCCTCATGAAAACTTGTACATGAATTTTCATAGTAGCACTGTTCATAATAGTGAAACAATCCAACTCTTGGCAGCTGATGAGTGAGTAATGTCACATATCCATGCAAAGGGATATTATTCCACACAAAATGAAGTCCTGATTCATGTTATAATAGTGACCAGACTTGGGGTTCCTGGGTGGCTCAGTCAGTTGAGCGTCCAACTTCAGCTTAGGTCATGATCTTGCAGTTCGGGAGTTCAAGCCCTGTGTCAGGCTCTGAGCTATCAGCAAAAGCCTACATGGGATTCTGTGTCTCTATCTCTCTCTGCCCCTCTGCCCCTCCCCCACCCGTGCTCAGTTTCTCACTCTCTCTCAAAAATAAACAAACATTTTAAAAAATGATAATAATAGTGAGCAGACTTGAAAACATTAGGCTAAGTGAAAGAAGGCTGCCTCCCTCCTTCTCTCTCTCTTTCTCTCACCCCCACCCCCTTTCTCCCTTTCCTTCTGCATGATTCCATTCATATGAAATGTCCAGAATCAGCAAATCCATAGAGACAGAAGGTAGAAAAGTAATGGCCAGGGATAGACTAACCGTAGGATGAAGAGTGACTGCTAATGGGTATGGGGTTTGCCTTGGGATGATGAAAATGTAAAACTGGTCAGTAGTGATGTTATATAAAAGTTTGTGAATCTATTAAAAGCCACCAAATCTGATACTTGAAAATGGAGAATTTCATGGCATGAAAATTACATCTTCATTACAAAAAAAATGTGTTAGAAAAAAATGAGGAAATAAGGTTACTGAAAAGTGATTTAATTTACCCAGCAAGTGATACCTGTTGGTGGAAGAATGGGTTATTAATAAAATCGCAGCATATTCAGAGTGGACTATTATACAGAAGTGAAAATGAAGCAACTATAATTACAGGCCAGGACATGGATGTATCCTAAACACGTATTCCAGTGGAACAAAAAGCAAGTTGAGGAAAAATCCAGAGATTGTGGAGTATGTATATAAAGCTTGAAAACATACATTCCCTGTGTTAAATAAAAAGAATTTCAACTGAGTAAATTTGAAGATCTAATTGGCTTTATTCAATAATTCATGAATCAGACAGCATCCCATTGAGAAAATAGATAGGAGCTCTCCTGAACTTTAGTCAAGGAAAAGGGTTTTTACGGGCAAAGAGGAAATGGAAAAAGGAAATTATCAGCAAATGATGTATCGTTTTAGGTAAGGTGGCCCTTGTAAGGGGAACAGAAAGGGCCTATCAGTAAATTTGCTACTACTGCCCAAGAAATTCGGTGTTTGTCTGGTTAAAGGTCACATTCCTGGTGAGAAAGGAAGGTGGGGACTATAATTATGTTAGGTATTTAGTCTTGGTTTGCTGACCCATAAGGGGCTTCATTTTGGTCTTGTGGTTTTCTTTTTAATAGCTGAAATGTTTGTAAGTGGAAGATACATATATATTTAAAATAAAACCAAGCATTGGTCATCACAGTGATATGGGTTCAGAGAAAGACAAGAGTCTGGCAATATTCTGTTCTGAAGTGGCAAATATGCTAAACATCACCATTTATTATACTTTATTATATATAGTACATATTCATTTCTATATGAATATACTGATGTGGGACTCAAACTCACAAACGGCAAGATCATGACCTGAGCAGAAGTTGGATGCTTAACCAACTCAGCCACCCAGGCACCCCCCATTTTTAAAAAATTTTTAATGTGTTTTTAAATTTATTTCTGAGAGAGAGGGGGAGAGAGAGAGAGCAAGGGATGGTCAGCAAGGAAGGGAGACACAGAATCTGAAGCAGGTTCCAGGCTCTGAGCTAGCTGTCAGCACAGAGCCTGATGTGGGGCTCCCACCCACGATCTGTGAGATCATGATGTGAACCGTAAGATCATGACTGGAGTCAAAGTCTGACACTTAACAGACTGAGCCACTCAGGCATCCCAACCCCCATTTTTTATAAAAGTAAATAGAAGAATCGAGACTTGGACACAAACTTTCTGACACTTAATTTAACATGCTACACACATTTTGGGGCCAGACTTTGTACCTGCCCTCATTAGATTCTGCTATAGTAATATTGACAGTAGCAAGAGTTGCTAACTTTTATTAGAGGTTTCTTATGTGTAAATCTTCACAGCAAGTCTATTGTTCATACTTATCAGAATAAATTATGGAATTGTTTTTATGAACTTTCCCCCAAGTGACTTTGGGAGTTCTAGATTCTGCGTCTATTCCACTGTCCTACATAAAAACACTGACTCCCATATCAAAGCATAGCTAGCCCTTTCTCTTCATTTTCACTGTGACAATCCTGTCCATGACACCACCATTTTTTCTCTCTGATGTTGCAAGTCTCCAGTGTCCCCTGCCGCCCCTTTTTCCTACTTTCAGTCACTTAGAATGAAATCTGGAGTCCTTTCTGGCATCTACAAGGTTGTATTAGTTCCCCAGTCTTTCCATAACAAAGTACTGCCTACCTGGGGGCTTAAAACAACAACAGAACTTGGAACAAAATAGTTCTGGAGGGTAAAAGTCCTATATCAAGACATTGGCAGGGTCATGCTCCTTCTGAGTCTCTGGGTAGAATCTTTCCTTGCTTCTTTCTACTTTCTGGTCATAGCGGGAAATCTTTCACATTCTTTGCCTTATAGCTGCATCATTCCAATCTCTGCCTCTGTCATCACATGGCATTCTCCCTGTGCGTCTGTCTCGGTGTTCTTTTCTTTTCTTTCTTTCTTTTTTTTTTTTTAAATTTTTTAATGTTTTATTTATTTCTAGGAGAGAGAGAGACAGCGTGAGCAGGGGAGGGTCAGAGAGAGAGAGAGAGTCACAGACTGAAACAGGCTCCAGGCTCTGAGCTGGCAGTCAGCACAGAGCCCGACGCGGGGCTCGAACCCACGAACCGCGAGATCATGACGTAAGCGAAAGTCGGACACTTAACCGACTAAGCCACCCAGGCGCCCCTCGGTGTTCTTTTCTTGAAGGGTTATATCGGAACAGGACCCAGTCTTATTGTATATGACATCCTCCTAACTTGATTACATTTGCAAAAGCCTTATTTACAAATACAGTCACATTCTGAAGTACTGGAAGTTAGGACTTCTACATGTCTTTAGGAGTGATACAATTCAACCCATAATAAAGGTCTTTCAAGTCTTGCCTAGGTGTCTATTGCCCAGTGCCTGTCTCTTACTGTGCTCCTACACTGATATTTCAGTTTCTGGAGCATCTAAGTTAATTTCTACCACGGGCTCTTTGCATGTACTGCTCTCCCTAGAATATTCTCTTACAAATTCCTCTACCTGGAATATACTCCCTTGACCTTCTTATACCTTTCTCCCTCTCTGTTTTTAGGTCTTAACTTTAAAAAACACCTCCTCTAAGATGTATTTCCTGTCTCACCCTTTTCTGAGTAGTACCTTATCCCTCTTTATTCTTCTTCTCTTATTCTCTGATAGTTTCCTTCATAGCAATTTGTAGATAGTTACAATTAAGTTACAAATACAAACACTTTGTAAATATTTAGCTATTTACTTGCTTGTGTTTTGCTTCTAGGCCTCCTCCCCCCAAATAATACTCTGTGATGGGCAGGGATCTGGACTGGCTCTCAGTTGTAGCACACACATTCAATAAATATTCTAAGTTTTTGTTCAGACATATAATTGAGTGAAGAAATAAGTGAATGAATCAACCAGAAGCAAGTATGGAAACACAAATCTCTGTCAAGAAGTCAGTCTTTTTTTCCCCCCAAATGTGTTATTTATTTTTGAGAAAGAGATAGAGACAGTGTGAGCAGGGGAGGGTCGGAGAGAGAGGGAGACACAGAATCCAAAGACAGACTCCAGGCTCTGAGCTAGCTGTCAGCATAGAGCCGGATGAGGGGCTCGAACCCACGAACTGTGAGATCATGACCTGAGCTGAAGTCGGACCCTCACCTAAGCCATCCAGGTGCCCCTCAAGAAGTCAGTCTTACATAAAAGGTTCAGAGCAGAGAGATTAATATGAGGCAGACTTTTTTATTTCACCGCTTACCACATGACCTTTCACAATGCCTCTATGTCTCTGTTACACTGTATGGAAAACAGGGTTGAATATAGTACTCACTTGGCCAAATAACTGAGGAGGAGGCAGAATAGAGGGTAGTGGGTGGTAGTAAAGGCAACAACAGAAGGAGAGTTTGGGAGTTGATCACAAAGCAGTGATGTAGGTTAGAGCCAGCCTGGAAGATCTCAAAAAACAAATCTTGTCTCAGTTCATGGGCCAGTTCCAAAAAAAAAAAAAGAAAAAAAAAAAAAGGAGTATTATCCTGAGACCACTTTGTGTGTGCTTTTCACATTAAGCTAATTGCTCTGGCACCAGTTTTGCCACTGGGCTACAGGCCTGTGAAACTGCCCATTACACTTAATAGTTCAAATCCTGGAAGTACAGTGGCAGTGAAGAAATTTGGAAAGGTCCATACTTATGATTTTATGGAGGAAAATTTTTGTAAGAAGCTGTGAAGAGAGAATTGGCTAGAATTTAATAGAAGAAGAAAATTCTATGACTGTATCTTTAGAAGCCATAAATCAACACCGAATCTGCAGCCACAGTGAGCATTTGCTGCGAGGGACAGAAGATAAAATACAGGTCTGGGGATGGCGCTGCACTTGAGTTAGTTTTAAATGAGAGGCACAGATTCATCCCTGGGCTTATGCTGACCCAGTAAAAGCGGAGTCTCACTACTCTTGGGAAAAGACATTATGTTTTCCTTAAATCAGAGCTTTTCACTATTATGAGCCAATTGTATGGATTCTGCAATTACATTAAGAAGAAATCTGGACATGAAGCTTTTAGTTGATTACAGCCGCGAGGGAGCAAGTCTACTGTTTGGCATCCAGAGTAGACAGACTTGATATAGAATCTCATTCCTGTCATTTCTAAGATGAGAGAATATACACACACTTGAACTGGAATCAGGTGGAAAGGGCTTTGGATATGAAATCACCTTTGCCTCTCACCTACCAGGTGGGACATTGCAGATAGTTGTCAGCCTAATTCAGCCCAGTATCTCTATTTGTAAATGGAATATTGCAGATGCTCCAAGAATCCCTGCAGGTGGCACCCTGAGGTCCCTTCCAAGTTGTTGCCTACAAGAACTCACAGCTACTTGTTCTCAAAGGTCTCTGTATCTTTGCTCTTCTAAAACCCATGACCTATTTGCTTCAGTTCTTACCTGTAGACCAGCGTTGCTCATCTCTGTTTCATTACTGTCCCTGAAGGATTATTTTTGACATTTTTTTCCCAATTGTGATCTCCCTCCCCATGATATTTTAATATCACAGATACTCTCTTAGTTTATGTACTGTGGTACTTTAAAGTGTCATAAAATACTGTAAGATTTAATTTTTTGCCCCTCCCAAGAATTCTAGCCCAGTTGGGGACATTGTTGCTTTCTGTTGAGAATGCATGCCCCAGACTATACATTACAAACTAGCAAGATGTTACATGTCTTATTTACAACAGTATTCTTAGCACATAGCACATAAGAAATGCAAATGATATTTATTGGATGAAAGATCAGTTGATGGATGAGGATTAACTGAAAACAAGGTAAAGAAGTTGCCTAGTGTTATGCTGCTATATAGCAAGTAGGAAACATATATTTGTTTCCACTTGTGAAAATCAGTCCAAACCTTACAACAGCATTGTTCAAAATTATTTCAAATCTTTGTTTTCATCACTAACCTAATTGTTGATACATTGAGGACATATGTCAATTTCCTATTTCTCTGTATCGCTAACTGTGTCTGTTAACTTTTTATCATATGTTTGCACGTATAGGAGGATTAGGAGGAACTTAACTAAAGAACAAGGGGGAGAAGAAGGGGAGAAATGGTGGGGGAAAGGGAAAGAGGCAAACCATGAGAGACTCTTGAATGCTGACAAAAACTGAGGACTGATGGATGGGGGGGGATGGGCATGGAGGAGGGCACTTGTGGGGATGAGCACTGGGTGTTATGTGGAAACCAATTTGACAATAAACTATTTGTAAAAAATAAATAAATAAATAAATAAAATAATCTCTAAATTAACGAATACATGAAAGGAAGAACTAAAATGTAGATCTCAACTCATCCTAGGTTGAAATGATTCCAAGAGTGTGGAGATCCCTCCACTAATGAAGGAGTGGAGTACAATACATTTGCTCTTAACCACTATTTCTGTTTCATTGAAGTGATTTATTTCTGCAACCTGTAAGCCCTGGGTAAGCAGACCAGAAAGAAACCTTGCACTTTCCGGTAGCAGCATATTCAGCTCACTTTTTAGCCAGAAATCTTTGGGAAGAAAAAGCTACTACTTGCAAAAGGAGAACTCTTCCCTGAGAATTTGGATACAGCAAGAATAAAGACAAGCAAATTGAATCTTGAGTATTAGAAGTTAGGAGAGGGGGTAATTTGAGGCACAGAGGTAGTGATTGAGATGGAGCTTTGAGAGTTCTGGGGAGTTTCTCTTTCCTAATCTGGGTGCTAATTACACCTATATGTCAACATTGTGATAATTCACAGCTGGACATTTATAATTTGTGTGTTTCTATGGATGTGCATTATTATTAACCAAAAGACAAATAAAACCAAGGAATGAGGACTGAGACTTCTAAAGGTCACTTGCTTAGGCAAGTTACTTATCTTTTCTGATATTTCTTTGTAAACCAAAAATAATACTAGCATCTACCTCACATATTTGACAATAGAATTGAATAAAATATAGTATACAAATGGCTTACCACAGTGTCCATTTCATTGATTATTAATTATGAATTAGATTGTATTCATCAACATTATTCATTTAGCCCAATTTTTCTGAGACTGATTTATAAGTGTCCATCACAGTCAATTCATGAGCAGTGGGAGTCTGAGTATAGAAACAGGATAAGATGTAGACTCTTCTCAACCTCAATGTTTCATCATGAAAATTTTCAAACACATAGAAAAATTGAAAGAATGGTAGAGTGAACTCTTGCAGACTTACCACTTGCCACCTGCATTCCACACTCAACATTTTGGTAGATTTGCTGTATAATGTATCCATTCTTCAGACCCTAGTTGGGCCTTCTGTTACAGAGACTTGACCATGGCCCTGGAATGAAGCTGGTTAAGGAAACTTAGTAAGGAAAACAATAGACTAGTATCAGGAAGATATCCCAAGTGAATTTACCTGAATGGTACCACCTCTTATTGAATAATTCAGGTCTTCATATCTAAACCTCTCAGTAGTCCATAAACAAAAGACTTTGCCATGGGAAGTGGAGGTAATATAGCTTCAAGGCTACTGTGTCCTATCCAAAAGCAAGTGAAAAATAAAGCCTTTGGGTGACCTTGGCTTGGCCAAGGGCCTATGCAGCAGAAGATATAAATTCTTCCCAAGAGCTTCTGAATTCATGAATTAACACTGACCTTGAATTAGTCATATTTTCCACTGGATGGATTCTGAAAAGCCTGTAGATATTTTTCTCTTATATACATGCTGAGTTTTTATATTCTAAGTTTTCTATAGCAACTATGGATCATTTGTACAATAAGAGTATTTGCTGTGGTTCTTGCTTTAATAAATCATGGTTCTGCTTTAATGAACAAAACCAAATAATTTATAATTTGTCCATTAATTATTTGCATGTAAATGTGTCTATTGGAGTAACCTAATAAGACATTGAAAAACATTTTCCACTGCCAGCTGAGTTACACTGTATTTAGTAAGCATCTCTTTGGGGGGAGAGGTTGTTTAGTTTTATTTTGTTTGAAAGCAAGAAAGTGCTGGGAAATTAAATCAGATTGAATCTCATGAATTTGAAACATCATGAATCCACCACGCCTAAGGTAGAAAGAGAGGGTTCAGTGAAAATTTAGTTAATTGAAGTGTTTATTAATGGACCTGTCCTATACCAAATCGATGAGAAAGCCCTTTGGGAGAGTGGCCTTTGTCAGCAAAGCCATCCACAGGGTGAATTTTTAATAGCTAGCATTTGCCAAACTTTGCTGCACATAAGAATCATCAAGTCCACTTCAAAAAATCCCAATGCCCAGGCCCCATCCTTTACCAGTTAAGAGATTCCAAGGTGGGACACTGACGTCACTATCTATCTATCTATCATCTATCATCTATCTATCTATCTATCTATCTATCTATCTATCTATCTATCATCTATCTATCAAAGATCCCTGGATGCTCCTGGGGTGTAGCAAAGTTTGGTAAACACCAGTCTAAGAAAGATCTTCCTACCCCATCCATACCCACTTGTACCAAAAGGGAAAACAAACAAACAACTGAACAAGATGACAAAAACAAATAAAGAAATACAAGTGTAAACTACTCTTAGCCACTTCATAAGAAGTGTCATTCCATTGGCTCTTGAAAACAAAATTGACTTGAAGTCAGTTGAGTCATTTGGCTACCTGGAGATCATTTCCTGAGGAGCTAGTTTGGAAAAGAGAATGGTTAGATTATAGACTCCAGAAGAAAGCCCAAGGAAGGCAGGGTGGTGGAGATGGGTTAGAGAAAGACAAAGGGGTGGAGTGGCAAGGACAAGAAAGGAAAGTAGGGTTAAAGGTGGATTAGGTTTGGATTCTAAAAGGTTCCAGCCAGGATCTGAGAGCATGAGTGAGAAAAATATTCTGAGAAATCCAGACTACATTTAACATGGAAAACCTAAGGCCAAAAACATCCTCAAAAATAGGATCAAGGTGTTTGCTTGGAGGGTGAGAAACAGGGCCATCTGTTACTCAGTCTGTATATCTCTTCGGTTCTTCTCCTAACCTTGACCACTAAGAAGGAAGTACATCTCATTTGCCTGACTCAGTTTAAACCCTCTCTTGAAGCCATCTCCAAGCAACAGAGTGTGAGTTGAAGAACAGGCAAGAGTCTGGCTTGGTTGCCGTGCCAAGTGTGCCTCCTTTCTAAGAGTCTCTCTCTTCATTTTGTCATGGGAACCAATATTTGAAACTTGGTTAAAGTTAATGTGAAGACATATGAAATTGTGACTGAAACATGTCCCACAGTGTCTGGGATTTTGTAGGACTCGACATTTTACAGCAATTGCTATTAACCCATCAACCAGCATGGGATGTCTTATTCAGTTTTTCAAAGTTTGCTTTGTAAGCAGAGTGTAGAAAGAGCATGCAGCCTTGAAGAGAGCTTTGGGGTATGTCAGTGGCAGGTGGATCAGCTCAAAGAGATGACTTAAAGTTTTAGGAAATTTGAATGGTAGTTTTTAAATGACATTAAAATTAAATGACCTAAACTTATGATTCAGTAAATTAAAAAGATAAGTAATAAATACTCAAAATTCATACTTTTTAATTATTTTAGTTACCTCTGTAATTGAGGTCATTTACATCTATTGAATCTGTATAGTAGAAATACTGTATAATTGTATACAGTGCTTCTCCACGACATCACATTGTTGACTTGTTAACAGCCATAGTAAGTATTCATAGCATGGAAATTAACTAAAAATTAAGGCATTAACCCCCCACCCCTCACTGACCTGGTTGTAAACCTTTATCACCATACCTCTAGGTGAGTTTTCTGGGGAGACGGGATGGGTGCAGATGAAGCAATTATTAGTATTACGAAGGACAGGATAAGTTAGACCCGGAGGAAAATTTTCCCATAAGGTGCTTAGAAACACAAGTGGGGAGAAAGAACTTTCACTATCTTATTCAAATGAGACAAGATACTGAGGAAGGAAATCCAGCGTCTAGCAGTAGAATCCATGCTGCTTTCTAATGGTGAAATCAATTCTGTTTTCACAAGTGACGATGATGCCAGAAGCTTATGAAACTGCCTAGTGAAATCCAAGGAGACCAACTTTCCCCATCCTGAGACTTGATCTTGGAGGAGAGATAATCCTTGATCAGAAATTTGTAGAGTTTGCAGTTTTACTGAATTTTGAAAGTGTACTGAAATGGTTCAGACCAGAAGGTATAGAAAGTCATGAAGTAAACATAATACCATCTTTCTAACACCCCATGCTTTCTGTACCTCTACGGCTCTTTTTATATATCATGTATTCCTTATTTACATATCCAAGTAAATATAAAATGCTTCTTTTTTACAACCATCATTCTCTCATTTATTGCACAAAATGTTGCATAATATAATCATTTGCTTTTTTTTTTACAATTAATAATAGATTTTGGTTATCTTCTCATATGAGTGCATAAATACTTCTTTTGTAAATACTAGCTGAAGAGTGCTCCATTATATAAATGGGCTCTACTTAATCAGTTATTTCATTAACCTTAGGTTATAATCAATATTTTGCAATTGCATAATGCTGCAATGACTAACTCTATAACAGTAGCAACATAAGGCGTGTTTGTTTCCTGGCACCCTAGCAAACCAAATGAGTGGTCAAAGTGTTGGATTTTGCTAGTTTTACAGCTGAGTGATGGTGTCTCCATTGGATTTTAATTTGTGTTTCACTTACTCTGAGGGTACCCTGAGCTCTCTTTATAGGTTTAGAAGTCATTCTCCCTTTCTTTATCTTTCTTTCTTTCTTTCTTTCTTTCTTTCTTTCTTTCTTTCTTTCTTTCTTTCTTTCTTTCTTTCATGAGTTCTCTTTTCATATTCTTTGCTCATTTTCCTACGTGGAGGTTTGGTTTACTTAATTTTAAAGCCTGTAGGCATCACCTATAAACCTCCAAGGATGGAGCCTGTATTCCCATGACTACTAAGATCTGTTTGTTGTGGCTCTCCTGACATGCTACGCTTTGGGGGAGCTGGGGCACTTGTAATATGGGGTGGTGCAAGCAGGTAAGCTCATCTGAAAAAGAGAGGCAAGTCTGCTCTCAAAAGATTTGTCCATCAAACACAATACCGACCGTCTGCATGTGAATTAGATGGCTGGACAGAAACTACACACTGTGCCTCCTATTCTTTCCACATCTTTCCTGGCTTTGTTCACTTTGCCCACATTGCAGAGTCCCCAGCAAACTCATGTATGCTGGTATTGGTTTGGTCAGTAGCTGTAATGTGGTGGTAAAACCACGGGCCTGGAGTTGAGTGGTGTGAACTCAAATCATAGTTTCCTCACAACCACCTTCAGCACCAAGGGACTTAATCCTTAACTCCTTAAGTCCTGATCTCCTGCTCAGGAAAACCTGGAAATAATGTTGCATAGAGGCCAGGAGTATGGCTTTTAGAGTTACTTAGACCAGAGTTGGAATCCATGCTTTTCTTCTTCCCAGCCATGGTTGGTTATTTGGGGAAATTACTCAATGACTCTAGACCTGTTATCACATTCGTAAAATGGAAAACAAATCTTCATGGGTCTGTCACATTTCTGCATGTTTTGTGAACAAATTAATTCAGCTTTTGTTCCAGACTGGATTTTTCAAGGATATTTATATCATGAACACAGTGGAATAAGTTTCTTATGGAAACTTATTCTTATGGAATAATTGGAATATAAGTTTCTCCTTATAGAGCAGAGGACAGATTTGTTTTCTGTCCAGGAGAATAAAAATAATGTCTGTCCACGTTAGAGCTTGGAAGGTGTGCATGCAGGCCCTATGAGATCCTGGGGTTTCCTCAACTCAAGGTCCTTCACTTGTAATACAAACCACAGCATGTACAGCATCTATCCAGCCCCTCTTCACATCGCCCTGTGGGAATTGGGCCTTCAGAAACCAGCACAAATGATGTGATTCTGGTTATTGCTATTACTATGAATAGTAAATGGTACTTTATCTTTGACCCAGGGCTTCCACATCTTCTGCCAGCATCCACAGACCACAGTAGGCTAACTTGCTAGTTTAAAAGTAGGGTCAAATCTCAGAACCTTAACATTTCTTGGCATTTATTTCATGGATGTGTTGCAATAATTAAATGCAGTAAAGTCTGAAGCACATATGAGAATGCCTCTGCCTAGTCCATAATAGAAAGTAGGTCAAAACTAGAATTATTATTTTTCTGGATTATTATTATTATTATTAGGATTATTTCATTACTTGTTTCAGAAGATTGATGGGGGGAATTAGGTGAATGATATTAGTGCCTGGTCTGTGGTGGGTTCTCAGGCATTTTCTTTCCATTCATTTAATGTATCATCTTGGGGAGGCTATGATAGCAGGGAGGGACCATAGACCCACTTCAAAGGTATATTAAGTTCTCAATCTGTTTTCAGTAAGTCATTTAAAGGAGAGAGGTCCTACAGGGCAGGGGCCTCAGGCCTCAGTGTAGATTTCTAGGACCCCACCCCTCATTCAAAACTACTATGAGCCACACAAGGTAGAATTTTACCAGATCTAGGGACATAATTTAGCACTGCATTCTAATTGTATATTAATACCTTTCTTGGGGAAGAATATATACAACCTTTGAACCTAAAGCTTTCATTTAAGAATATACTTAAAGACACTAGCATCTCTGATTCTTGAATTAAATTTCATTAAGCACAGTTCCCATGTCACTGGGGGTGGGAGCACTTTGTGACCATGTACCCCTGATCACTTAGTTGCATTCATTCCCCACCCTCCCAATATTCCTTTAACAAATATTACCAGGTATTTGTTGCAGGCTGGGCATTTGCTACTAGCTATGGTGGGAGATGAAATAGACTTGGTCGCTGCCCTCAGGGCCTTACAATTGAGCAAAGAATACGGCAATAAGTGAATAACTTACAAATAAAATTGTAACTGCCAATCAGTGCTGTAGAAGACACCTAACACTGTTGAATTAGTTAGGGTAAGTAACCCATGCCCAAATCTCAGCTGCTTAACATAATAATGATTTCTTTCTCACTTAGGTCACAGACCAGGATGGTTAGACCTTGTGGACTGGGGTTGGTGTGGAGATGGAAGGACCTGGGTTCCATTCAGTCTTTGAAGGGTCCAGACTGTCCATTTGTCCATGTTGCCATTTCTAGGTCCTCCTCTCTTATTCAGCAGGGGGACAACACTAAGGCAGTTGTTGGAGGGGGTGGCTCTATGGGCAGGTCTGCCAATGGCACACACCACTCTGCTTATGGCATAAATTCAAGGGACGTTGAGCATGGACTAGCTGGGTGCCTGGAAGAGCCTTCACTTGTTTTTTGCCTCAAGGAAGAAGATGTAGAAAATAAGGTGGTCAAGTACAGTGTTGCCTAGTAAGTGACTTTGGTTCAGAACACAGCTTCTGGAGTCAGGCTCCCTGGGTCCTCCTTCTGGCTGTGTCACTTGCCAGCTTGGCAGGTTGGCTTTAGTGATCCAGGCTGTCCATGCCTCACTCTTCTCAGCTGTAACATGTGGATGACAATAATAAAGCATTGTTTGGTGAGCGGTGAAATGGAATACCTGATGCATTCTATAAATAACATTTAGCATAGGGTTTGATTAGTTTATTCCAAGGACATCATTACTATTAAATTATTATTGTGATTGTCATTAGTAATGACATGGCAAGACCTGAAGGAATTAGAATTTTAAATCAGCATGGCAGAAAACATTACTGTTTCTTCAGTATTATATGTCCATTTCCATGTAAGTGTGAAATTTCAATTGGTCCTCTGCTAACCAGCCTTGGAGTAGTCTATGATCTCTTCCCTTCCCTTTACCTGGTTATATCAGGCTGCCCATGCCTGCCTCCCTCCCAGGAGTCTGACAGGGTAGATGCATGGTTTTCATTTTTACTCACATTTTGTAAATAGCTGTTGTGGCTTTTCTGTCATTGAAATGGTAGGTTCAACTACCTTTTCTCCAAGATATCGCTTAGTCTTAACAATCTGTGTATGTTTTAATGGAAAAATAAAACATTATTATAATGGTCTGAATCCCAGGTCTTCTATTAGGCAGTAGGAATCTTGAATTGGCAGATATGTTCTCTTACTGGTACTTATATTCAAAGTGGACACTTGCAGTTAAGGAGCAGAATCACTACCCAACACACTGGAACACCTAGCAGCCCCTCCTGTCATCAGTCTGAAATGTTTAAAGGGGAATCAGCATTTTAGATATTTAACGTAGATTAAACTACATGTCTGAATTATTTTCCCCTCTAAATTAGGGTTTAAGAGACATAATACTTGTTATAAAGATCCATTGTGATCCAGACAAAGCATCTGGCCCATAGTAAACACTGAGCTATTCCTACCTTCTGCTATCTATAGTTTCAGTTTACATACTGATTTGACTAATCTTTATTGGTTGTCTGTTTTATGCTAGGCCTTGTGCTGGCTGATAAAGACATGGTGGTGAACCAAAACATTGCCCTTAGGCTCATTGACTTGTCACTTGGTAGGGGAGGCAGATAATAATCAAATGCTCTCTTATGTACCATTTCAAACTGCATCTCTGACAATGAATGATGCTATCAACAGTCCATTGTAAGTGAATTTCACCAAAATGAGAGATTAGGAATGACTTCTTTGAAGAAGTTATCTGGGAGCTGAGGGCTGTAGAATGGAGCAGGAGCTAGCCTAGGCAAGAGGAATCTATCAGAAGGAGCCATGTGTGCTCAAAAAACTCTAATATGGGTAAGCCTTTGAAGAAAGCTAAGGGGATCATGGCATGTGGGGTGAGGCCAACAAAGCAGGTCTTGAAGGCCACAGTTAGAATTATGGTCTTTTGCTCAAGAGCATGAAAACACGCCCATTTACAGGTTTTAATCAGAGAAGAGTGGGGTTGCTGTTACTAGATTAAACCAGTCTTTTGAAAGATCTCTGTGTCTGGTAGGTAGAGCTAAGTGGATGTGTATGGACCAGCATGGGGATCCTTCTAAAAGTCTAGGGTTTCATGAGAAATGAAGAGAGTTTACTCTCTGGGGATAAAGATGGAGAGTGAGAAATGCAATTGGCCAGGATAGGCACTTAGAAGGTGAAATTGACAGGAGTTGGAGATAGATTAGCTAGGGAAGGACAATGTGGAGGGTCACTCTCCAAGGATTCTTATTTCCTTAACTGTGTGGCTAGCCATTCTGTTCACAGTGACAGTGCCTGATCAGACAGAACCTCAACTAGTTTTGAAGTTTGAGGATATATTTTATAATTAATTTAAAATTAAAACTAGAATGGCAATATTTGTCAACTCAAAAAAACATATTGAAAAAGGAGGGAAAAGGAAATAAATTATCATGTATTCATCACTTTCTTTGTTTTCAGTTTTTTAATTAATCTTCATTCATCTTTCTAGAAACTTATAAGGCAGACACTCTCCTCATTGACTGAATCAGAAAAAGGTTTTGAAAGATCTAGTGACTTGCTTAAGAATACAAAATTAAAGATAAGGAAAATATGTATTGGGTCTCAGGCTTATATGAGACCAAAATCTATTGCAAGCTTTCCACCACAAAATATTTCCTCTGTATGTATTTCATGTTGGATTCCAGCCCTGGGGGAATTTACAGGAAGATGTAAATGCAAATCTTAGAGAGATGATGGTTATAATTCCACAGTGGAGGTTTAAGCAAGATGCCCTGGGTCTGTAAAGGAGAAAGCCTCAGATTTCTCTGTGCCTTCTGGAGAAGAGAGACGCTGAGCTGTGTCAGAGAAAGAGATTCACTTTGAACAGGGTCAAGGATACACAGATGTGGCTGGCCTCTGTGAGGTGGAGAGATTCATCAGATGGAGAGGGAGAATAAGGAGGATTTGTAAAGACATTAACGCTACTAGAACACTTGGCTACCTTTAGAGACCCAAGTTTGCTCATGAAAACCATAACCGAAAATCATATTAAACATACTTGATAACAGTAAAAGACCTAACCTCATTAACAGTCTTCAAATAATTTATAATTACTATTATTAAAAATAACTCTCAACAGAGGCATAAATATGCAAAGTTCCCTTTCATTCCCAGAAGCCAGCCATTTACAAATAAGGCAGCTCTTTTTATATCTGAGCACTACCTCTGAGAGTCGTTAGAGTCCAGTGAAGAGGGAAACAATCCTTAGAAATAAGCAGGATTAATAATTAATGACTGATGCTTTGAACCCCTTGGAGCTCTTCTCTTTTTTCCTCCTGGGGGGTGAAGAAACACAGGAAAATTAACATAAGCACTGCAATTAATGAAGATATTTTTACAGATCGATTAAAATGTGTACAAGAAGCTGGTAAGCATGTTTGCCTCTGGGAGGTTGGTTGCAAGATGGAAAGAAACTAACTTTTCATAGAATGAGATTATGTACCTCTTGAATTTTTAAAAAATATGTAACTAAATACATTTTTAAAAACCCATTATTTTTGTGTCCTGAAAGCCAGCAAGATGTAAATAGAAAGATTATGAACTCAGACCCTTAACACCAGAGCCCAAGTTTCCTCATTGACAAAGCCCAAGGACTAATTCTTACCATGAATGGTTTATAATGAGGATTAGAGACTGCATATACTTCATGCCTGGCATTCAGTTCATGTTCAATAACAATAATTGTATCATTGAAGAGTAAAAGCTTTTTTTGATAGGTTGTAGCTAAATAAAATATTTTCCGGCTGAGTTTTAGGTCTGAAGAGGTTTTGCAAGTAAAAACATTGACCTGATATTGAAAAAAGTAAAAGATGTGAAGGCCTCCAGCATTGATACAG
Source organism: Crocuta crocuta (assembly GCF_008692635.1). Lineage (NCBI taxonomy): Eukaryota > Metazoa > Chordata > Mammalia > Carnivora > Hyaenidae > Crocuta > Crocuta crocuta. The sequence continues at coordinate 1,907,726 of NW_027530006.1, read as the reverse complement.
TGTTTTTGGGCCAAAGGAAAATTCCACGTCCCAGCACCAGGACCTAAATGGGAGGGAAGAGAACAATAATAAATAACAAAAACAACAATAAATCGATTATTATTATGTTCAGAAAGTTTATCTGACCCAGGTGCAAACTAACTTCCTCTTCAACTCATTTTATTTCCTAAGAGAATTCAAGTTCATCTATTTCAGTGGATTGCATTATTTAAATGTTACTGACATGGTTTGGGCATTAAACTATTATCATTTTCAAGTTGTGGATTAAGAAACTAATTACAAGGCTTTAAGAGTTAAATCCTAGCTGCCAAGTCTTATGAATATTATAGTGCTGTCTATAAGGCTGTATAATTCTTTGATTTGTTGACATGGTAACTGTTTTGTAAAAGCCATCTGTAAGGTTGTATTCAATCTTCAGAGCAGTCTTCAAGAATTGTGTTCAAATATGGCTATTGAAATCTGGGAAGCTTGTTATTAAAAGCATGACCAACAAAGTGGTTAATTTTCCTCCGAGAAGATGTCAATTAACCCTAATAGAATTATTTTGGTGCTGATTTTGTTTAATCAAACATCACAAAATAATTGGGCTCAGAACAAATGGCTTATTATAGAAATGTGCAGGTTGGCAAGAAAGACTGGAGAGTGCATTTCAATAATGCATATATATTAACTGTTACTTTTCTTCATTAAAATGGGCAATTACGGAGGGGCCTGGTGCCCCAGGCATTGATAGGATGTGTGGCCCATACAGCACTGCTTGGCCTCTCATCCCCGAGTAGGTCCAGGGCTCTGACAGAGGGGAGTACTTGGAGGTTTGAAACGAAGGAAAAGTGCTGCTTATTTATCACCTATCAGATCTGGGGAGGACAAAACCCAAGGTTTGTGACACACGTTGATTTACAGACATCCTACAAGCCCTCCCTGCATCCAGGGTCTCCAGAAACATCTTTAAAAACATAATTTCAGCCACTATTTCAAACCTCTGGCTGCAGACAAGAATCAGATGGGGAACTTTTAAAATCTACTGATATAGAAGCCCAAACAATTAAATCAGACCCCCTCTGGCTGAGGCCTTGAGTTGGGTATGTTTCTTTTTTTCCTCTCCTTTCCTTTCCTTTCCTTTCTTTTCCTTTCCTTTCCTTTCCTTTCCTTTCCTTTCCTTTCCTTTCCTTTCCTTTCCTTTCCTTTCCTTTCCTTTCCTTTCCTGCCCTGCCCTGCCCTTTCCTTTCCTTTCCTTTCCTGCCCTTCCCTTCCCTTCCCTTCCCTTCCCTTCCCTTTCCTTTCCTTTCCCTTCCTTCCTTCCTTCCTTCCTTCCTTCCTTCCTTCCTTCCTTCCTTCTTCCTTCCTTCCTAACTTCCTTCCTTCCTTCCTTCCTTCTTTCTTTCCTCCCTCCCTCCCTCCCTCCCTTCTTTCTTTCTTTCTTTCTTTCTTTCTTTCTTTCTTTCTTTCTTTCTTTCTTTCTTTCTTTCTTTCTTTCTTTCTTTCTTTCTTTCTTTTCTTTCTTTCTTTGACATGGGTAAAGTTCAAAAGCTCCCAACATATCCTGGGCAGAGTACTACTGTTTTGAGCCATCAGTCATTGTACGGGGTTATTTTGCCAATTCTCTGAAAAGGTGAGTTAACAGAGAGGATTATCCTGTCAAACCTGATTCACACAAATCAGTGATTTTACCTAGTGTATTAGCTCAGGCTGCTGTAACAGAATACCACACACTGGGTGGCTTCAACCTCAGAAGTATATTATCTCCCAGTTCGAGGCTAGAGTCCAAGATCAAAGTGCCAGCAGGCTTGGTGTCTACTGAGACCTCTCTTCCTGGCTTGTAGACGCCAACTTCTTGCTGTGTCCTCAGGTGGCCTTTACTCTGTACATGCAGACACTCCTGGTGGCTTCACTTCTTACAAGGACACTGGTTCTGTCAGATTAGAGCCTCACCCTTGGGGCTTTGTTCAACCTGAAGAATCCCTTTAAGGCCCCATCTCAAAATAGAGTCACATGATGTTAGGGTTAGGGCTTTAACTTATGAATCTGGGGAGGACATTCTTCATGTCCATAAAACCCACTAATGAGCTTTTTACTTTGAATTCCAGAGTTACAAATAATTGTACACAGGCAAAGTAGGGAGAGGTCTGAAAGTACCAACACCCATCTTCTGGGTCCTTTCTTGCCTTCGGTAACAGTTTTGACTCTAGGTAAGAAATGAGGTTTGTGAGTAATTTAGGTGGCTACATAGGAGGGAAAACTGTTTTTGGACATGAAACTTCATTATTTTAAACTTTGATAGGCACACAGCTTACAAGATGTTTTCTAGGATATCATACCCTGTAAACTTATAGATTCCAGTGGTTTGTATAACATAAGCAATTTCACACTGACTAGGTACATCCTGGTTAGGAGCATTCCATGAATAAGAATCTCCAGCTACTATTGGTTTGTTTGCCAGGAAGCCCATTGTTTTAAAAAGGAGACTTGATTCAGCAACGTTTTTTTTTTTTTCTTGGAAGATGCCCCCACATTTACCCTCCCCCACCACTCCATAAAGGAAGAGAATAAATGGTAGCCCTGCTAGTAACCATGTCCTTACTAGTATGACCTGCAAAAGTCCCGAACTGATCTCCTTCTTTATCTCCACCCTTATGGAGAGTGTTCTTTGTCCTATGTCTAAGCTCTGGATACTCTGACTTCAGTTCCTTAACACCTTCCCTTTAAGGTATGGTCCCCAGACCAGCACTGTCACCTGGGAGCTGGTTAAAAATGCAAACTCTCAGGCCTGCTCCAGGCTGAGTGAATCAAAATTTGCACTGTAATAACATTCCCAGGGGATTTGTTTGCATGTTCAAGTTGGAAAGACACTGTTGTAACATGCCAGTCTTCTCTGCCTCAGGGCCTTTGCAGTAGCCCTGTTGATTCCCATGCTCCTGTCCTTACCTTTCAGGTCATAGCTTAAAAATCACCTTTTCTCCATCATCTATTGAGAGGAGCTGTCCTCATGTTATTCTTGCATTAGCATATTATATATTCCCTGCTTAACGCTTGTTATAATATGTTTTACCTGTTATATTGTTGATTTATCTGTCTTACTAACTTAAGCTCTTTGAGGTAAAGAATCTTACCCAACTTGATCATCAGCCATATCATAATGAAAAACACTGGGTATACTGGGTGGACAGTAAATAGTTGTGGAATCAGTGATAAGAAAACTGATTTTCCATGATCCAGTGTCTGTCTCTGACTGTCTTTAACATCATCTTTCTTTTTAACTTGTATTCTATATTTCAGTTCAACTTAAAAAACTTATAGTCCTTCGTCCTCAACTCCATCCCTGAATTGAGTGTTTTCATGCTTTCTAACATTGGCTCCAGCTGCTCACTCTTCCTAGATGCATTCTTCCCATCTTGTCCCTCTAAAGAGTGCATATTCATCCAGAAACTCTGCTCCAGTATCCTACAAAAGGCAGCTAAAGGATCAGTTGGGCTATAATTGTATCTTGAGTTACATTGGATTTTAGTGACATTTATGTGCAAATCTCCAGCATGACATCAGAATCCCACTGAGGGAGAGGAAATAAGTGTTTCTCATATCTGTATTGTCATTGCTTAATGTAGTGCATGAGCACCGGAACTTCTTAGTGAGTGGCCCTTGAATTATGAGACAGGAGAAATAAAAGATGATGTCTGGGGGATGATTTCAAGACTACCCATGTCTACTTCACCGTTTTGCTGTGAGAGATCCTTTCCAGACATCATAGTTTCTGTAGTCCTGTATGCACTTTCCATGATGAAAAAGTACTTTTCATATCTCTTTATTTAGTTGTCTAGCAGTCTGGAAAGATAAGCTGAATCAAATAAACACTTCATTTGCCTTGCTTGCTGAAGATAACCTAGCGTCTCCATGTAAAAATAAACAAATATGCTGTCCTCATCCATTCAGGCTACCATGACCAAATATCATTCACTGGGTGGCTTGTAAACAACAGAAACTGATTTTTCACAGTTCTGGAGGCTGGGAGGTCCAAGATCAAAGCATCAACAGATTCAGTGTCTGGTGAGAGTCTGCATTCTGGTTCCAGGACCCCTGTCTTCTCACTGTGTCCTCACAGAGCTGAAGTGGTGAGAGAGAGAGTGCTCTGGGGTCTCTTTTATAAGAACACTAGTCCCATTTAAGATGGCTCCACCTTAGTGACATAAATTACCTCCCAGAGGCCCCTCCTCCTAATAACATCCCATTGGGATTGGGTTTCGACATTGGAATTTGGAGGAGAATTTAGTCCATACCATATCCTATTTGGTTTAGGGGTCACTTCTCTCTTAGCTTTGTGAACTTTAAATGTATGAGATCATAGACTCCATTTCTTAAATAGTCTAACATCTCCACAGCCTTCTGCAAAACTCCTTATGCATAGGACAGAATTTAGTTGGTAGTATGAAGGATACTGAAGGGCTTCTTACCAAAATATGTTACTACCATATCTTCTAAGCTAGCATCTGAACCTGTAATTCCAATTATTTGAGTTGCTTCCTTGGATTAATATGTCTGTTAAAGAGGTAAATTTCCAAATCATAATTGCAAAGTATATGCTTTAAAAACAATGCTGCTCTTAAGCCCAATTTGTAGGCAGCTCTAACCCATTTCCCTGTAATAAGAAAGTTAACATTTTAGTTTGGCTTGCCTGGTGTTCATCAGGAAGACACATTGGCTCAGTCTTACTGACCTGAGTAGGGGACGGGACATGCCAATTAATAAGACTGTGTGGTGAAAGGCATGGAGGCAGTGAAAAAGAGAAAGCTAAAGAATGCATGAATACTAGTTGATTCTCTTTCTAATGGAAAATCAGGGGTGCCTGGGTGGCTCAGTCAGTTAAGCGTCCAACTTTGGCTTAGGTCAGGATCTCATGGTTCATGTATTTGAGGCTGGCATTGGGCTCTGTGCTGACTGACAGCTCTCAGGGCCTGGAGCCTGATTTGGATTCTGTATTTCCTTCTCTCTGCCCCTCCCCTGCTCACACTCCCTCCCTCTCCCCCGCTCCCAAAAATAAATAAACATTAAAAAATAATGAAAAAACAAAAGAAATAAAAATACTCATTTTAATTGAATATTAAGTATTTTTAAAATCGTCTCATATATACAGTTGTATGTGATTCTCCATTAACTAACTCCACTTTACTGGTGAGGAAATGAAGCTTCATGGAAGGAAGACAAAGATGATCAAACTAGCATCTAGATAGGTGACAATCCCGTTCATGTATCTGACTTTCTATGCTCTGATAGAGTACACTCATCCAAGAAGGGAAAATATCTGAAATACAATGCTAGAATCCCAAAGTATTAATAAACTAGTGTCACTGTTTTCCATAGTGTTATTGGACAGATACAGATTCTGCAGGATGTTGAGAAAATCGATGTTACAGAAGGGTAAAGAATGTTTGATCTGTACTCAAATGAATTAGAAACCACTGGCTTAAATCAAAGCATAGTCTCTCCTTAACAGCAAAATTTCTCAGGCCCTTTAATAAACTGTTCTGTGGCTCCTCCTGACATGACAGTGTTTAATGGGAGGCGGCTGGGGTGCAGAGAGGTTCCTATGTTCAAAATAACATATTGCAGGGCAAGTATTCATCAGAATGAAATGTGGGATAAGTTTCCAAAAAAAAAATCTGTATAACAATTTCTTCCATGTAGTTTAGAAAAGGGAAGCAAGAGATTCAGAGGCTTACAAAAATAGAAAGGAGAAAAAAGAAAAAAAAAACAGAAGGAAAATCAAAAGCCCTTCTTGTATCATATGGTAAACTGACTTATCAGCATTCTTCCCCACTTACCTGGCAGAGAGCATGACTCACCCCAGGTGAGTGGGTGAAAAGCAATTTGCAAGTTGTCTTCAGGTGTGAAAACCTAAGATGAATGGCTGAAGGGGTTAGAAAAGAAGATTTAGTAGCAGTGATATGAGGACTTCTATTGTTCTTGCTTGTATAGTTTGTCACATTTAAGCAAGTCAGAATTGAGATGTTTAAACTAAAAGGAAGAATAAAGGAGTGTTCAAGGGCATTAACAAGAAGCCTTTTTTTTTTTTTTTTCTTCTCCTAAGGATTTATCCCTTTATGTCCTTGTCCTGGGAGTTCTTTCTTGGATTGGAATCTCTGGTGGTTCCAGTCCACCTCCTAGGCTCTAAAGGGTTTTGAAAAGTACAAGGCAGGCCCCAGTTTTCAAGGTATAAGAGGTAGAAAAATAGTACAGGTAAAAATGCTAAGAGATGTCAACAAAGGGAGACGGTATTTGTAGCAAAGAAGCATCAGGGAAGATTTGACCCATTAGAGCTAGTTGTTGAAGAATTAGGGAAAAGCATAACAGTTAAGAGATGTGTGTGAATGGAATAGTGCAAATAAAGAATCACAGGGTATTAAAGGGCAGTATAAATAGCACCCTTTTCTAGAAGAGTAATGGGTGTTGGGGTGGTTGGTGAATGCAGGTAAGGCAGGAGAGGAGGGTCAGAGGTCTGCTTTCTAGGGACTTGATTGCCGAAATCAGGTGTCTGCACTGTGTCAGGTGGGCATTGGATTTTAATCCAGCCTGCAGTAGACCCACACTCACCTACCAAGAAAGCACTCTGGCAAGTTCATGAAAAAGAGTCTTTTTGGGTGGCTCTTCTAGGTACAGGGTGAACAAAGGGAAACAACTCGGATGTGCTCTCTTCAAGTGGACGGAGACAAACAAGTAAACACCTAGATGTTTCATTGATTTTAACTGCTATGAAGAGAAAATACCAGAGTAATAAAGTAAGAAGCGAAACGGAAGACCTAAATCAGAGATCAATTAAGAGAATATAATGATAACTTTAGTAGATCCTTGTTGTTGGGGACAAAGACAAAAGGGGTTCACAGAAGATGAGAAAATTTGAAGCTGTTATTTTTTGAGGAAGCAAGGGAAGAGGGTATCAAAAGTGACAGTATTGTCAATCATGATTTGATTAGACATAACTCATTTAGCTTTCACCATGTGGAAAACGATGTGTGTCACATACATTAATTTTCTCAGTAAGTCTAGGATGTACTCTTACCATCTAAATTTCATAAATTAAAAAAATATAAAGCTCAGAGAACATAAATGCCTTGGCAAGATTTTTCTGTTAGGATTTGAGCACATGTCCCTCTGAATTCCACACTCATGTTAAGTACTCCAGTATATCAAGACAGGTAGGAGAGTGTGGGTGAAATCAAGAAAGGGAAGGAAAATGCTATGTTCAGTTTTTGAGGCATAGAGTCTGAAATGCTCCTATTGCATTATCGCTGGTGATATTCCATTGGAAGAATAAGCACTCAAAAGTGGGAGAATTGGGAATGAGCATCCTAATGTTCTTTGCATGGTTTAAGCTACTCACTGAAGCACTCAAATATTCTAATGACTATAATTCAGGAAGTTATAATGTGTCAGGCACCATGCTAATGTGCCTCATTTAGTCTTTATGATAGATAAGTTTGGCAAACAGACACTCTGATTGTCTACTTGTGTTTGGGTATAAAGTCTGGACACGATGAAATCTGTCTTTAAATCCAGGAAAGACAGACATCCCAGATCATGCTCTTTCTACATTGAGCTGCAGTGAAGCTGACTAATGGAGAAGGTAGTATTCAGAGGAAATTTTGTTACCCAAAACTGGGTTTGCCTCTTGGTAGATGTTGACTGAACCAAAGAATAGGAAATGGGAGGATTTTTTTTTTTTTTTTTGCAACAAGTTAAGGAAAACACCGGGGATCTTTCCCAAAGCTGTGTCTCCCTGAACAACAAAATTGGGGAAGTTTTAAACTTAGAGTGCTTGCAAGGGATACAGGAGTGTTGATGCATAGGAGCACATGTAACCCAATGTTCATAGCAGCACTCTCAACAATAGCCAAAACATGGAAAGAGCCTAAGTGTCCATCAACTGATGAATGAATCAAGATCTGGTATATTTATACAATGGAATACTACATGGCTATGAGAAAGAATGAAATCTGGCCATGTGTAGCAACATGGATGGAACTTGAGGGTGTTATGCTGAGCGAAATAAATCAGGCAGAGAAGGACAGATACCATATGTTTGCACATATAGGTGGATTAGGAGGAAGTTAACAGAGGACAAAGCGGGAGAAGAAGGGGGAAAAATACTTGGGGAGAGGGAGGGAGGCAAACTATGAAAGACTCTTGAATGCTTAGAACAAACTGAGGGCTGAGGGTGGGTGGGGTAGTGGGGAAGGGGGGTGATGATCATGGAGGAGGGCACTTGTTGGGATGAGCACTGAGTGTTATATGTAAAACAACTTGATAATAAGCGATTTAAGGAAGAAAAAAATAAACTTAGGGTGCTTGCATGCTAGACAGTTCAGCATGGATTTGAGGCAAAAGTTACCTTATGGTGACAGAATACCAGTCAAGGTCATGAAGTTCATCAAGGGTCAGCATCATCAATTCTCTGGCTTTCATTGTTTAGTATTTGAGTGCTCAAAAGGGTTTAAATTTTACCAAGATAATTGAAGAACATGCATCAGATCAATCAGTCTTTACTCTTGAACCAGCACTGGAACTTTGACCACTGATTTATTGTCCAATCGTGGCTGTTCTACCATTCTTTTGTTTCCTTAAAATCATTATCTACTCCTCTGCAATTTCAACATATTCCAGAAAGTTCTGCAAGGAATGTACTTTGGGCATGTAGTGCTGGTCAGGCATAGATCACAAGATGGCCAGAGGCCTAAAATGAGTTTTCTTATGTCAAGAAAGCTATGCCTTGTCTTCATTTCCCCAGAGATGCCTAGCTCTTTCTGCCTATATAATCAGGTGAAACTGAACCAACATGAGTTCACTCCTTGATGAGTCAGAAACTGCACAAGTTGCGTTGTCCCACAAAGTTGTCTCCAATTTACTTAATTGTAGCAAATAAGGAGATGACAGGAATTAGCTTTCCAAGTGGTGATTTTCTCAGAGAGGGTGAATGGGCTCCTTTGGTTTAGCTAGAATGAATATTTAGATGGGAGACTTGTCATCCTATGTAGAGGTGGGCATAAGGTCACACATGCACCTTAAGCAAACAAGCTTATATATACATACATTGTATACTATGTAAATTAGACTGAGACTCCTCCTTGGGGGGAGAGTTTAGTGTTACAGTGAGGTAAAAGTAATTGTAGGTCATTCTAGAGGTCACTCCATGATCCATCTGTGCAGGGACAAATCAGGTTTAGCTCAAAAGTTCTAGGTGGTCTGGGTCTAGGGGAGGTCATGTCAGGGGAATCTCCATCACCTCGGGGTGGTTTCAGGTTTCATTTGTCTGAGTTAAGGGGAAAGCCAGAAAGAAGAGCTCAGGGGGAAATTTAAGACAGAGGTTAGTGAATACAAGCAAGTGGGCAGGAAAGGCCAAGTCTTGGGGTCAAGCTGGTGACACAGGTACCTATTCAAATCAAGTTCTGTCCTTGGCTGCAGATTGTACATGACTTATTTCTCTCCCTTTCAGTGGTGTGTTAATTGTATTAATTTTCCCTCTACCTAGTAGTTCAGTGCTCCATATTTAGTTCCCTTTCTTCCCTGAAGAAAATGCCAAGGACTTTTCAACTGTAAACTTTCACTCTAAATTTTTTTAATGTTTTTTTATTTATTTCTGAGAGAGAAAGAGAGAGACAGCGTGAGCAGGGGAGCGTCAGAGAGAGAGGGAGACACAGAATCCGAAACAGGCTCCAGACTCTGAGCTGTCACCACAGAGCCCAATGCAGGGCTCAAACCCACGAACTGTGAGATCATGATCTGAGCGGAAGTCAGACGCTTAACCGACTGAGCCACCCAGGCACCCCTCACCCAATAGATATATAGTAAATGACCAGAAAACAGAGGAGGCTCACATACATAATTAGGGATCCTTTCATTGCTAGTTACAATTAAACTCGAATTTTGGCTGGGGAAAATCTCTTCTAGAGGAGTGGTCAGTCTTCTCTGTCCTTCACGTTGTCATTTACCCATTCAGTCCGACAATGTTATAGAGCCTCCTCCCAGATTTTGAGTTTCTAACAAGTGAATAAAGTGGACAGAAGCTCTGATCTCAAGGAGCTTACATAGAAATTAGGAGTTAAGACTTTAATGAAGTAACATACGTGCATAATTACAAATCTTGCTAAGTTCTTTAAAGGGGGATCTTTAGACTTTATTAAAGGAGGAGCCAATCCAGTGGGATAGGGACCTCCTGAGCAAGAATTTAGTGAACTGAAGAATCACGGAGCAGCATATTGTGGCCCCATACTCATGCTGGGGCAGGAACCCTCATGGAACCCAGCTAAAGCCAATTGCTATGTGTGCCTACTAGATTATGCAGCATCTAAGATGTTTTGTAGCAAAAAGTCACTAAGGAGCTTACTCATGAAGTGACATGAACAAATCAGCATGCTGAAGGACCCTTCTGGCTGTAGTACAGCTAATGAGATTAGGAAGAGGCCAGTCGGAAAGGGAGGTGGGAAACTCCACAGGAAGATTTTGCAGAGGTGGTTGTAGCAAAGATGAGAAAAGAGGTTCCATTTCTCTGAGGCACTTATTTTCTTTCTGTTTTGTTCCCAGCAAATAAACATGGTGCAGCACTAAGTAAGTTTGCAGGCATGCCTCAGAGGTAGTGCGGGTTTGGTTCCAGACCACCACAAAAAAGCGTATATCACAGTAAAGACTGCCAGATGAACTTTTTGGTTTCCCAGTACATATAAAAGTTATGTTTATACTAAACTGTAGTTTATTAAGTATGTAATAATAGCATTGTATCATAAACAATGTACATAACTTAAAGAATAGTTTATTGATAAAAAATGTTAAGCATCATCTGAGTGTTCATCGAGTTGGGGTTTTGGTTTGTTTTTGTTTTTGTTTTTGCTGGTGAGGTGGCTTGCCTTAATGTCAATGGCTGCTGACTGATTGAGGTAATGGTTGCTGAAGGCTGGGGTGGCTGTGGCAATTTCTTAAAATAAGACAGCAATGAAATCTACCACATTGGTTTCACTTGAACATTACAAGCCATTGTAGGGTTATTAACTGTTTTAATGTCAGTATTGGTGTGTCTCCGGGAATATGGAAGCCTAAGGAGAGGCAGAAAGATGGGGAAACAGCTGGCTGGTAGAGTAGTCAGAAGATACACATTTGTTTATTAAATAAATTATCAATTAATTAAAACCATTCACCATTTTATGTAGGAGTGGTTCATGGTGGTCCATAACAATTAAAATTGAGCATCAAAGATCTTGAATCATGGGTATTCATAACAGATGTAATGATATGAACAAATTTAAACTTTTGTGAGAATTACCAAAATATGATACAGAGATGCAAAGTGAAAAATGCTGTTGGAGAAATAGTGCCCATAGACTTGCTCAATGTGAGGTTGCCACAAACTTACAATTTGTAAAAGAATGCCATACCTCCTATGGGCCATAAAAGAAAGAACAATAAATCAAGATATGCTTGTATTTAATATAGTTTGTTATGCGAAGTAATTAAGTGATTTCAAGAGGTAAAACCTACACAATATGTTGGTAACTTAAATATGAGGGGCCAAGAGAATGGGAGATGTCAAAGATGATCAAACTTGTGGTTTACAGATACATAAGGTTGCCATGCAGTTATATATTTGTCATTTTGTTTTCCTTGGATCTGTGTCATTTTGTTTCTTTGGATCTGTGTCAGTCAATATTTTCTATAAACAGACAGATAGTATATAGTGAGTAAATGCATTCACATCTACTCACTTCTCCCATTGTAACATAAAATTGACCATGGACAAAATGTAAATGAACAAGTGTGATGATGTTCTTATACAGTATTATTGACAAAATGGGTAGTGGGCAAAATTCAGCCCACGGGCAGTAGTTTACCAGTCCCTGAGTAGATCATGAGTCTAGTTTTAAACAAGTTAAGGGGAGGTATTTTTAAGGCATCCACATGAATATGTTCACATTATTATTAGAATGTTACTGTTAGATCCAGCTTTTAAAAAAAAGTACTTCCAGGGGCGCCTGGGTGGCTTAGTCGGTTAAGCGTCCGACTTTCGCTTAGGTCATGATCTCGCGGTTGTGGGTTCGAGCCCCGCGTCGGGCTCTGTGCTGACTGCCAGCTCAGAGCCTGGAGCCTCTTTCGGTCTGTGACTCCCTCTCTCTCTGACCCTCCCCTGCTCACGCTGTCTCTCTCTCTCCTAGAAATAAATAAAACATAAAAAAAAAAAGTACTTCCAAATGTATTTAGTAATTGAACAAGAGTAAATATCTAATTTTTGATTGCTAAGCATCTTTTAGGGAACTGTGTCCCCAGAGGCGGAGTAGATCGGTGGTCACTTATAGTTAGCATATACACTGTGAGGAGATGGCTCCTCTAGTGACAGTATTGTTTCAGAAAGAGACAGCTAACTTGTGTCAGCAGATGTGCCCTGTTTGGCCCTTAGAGCATATGATAATTTTTTAAAAGGCATCAACTTTTAAAAAATCAGAAGTTTCCATAGACGGCTGTTCTGAGTGGGGGTGGGGAGGATAAAAAAGAAGTTCTGAAACCAAGCCTAGTTGTTCCTTTTAGTTATAGGTATAGAAAAGTTTCATAAAGAATGAGAAGCCTGGGGGTGCCCGGGTGGCTCAGTCAGTTAAGCGTCCAACTTCTGCTCAGGTCATCTCTCACAGTTCGTGGTTCGGGCCCTGTGTCGGACTCTGTGCTGACAGCTCAGACCCTGGAGCCTGCTTTGGATCCTTTCTCTCTCAGCCCCTACCCTGATCATGCTCTGTCTCTCTCTCAAAAATAAATAAACATTAAAAATTAAAAAAAAAAAAAGAATGAGAAAACTAGATTTACTGTAGAGGCAAACTGTTTAGTTAATCTGGGAGGTTTCAATCATATACAGTTAAAAACAAGCACCTACCCCAATGTTACTTGTATTTGAGGGAAATGCAGGCATTGAAACAGTGAGTGCAGATCATTTAGGCAGAACTATTATGAAATCTCTTCTTTATGTATAACTTGATACATATTTCTAAGTATGCATAATTGTTCTGTGTTCCTTTAGACTTGGTTGTTTTGGAGACAGAAAGGTCTTACTACTACCTCTTCATTTATTTACTTTCTATGTTCTGCTGCTGTAGGCATTTTAAGTTGTTTGGGCAAAGACATAACGAAACATAAGCCTAGAGACCTAACTGACTATGCAAATGTGTAATTTCATGACAGCTTCATACTATCCCATTAAATTAACTTAGAGTATCACTGAGCATTTTATGTGACCCATTCCAACTCTGAATGAGAGACGTTGTACCAAAAGGTTGAGAATAGAAGTCCAGGGAAGACCATCCCTGTGGTCAGTAGGTTCTCTATACAGCACAAAGATTTTCTTCCAAACCCCAGCCCTTCAGAGAATGTGGTTCAGTTGTTCCCAAACCTGTCTACATTTCACCTGAGGAGCTTTAAAAAACACTGCTGCTTATTTGAAAATTTTAGAGGATCTCCAAGTGATTCACGTGTGCAGGCAGGTTTGGGAACCACTGACTTAATACAAAATAAAGTCTCTGTGACAGCATGAATTTACCCATTTCTTAGGCCTCCAGGGCCTTCACAGTGAGATGAGGCTCTGGATCTCTCCATGAATGCCCAGGCTCTACCAAAGCAAAAAGCCTTTCCTAACAAAACAGTGGTGCCACTATCTTCCTAGAGTACATTAAAAACAAAGATGATTCTTGGGGCACCTGGGTGGCTCAGTCGGTAAAGTGTTGGAATTTGGCTCAGGTCATCATCTCACGGTTTGTGGGTTCCAGACCAGCATTTGGCTTTCTGCTGACAAGGTGGAGCTTGGAGCCTTCTTTGGATTTTTTGTCTCCCCCTGTCTCTTCCCCTCCCCTGCTCACTTTGTCTCATGTTTGCTCTCTCTCTCTCTCTTTCTTTGTCTCTATCATGCATGCACATGCAAAAGATTCTTTTATAAACGTTGAATAGGTAGAATCTGAATTAATGAGTGTTTTTATTGTAATATGGCAGCCCCGAAATTCTGACTCATAGCCTAGTCATACTGCCTGAGGTTAAAAATAGAAGCTGAATCTTAAAATAAAAAAGCCATTGAGTGCTGCTACAGAATTCCTTGTGAAGCTCTTGGTAGCCACTCCACCTTGCTCAACTTGCTTTTAGGCCCCCCTCCTAAAACTGAAACCTCTTTTCTAGTATCAAGAATTAAACATTCCTGTGCATTTTTCCTAAAAAGCTCTTTCCAAAAATTAGACAGGACAAATGTATTTTAATGAACAAATGGTGTTTTAATAAGAAAGCCCTTTTTAAATTAGCTTATTCTATTAAGGTTTTAATAAGTAAAAAAATAATATTGTAGAGAATTATCCAATAAAAGCACCAGCCAGCTTGATATACAGAGTAAGCTCTGGAAACATGCAAATGGAATTTTACAAAAAAAAANNNNTTATAAAAAAAAAAAAAAAAAAAAAAAAAAAAAATACCTGAGTGACAAAATTTCCACTTAGATAGAAAATGTCTATGTGGGGAAAAGAACAGATCTCTACTAGATAAAAATGATACACAAAGCATTGTATATAAAAAAATTCTGCCTCTGTTTGAGTTCTGCATTTGGCAGTAAGACAGCAACTAATTTGGTTTTATTTTAAAATTCCAGTGATTATAAGGTCTGCACATTCCCTGTGAAGTAGCTCACTCTCTACTAGAGCCAGGCCACAATTTTTCTTTGCCAATCACATGTGCTAGAGAACTTTAGCTGACAGGTGCTTTTTCATTGTTTCCTCTCTAAGCCAGAAGCCATGGAGTCCCAGCTGATGTTCTGAGTCTGGGGCTTTACCATTCTCTTTTAAGAGCATTCCCAAGAGGGAGGGGGAAAAAAAAAAAACATTCCCAGGAGATAAGACAAGTGTTTCTGACCATTTGTGATTTGAAAGTCCCTTTTCCTTCTGAAGCTACTACCTACTATCCCTGTTAGAATTTTAATTATTGGCTAATTGTCTAACAGTCTCAGAAGGTCTTCACATAGAAGATGCAGAAGTAAAAAAAAAAAGTGTATTGGTTAGAATATTTCATTGCAAGTAATTGACTAACCAGGCAATATTGGTCAACCACTAAGGAAAGTTTATCATTTCATGTTTGTTAATTCAGTGACATAGTTATATTACTACTGTTAAAGAATGATTAATGAAGATCATATAGATGATATAAACTAACTTTAACACTTCATGAACTAGACAGTGTCAGAGAACCACAAAATGGGGTGGAAGGCAGAACTTTTTTACAGGATAAAGAATAAATAACAAGGAAAAGACAAACAAAAAAGAACTCATTGTTTGAGGCCATATAGTCCATCTTGTTTGGGGCAAGAGGAGTTGGTTTGGCATTCTGAGACTGGCTAATTTGGTATGCAGTGTGTCTGGTCAAAGGGAACTTGTTTATAAGGACACAGAACTTATCCAAGTTTGGTTTGCTGACGTGCCATCTTGAGCAGGAGTGGCTCCACCTTAGGCCCAGAAGTTATTTCAGCACCACCAAAGACACAAATTCTTTTTTTATTTTTTGTTTTCTGTCTTCAGGATATTGGCTTTTGTTTTCTGTCTTCAGGATATTGGCTTTTTTTCCATAAGCTTGTGTCTTCATGGTTAAATAATGGCTACTGCAGCTCCATACATCATGTTAGCATACATCAGAGTTCAAAGGCTAAAGACAGTATATCTTTCTTTGTGTCTCTTTTAAGAGCGAAGAAGCACATTCCTAGGTTTCTGCATCAAGCTTATTTTTGTTTCATTGGCCAGAACTACATTTCTTTCCTAAGCCATTGATCTCCTTATCCATATTATCTATTTCAACATCTCTTGAGCCAGCTATTGAGAGATTCAGTATCCAATAACTATAAACAATTGTGTCCAGGAGGAAAATGCATCCTTATCAGGGAATATAAACTGTATCTTCTAAAGAAGATGGTAATAAACATCCTAGTCCTTTTTTTCTAATCTTTATGCACCTTCACTTTGCCTTTCCAGCTAACTGAAACACAGTTGTGTTGCAGTCATCAAAATAAAATAGATATCTACATTCCTACTAGCCTCTGGCAAAGTAAATTGACACTATACTTGAATATTCATAGTGCTAAATGATTATTCTCCCTTCAATTAAGTATCCATGAGCATTTGTAGCTGACTGTTTCTTCTTATGAAACAAGCCACTGAGTATGTGTGGATGGGTATAGATATACACAAATCATATGTATTGCTTTAGAAAAATTCTCACTTACTAGAGCTTTTAAAGGTTAGTTGGTATCTTCATTCAACACATATATTTTCAATAATGATTTTTTTGGCAAAGAAAGTAAATTAGACTTTTGTTCATTTGGTGCAAGAGGCAACTTTGTTGCTGTAATATATACAATTAAACTGAGTTGAGATGTACTTTAAATGAAAATTGAAAACAAATTAAATAATCAGTCAATGTAATGTTTGTGGTTATAGCTCTTGTATATATTTGGATAACTTAAGGGGCGGGGGAGAAGCTGTTCAGCATTGTTGGGCATTTTATTTGATTCCAAGGGGAAAGAAATAGCTGGCAACATTTGAAATTGGCTGTAAAATATTACAGATAATGATAATTTGTTTTTATATTTGTATGAGCCCTCCATCTATTCCCATAGATCAAGTTTAATCATATGGCATATTACTATCTACTGGTGTTAGATTTAGGCAATCTCAAGTTTAGCTAATGAAATACATTTGTAGGGATTTTTTTGTTAATCTTTCTTGTTAACCAGGAGTAGGACCTTTTAATTTGATATTTGGAAATCTTTGTATTAATAATAGCAATTTTTTAGGTTCCAATTTCTTGCAATTTGACATTTGCAAAGTTAATGTGTATCTTTTTATCTCTTATTACAAATTATTTCCTTAATTTTATGACTTTGGGATGGCTGCCAGTGACTTACTGCCTCAAAATTGATGATGTTGAGAAAGAGATGATTATGTTTTATATTTAGTTAGATTTATTAGTACTGACTTGGGCTTTGTGTTCAGGCAAATGGGTTAACATGAGTCACCTGAAGATTCTTTGGTCTCTGCTTAAAGTTTAAATTCAACCATTAGAAGGTTATTATAATTTATGAAGCTTAATCCCTGAGCCATTATTTTTCACAGTTACCTACGTTTGTTTTAGATTTTGAATGTAGGTCTTATTCAGGTTTTTTGATGCAAGTACACTTCCATACAGTGTATTCTCTTTTAACACAGCACTAAACTTCCAAGAGCAATAAATTAGTTTACTTTCATCCTTATCTCTTAAAATTATGCATGTTTAAAAAGCCTCATATTTCCGGTATTTTTCTATCCTATTTTTTGGTCCAACTGTATTACAAAGGTGTGGGGAATATGGGCATCTGGGCAGCTCGCTTGGTTAAACACCCAACTTTGGCTCAGGTCATGATTTGCAGTCCGTGGGTTGGTATACTGTGGGCTTGGTGCTGACAGCTAGGAGCCTGCTTTGGATCTGTGTCTCCCTCTTTCCCTTCCCCTTCCTTTGCTTGTAATCTGACTCTCTCTCTCTCAAAAATAAACAAACATTTAAAAAAAGGTATGGGGAACACCAGTTAAATTTGTTCATTGACATTTATTCTATAAATTAATTTGCTGACTTAATTAAAGTCATATTTAGTTTATATTTTTATTTAAGTTATTAAATACATATATTTTTCAGGACTCTTGGTTGCAAGTAATAGAAATACCATTGAAAGTGTTTCTGCATAACAGAATTAACTGGCTTATATAATGGCATGGTCTAGGGAATTCATGCTTCAGGCCTGGCTATCTCAAGTAGCTCAAACAGGCTCCTCATTAATCTTTCTCTTCTTCTCTCTTACAGTAATGCTTTCCTTTGTGTTGACTTCTTTCTCTTACAAACTCCTTCCTTCTTATAGCCATGCACACTGCCATCCTTACATCCTACAAGCTGCCCCCAGTCCAACAAAAACAAAAGATTTTTATTGTACGTAATCTCAGTAAAAATGAAATTAAATACCTTTCCATTCTATAACGATCCCATCCCTGACCCATATTCTGTGGCTAGGAGGTTGGAATGTATCCATTTTTGACAGAATGTGGTCCCTAGACAACCCCCAGAAACATCACTAAAGATTTTGTTAGAAATACATGCTGTCAGATCCCTTCCATACCCAAAGAGCCCAAAAAACCTACTGTGGGACCCAGTATACTGGGTGGTAAGAAGCCCCCCTAGTTATTCTGATGCATGCTCAATCTTGAGAACCACTGCTGTACATTAACTGGCAGAGAATGGGTCATGTAAGCAACTCCTGGGGCCTCTGTGTAAGTTTTATCTCACAGCAAACACATAGAAAAGAGATCTGACGAACTAATACCAGGAAAGAGGGAGAGTTAGTGCTTGCTGGCAAGTAAGAGATCTCTGCTACAATGAAATTTCAGCCCCGTGCTACCTTTTCTTTGTTTCTAATGACATTATTTCTCAGAACACTGTTGATTATGAATTCCTCTCTAGGAAACCACTATTCTCATTAAAGCAAATCCACATTCATCCTCCTCTAGTATATAGTATTTTAGTTTTAAATTTCATCTCTGAATAGGTAGGTACATGGTCAATATTGAAAGGTCTCCAGACCATATTATTATTGTTTTTTATCAAATGCTTCCTATTCACTTAGATATGGCCAACTGCCATTATATAGTCTTCAATAATGAACCTTATTACTCTTACATCATAAATAATAAGACTAAAATTAATTTGCTTCAAGATTTCTCATTGATAATGGCAGGGATGCCTACAGAGTTTTAGGGAAGGTAGTCAACATTGCAATATCATCTAAAATAATTTTAAAGCAAATTGTAAGAAAGCAACTAATAAAGGAGATGTATGTGACATTTCACATCACTTAAAAAATATTTTTTTTAAATTTATCTCATAAGACTCCTCTGGGCATTTGTTAAAGATCCAAAGGTAGTTGGGGTTTTGGGTTTGTTAGTTTGGGGAGTTTTTTTGTTTTGTTTTTTTGTTTTTTGTTTGTTTTTAGTATATTCTTATTTGAAAGGTGTAGGGTAGGGACAGAGAATCTGTATTTTTTAATAGTTGCCCCAGGGACTTTTTAAAAATATTTATGTCTTTACTTTGAGAGTGAGAGAGAGAGAGAGAACATGAGCAGGCTAGGGGCAGAGGAGAGGGAGAGAGAGAATCCCAAGCAGGCTCCACACTGATTTAGGGCTTGATCCCACGAACTGTGAGATCATGACCTGAGCAGAAATCAAGAGTCTGGATGCTTAACTGACTGAGCCACCCAGGCGTCCCAACCACAGGAAATTCTGAAAAGCAGGTGTGTTTGGCATACCCTAAAGTGGCAAGAAGTAAGGATGCTGTGATGGAATGGTTGGGGTCAAACGTTGGTCTTTGTTCATACTAACCGTGGGGAGGTGGGTAGTTTTTTAACCTTGTCAGGCCTCATATGCTGCTATCATTGTTTCCTTCTTTCCCTTTTCTTTTAACTCACCTGCCAGTTACACCTTCTCATTTCTTATGCTGCAGATAGAGGACATGCAGTGGGGTAAAGGAGTCCGGGAGATCCCCCCCTCAGTGTGCACACTGCCATGCAAGCCCGGGCAAAGAAAGAAGACACAGAAGGGAACTCCGTGCTGCTGGACCTGTGAGCCATGTGATGGCTACCAGTACCAGTTTGATGAGATGACATGTCAGCATTGCCCCTACGACCAGAGACCCAATGAAAACCGAACCGGCTGCCAGGATATCCCCATCATCAAACTAGAGTGGCATTCGCCCTGGGCCGTCATCCCTGTCTTCCTAGCAATGTTGGGAATCATCGCCACCATCTTTGTCATGGCCACTTTCATCCGCTACAATGACACGCCCATTGTCCGGGCATCTGGGCGGGAACTGAGCTACGTTCTGTTGACTGGGATCTTTCTTTGCTACATTATCACTTTCCTGATGATAGCCAAACCTGATGTGGCCGTGTGTTCTTTCCGGAGAGTTTTCTTGGGCTTGGGTATGTGCATCAGTTATGCAGCCCTCTTGACAAAAACCAATCGGATTTATCGCATATTTGAGCAGGGCAAGAAATCAGTGACAGCTCCCAGACTCATAAGCCCGACATCACAGCTGGCAATCACTTCCAGTTTAATATCAGTTCAGCTTCTAGGGGTTTTCATTTGGTTTGGTGTTGACCCACCCAACATCATCATAGACTATGATGAACATAAGACAATGAACCCTGAGCAGGCCAGGGGAGTTCTCAAATGTGACATTACAGATCTCCAAATCATTTGCTCCTTGGGATATAGCATTCTTCTTATGGTCACATGTACTGTGTATGCCATCAAGACTCGGGGTGTCCCAGAGAATTTTAACGAAGCCAAGCCCATTGGATTCACTATGTACACGACATGTATAGTGTGGCTTGCCTTCATTCCCATTTTTTTTGGAACTGCTCAGTCAGCGGAAAAGGTAAGTGAAAATGCACACCACACCACACATTTCAAAGGTATGTTTGTTTCTGTAAATATTGAAACCAAATTGATTGTATAAAACGAGAAGTTTTATATCCTGAATTACTAGGCTTCAGTACTACAGGAATCTAAAATCTGCAGAGAACTGTGCTACATTCATTTCACTGGAAACCAACCAGAGGTAGCTTTTCAAGTTAATTTGTGATAGAATTATTCAATGTAGAAAGAGATTATCCAGTATAAAATCATGTAATCTATCCAAATTAAACCTTCCTGTTCATTCATTACCTGCCCTCTCTTCTTACACATATATTTCCTTGGGGTAGGAGAAAAAAGCCACAATCCTTCATTAGGATGAGGATGGTCATTACTACTATATTATTACTAGCTCTCTCTCTCTCTTCTTAGTGACTGTCTAGGTTTTCACTGTGGATTGGATCTAGAGTGTGAGTAATACAACATATTAGAGGTTCTATTTGCATATTATATGTATATTTGCATATATATGATATATATCTTATATGTATTCATCCACTATACATACAGTAGATGTATAGGGATGAATATAGGAGAGTTATGTTATCATTCCATCCAAGGCTCCATAGAACTAGATATATATTTATCACATCAAGTGATGCAGAGCAATACGAGAGACCCAATTTTCTAGCCATGGGAGGGACAGTATGTAGTAGAGCAGGTTCCATCAAGCTGTGGAAACTCAAAGTTTGCGAAATTAGTGGACCCTAATATGTTGGTCCTAGATATGGTTACTGTACATGCTCTCCCCATATAGTTACACATTTTAATGAATATGTAAATTAGGCAGCCCTCATGTGTTGATTCTTAAAGCAATTAATATTTATCTAGCTGTAGGTTTGACAGGCATGCAATTAGGCAGTGCTAAAGCAATGATTCTAGATGAGATTTGTACACTGACTTTTGTACTCACCTGGATTTGGTTTTGTGTGTATACAAACTGGGAAGTTCTAATATGGTGGTCGCAATAAGCATTGTCCTTCATTCAGTGAAGTCAGCTCTGGCATGATGGTACAGCTGAAGCTAGAACCAGGACCTAGAGCACTAACTGGAACACTGTATAGGAGAGAGCACACATATAGCTTGATTAGAAGTTAAAACATAGGGAGTCTAGCCTGATTCCATGTTACTTTGGAGAAGTCTCTAAAGCAGTCAAGGAGTTAGTTCCCTAAACGAGAAAAACAAGGATTGAAGTAGAAATCACAACAAATTCACAAATCTGTTCATTATGACTTCTCTTCTCATATAATCATGTAAATGATTAATGACCTTTGACTGGTGTTCCATTGGAGAAGATGTCTCTCACCTAAATTGTGTGATTCAGAAGCTGTCAATTTGGACTCTGTGGGATTTGGAATTTTTTGTTAGTTTGCTTCTTCTTCTTTTTTTTTTTAATGAGTATCTCATAAAACCACAGAGAATTCTTAAACCAAGGACAGTGAATGATTCCAGATATGGTTTTAGTCATGAAGTGCCTTAGATAGGTTCTAAAATATATGCTCAACAAGCATAGTGTGTTTCCAACAGTATGTTTCAAATTCATAATGCATGTTTACTGTCTGTGAAACCAACTTGAATTGCATTTTATTGCTTCTATCTATCCCTGGGCCAAGGGAATAGTAAAATATGAGTTAGGGTAGTGAAATGCAATAGAAAGAAAAAGGAAAACAATTTCCCAAATGTATGCTAGTAAGTTGATAACCATTGAACTTTTTGTGGGAAACGATGTGTATTATCAAAGCCTATGAAGATAATAATTATTTTTTTATTAAAACAAACACAAATTCCCATGTAACAGGCTAAAAATATTAAATCCTTTTCTTATAAATTTATCATTGGGGAATGTAAAAAGCAGGAATACCTGCAGTTTTATAGATAGGCCCTGCTGTAATGACATTTGACAATATATGTATCTACCGTTTCATCTGTCATCTCTAGCCATTTCTGGTCATGACTGTGAATCTTTTCAGTAAGATCAAGGGTATAATCGACTCATTTAAAAACCTGAAAGTGTTACAGGGTTTCAGGAATTGAATTCACTTGTTCCAGTTTTTCTAGGAGATTTTGAGCTGGTAGAACTGAACTACACCAATAATTAAGTTGTCTTCAAGCAGTGTGTTTTGTATCCTAGTTTTGAAGACGTGTATTCTTTCTTTGTATAGTCTCAATGGGTTGTGATGTTTTACATAGTTGATTGGCACAATTAAAGGTACTAAATTGCCAAATGGGAACAGTGAATGTTATATGGAAATTCACACATCTTAAAGATAGGCATATGGCTAGAGAGGCATGAGTGATAAATTAAAAAATATTTTTTGTACATGAAACCATGGAATTTAAATTGTGGAAGGCAGAAATTGACAAATGCAGCAGAGATCACAGAAAAAGACATCATTGCCAAGCTAACAATATTCAGAATCACAGCCTTTCCATTTTTGTTTAGATTGACCAGGCTAGGTGTTTAAGTGGAAGGATTCCATTGTATCAGGTAAAACAAAGATTAGGCAGTGAGTTCAGTAATAACTATTCACTGTTTTCAGAAATTGAAATCATTTTGATTATGATAGGGATATCTTTGTGAAATTTTTCATCAGATGATTTCATTAGCACAGCACAAAGTATGAGAAATGTTTATTTTCTTGTGAAACATCAACCATCAGTATATTTTTGCTTTTGTGAAGAAGGTTGCAGGATATTATAGTTATCTTGTTTTATTACTGCTAGCCCTGTGATTATGAGGATCATACAACATGCTCAGGCATGATGAAAAAGATAGACTTTAGTCATAAGAGAATGATCCCTGGTTTTAGGAATTTCTCTTTAGGTAACTGAAATGATTCAAGGAAACACTGCAAATAGTAGAGTTACAGCACTGTAGGAGCTAGCTGGTCTAGTCAAGTGTGGTAATGCCCCCTTGCTATACACTGACAATGGCCGTTGGAGGATGAGATTGTTTTCCATGAAAACAAAGCCTTGCTTTGTGGTTTATCTATCATTTTTTGCATGCCTCCTGGAAAAGAGCTTGGTTCATACAGGGAGGATTCAATCTATGCTGCCAAAATAAGAGAAACCCTGTAGATGCTAGGTTTATCCAAATCTTTTTAACCAGTTGTTGTTGGGAGAGCTTTCTAGGTAAGCCAGCATGTGTATGTGTATATATATATATTGTATATTATATACATATACATATATGTATATGTATATTATATATATATATAATTTTTTTTTTTTACACAAGGATCAGGAAACAAACTTCACACCACTTGGCTCTGCCAAGGCAAAGTAGACCTTGATATAAATGGAATGGAGTCAAAGGTTCTCAAAGGTCTTCCCCTCTATACTTATATATTTGGGTAGCAATGTAGGGAGAAGAGAAGAAAGAAAAGCATTGAGGCATTTTCTGTTCAGGGGAAAATGCTGGAAAAAAAGTAGTGTTTGAAAGGAAGGAATATGTCTTCAATAATGCCACCCATAGGCCATTCTTCATCAATCAGCACAGAATAGCATGGGTTCTAGCCCTTACGTAATAAGATTCTTTGGTTTTCATTGAAGCATAATTCCACAAGATGACAGAAGTAGGGCTACTGCTAGCAATCTCTGAACCAACTCAGGATCCTTAATTCTGTGGTTCTCACAATTGTGTGCATAATCCCTATTGGAAATTGTCTTTTAAAATATTCCTAACTGGTTCATTAGGGCAGTAGGATGGACATAGAACTCTAGACTTCTTAACAAGCATGCTGGAAGTATGTCAGCGCAAGCCAAGCATGCTTCTGAAAACTACCTGATCATTTTCTTCCTAATCCACATAACATGCCGTATAAATATTACCTGATCTGTATTTTTAGAGCCTTTAGGAATAAGTTAATTCTCATCTCAAGCAACTGGGAGGTCCAAAGTTCAAGCAGGCAGATCAGAAAGACATTATTCAGAGTCAAAGACAAAGTTTAGAATCAGAAGGTCAGAATTAAGTGTCAACTCCAAGGTTTTGGCTTAAAAACTTAAAACCTTAAAAGTCAGGACCAAGACATTGACCCTGCAACCAGAGATGGCAAAGGGCAGGTAGAAAGGAATTTTGTCCAGGATTGTTTCTAGAGGTGTTTAGACTATAGGCCAACATTTTGATCTTCCACATGTGGCAGATAGAGATCCAGAATCTAAACACAAAATGAACCTACCTAGGACTGATATTAGGGATCGGGAATATTTGGCAAGTATGTAAACATTTCCTAATCTGTGCCCTAGGCAGACAATGGTAATCAGTTATAGCAAGATTCCCCTGAACCCATGTGTGGTCTTAAAGTCCTTATTAACACAGTCTTTAGGCAGCCATTATCAATAAGTCAGAACTGGCAGGAATTTGAAATCCATGTGTCCTTCCTGATTAATACTGGACACTGACAAATGACCTTTGATATCTCTTCCCATTAAGTTGTTTGTTGTCCTTATGCAAGAGCCATTGGGTGGCTTTCATTAGAATTAATCTGCTCTAATATAAAGAATAGTCAGAGAAATGGGTGTGTGCTTGAATTAGTCTTTATTTTGCCTTTGATTATACATCTCTTTATTTACGTTTTCAAATGCCATACAGAAAGGAGCAGTCCTAGCTCCCTTTGGGAGCAATACATTAGTTGATGCCTCTGCACTATTTGATTTGACTAAAATTTTCTCATGGTCTTTCAGGACTTGCTCCACCAATTTTGAAATACCTACTATGTCCCTAGTATTGTGTGGAGGACGGTGAACAAGAAGTAAAGAAGGCACCATGTTTGTCAGTCAGGAATTCACAAGCTAGTGGTCAAGACAGGCGTTGAAACCAACTTTGAACAGTGCAGGGCACACTACAGTTGTCAGACAAGGACTGAAGGACCTGCATCCAGAAACCAGAAGTCCACTTCCGCTTCATGGAAGAGTGATGAGTGGACTGAAGTTACCAGGCAGAGGAAGCACTGTGACAACCCAGCGAGAAATTATATCTCTTGTAAAAATAAGAGGGAGTGGTGTTTTCAACACCTGATACATAGAGAGAAGAGACAGATTGCATTTAATGTGACTTTGACTCTTGCAGATATGAGGTGTAAGAATACAATTTAATAAAATGCATTTTATGGGAAAACTTTAAAACAGTGCGAACCCCAACATTTCATTCCCAAATTAAGCTTTTGACAAGAATCCCATCTTCCTAATTGATGGACCAAGTTAATTTTAAATACTATAGCTTGTAAGCTGAAATACCTGCTTTCCTCTCTTAAGGTGAAATATTTCACTCTGCATATGTTGAATTATGCAAGGTCTTCCTTCTAATGCAGTTCTCCCTTCTTTGATTTTGTGGGCCTGGGCCCTGTGACAGAGATAATGATGCAGTGAAGAGAAACAACTCCAAATTATGGAGGCCTCTGTTTGGATTCTATTCCTGTAAGCCACGGAGAGCCAACAAAGGTTTATGAAGGCTGGAGGAACTTTAACATAGGGTACTTTAGAATGTGAAGTCCAGGGACAGTGCTTGAGGATGAGCAAAGGTGAAAACTAAGTTAAGTAGCTATTGTAGTAGATTGACAAAAGATGCCACTGGTTTGAAGAAGACCTGAAGGAATAGAAAAGATAAAGCAGGTTTGAAAGCTGCTTCGAACACTTTGAATCTTAAAAGAGTATGGGAAAATAATATGCCTTATCTTTTCTTCTGTGGTATGCTGCTTTGTTACTGGAATAGAAATATGCTTATAGATACTTTTTTCTTTTTTTGAAATTTGCAAGTAAAATTGCCCACTATTCAGTGTTTTGGTTTTCTTGTTGTTGTTGTTGTTGTCGTTGTGTGTGTGTGTTTTGCTAACAGCAACTAAATGAGAAAAGAGGAAAGATTCCCTCCCATTATCCTATCCCCTGCATACAGTTTTTGCTAACGGTCTGATAACTGCTCCTGGATATATAAATAGACCAGATTCATACACAAATACAAATGTATTTTAAAACAAGAATTCTTACTTTCTTTTCTGGTATGCTTAGTTGAAGCTCCACCTTGCATTGAAATACAATTGAGAGAAGTGTCCCAATGCTTAGCTGACACTGAGGCTGATGCTGTGACAGGCAAGCGTACTGGTGGTTGAGGTCTTGTTTCTTTTGTTTAGTTTTGTCTGTTCAAATTGATATTAGAAGCATAAGGAACCATTTCTTTTCTGCTTCTTGCTGTGACCCTGATGATAACTGAGCTTCTCTCCAATAGCCCTCTGAAACCAGCTGTTTGCATGTCTAGTGTTAGTCACTGGCTGGAGCTAGTGCTGTCCTATACTCCTCTCATGATGTATCAGCTAATTTTGGGTGCAGTCACCTAGGATAATTGGAGTCTTCACGATCTTAGTCCCTTCCTTTAGCTGAATAGCTAGTTCAGCAGGTAAAATGCAAGAGCCTGTGTAAAACTGAACTGAGAACTAATAAAGAAATAACTTACTATATTAAATCAAAAGTCCCCACCATTAAAGGTTTAAGCAGAGAAGCGCTCAAGAAAGAGAAATTTCCGCTAAAAGGGTAAACTAAGCAAGCCTTGAATCAGTCCCCTGTGAAGTGTACCAGAGAGCCCAGCTTTCCCATGAAGTGTCTTTCACTTTGAGATCTCAGCCTCCAGGAGGCACCAGTCACAAGGACTCAGGCCGCACCTTTATAACTGGTACTGGGATGTTCAGAACAGATGTTCCTGTTCATTGGCATTTCTGCAGGCATCACAGGCCACCTATCATTTTCAGAAACAACTCTTCTCAAAGCACAGGAAATCATAGCAGGACATGGTCTGCTGATGAGCAGTCAGGGGCCTGTCAAATCCAGATTTGGTGTCCTGAGATACCTATAGTACAGAGCATAATACTCTTTTACTTAGTATTTCGTTCAGGTCCCAGATACCCTCTGTTCCTAGAAGAGGTTCCTCCATACCCCATCATGTTGTGGTGCTCTGAACCTAATTCATTGTACATTATGACTGTGTCATTTAACCTTTGTGGTCCTAGGTTTTTCCGTCTTTATAGTCATTCTTACTTACAGGTTTATGTAAAATAAAATGAGATCTTTAAATTGCTTAGTGCAATGTTTATAAAACTGATGACACCATGGACTGGTAAATATGTAGAATAATTGGAATTCTCACGTGCTGCTAGTGGGGATGTAAAAGTAAGCAGTCACTTTGGAAAGCAGTTTCTGAAACTGTTAAGCATATACCTACTGTTATACTCTAGCCATTCCTCCTATCTCTTTACCCATGAGAA
This sequence comes from Crocuta crocuta, assembly GCF_008692635.1. Lineage (NCBI taxonomy): Eukaryota > Metazoa > Chordata > Mammalia > Carnivora > Hyaenidae > Crocuta > Crocuta crocuta. The sequence continues at coordinate 1,879,951 of NW_027530006.1, read as the reverse complement.
GTGAAAGAATATGTTCACACAGCCTTGCACATAATTTCTTTTTGTAGATTTACTAGTCAAAAAATGGGAACAGTCCAAATGCCCATCAATAGCTGAATAGATGAACAAATCATGGTCTGCTGATAAAATGAAATACTACTCTGCAGTAAAAACAAAAACAAAAACAAAAAACAATAGATTATTGATCTATCCAACAGTATGGATAAGTCCCAAATGATTATGCTCACTGAAAGAATACAGACAAAAAGAGTATGGACTATATAATTCTATTTATACTAAAATATTTTTAACATTGGAATTAATCTTTAGTGACAGAAAACAGGTCATTTGTTGGCCTGGGATGCCTGGAGGGCTGAAGAATTATAAAGGAACACAAGGAGCTTTACATATTAATGAAAGCCCTTAAAAATCTCCTTGCCAGAAACCTTCTCCTTTCTCTGCTTTTCCTCTTTTTTTCTTGAACCTTAATCATTAAGTCCTCTTATTATACCTAGTGGCCTATTTGCACAGTGCTGAAACTCTAAATTGCATTGGCAATGAAGCTGGAATTGTACAAATGGGTTACAGTAGAAGAGCGCTTCAAACACTCTCTGGCACATTGTAAATGCTCAGTAAAGGGGAACTGTATCCTTCTACCCTAGGCTCACTTTAGCAAAAATTTATTTCTAGTCAAGGCAGGAGAATCAGCAGAAGGTAACAGTCCTGTATTTGGGGAAACTGAAAGTAGAGGAGTTAGTATGGGTTAGCAGGATGACAAGAACTAATTCTGAAGAGGCAGGTAGAGGTGAAATCTTGAAGGACCCTGCATGTTTGATTTCGTTTAGAAGAAAAGCAGGGGAAAGTGTTCACCAGTGAATTTTAGGGCAGGGATATGTGTGACATTGTTCGATTTATGCTTTCAAAAGATTACTCTTTACTTATGAGTAATCGCTTGCATGATAGTTGTGATAGTGTGATTTATAATAAGAAATGTATATTTGGTCTTTGTTCTGTTGCTGGCACAGAGCTTCTGCTATCTCTGGAATTTCCAAAGAGATGAAAGCAATAGGGTATCTTGTGTTATGTTAATGAGATAACTTTTTGGACCCTACTGAAGGATGGAGTCTGGTTACCAGGAGAGCCAACCATGTAATTAGAGAGTTGGAACTTTCAGTCCCACTTCCTGACCCCTGGCAAGGGGGTTGAATGGAGGTTGAATGGATTGCCACTGACCAATGATTTAATCAATAAACCTATGTAATGAAGCCTCCATAAAAACCCAAGAGGACAGGGTTTGGAGAGCCTCCACGTTGATGAATACTCAAGATTTGGGGAGAATGGCATGCTCTGAGGGCAAGGAATCTCTGTGCCCTTTTCCAATACCTATTCATTAGGTACCTCTTTCATTAGGCTGCTCCTGAGTTATATTTCTTTATAACACACACACCAAACAAACAAACAAACAAGCCATCCAGTAATGAAGTAAGTAAAATATTTTTGCATTCTGTTAGCCACTCTAACAAATTAATTCAAGCCTAAGGAGGGTGTTGTTGGAACCTCTAATCTATAGCCAATAGGTGGTAAGCATAGGTGACAACATGGACTTGAGATTGGCATCTGAAGCAGGGGTGAGAAATTACAGTCTTACGGTACTGAGCCCTTAACCCATAGAGTCTGATGCAATCTCCAAGTAGATAGTGTCAGAATTGAGTGGGATTGTAGGACACCCATAAGGTTTCAAAGCCTTGCTTGGTGGTGAAGGGGAAAAAATCCAGATATGAAAGCTGAAGGCAGAACCTTAAGATGTGAAACTCTACCGTGGGGAGATAGACAGTGGTTACCAGTGATGATTTAAATGGACTTTTCCTATGTTTAGAATAGGGATAGTACAGTATATGACTCAAAGGATAAGGATGACTAAGAACAGTCTTTTAGAGGAAAACATTGGATCAGAGCTGGAAACTAGCTCTTCTCCCCTTTACTTCCCTTTTAGTAAAGGAGCCAAGCAAACTTCCCATATCTGGGAGTAATAGATGGGATCTGAAAATTATGATCGTGCTCCCTTCCTGGCTCCATAGGATTGTTGGTGGAGAGGAAACTTGGGAACACTGTGTCCAGTCTACACCCTTTACCCTCAGGAAGAGAGGCACCCATAGGAGAGATTACAACACAGTGGTAGTTGATTTATATTATGGGTATTGGCAAGAATGGCTTTGAAGAGGATGTACTGGAAATATTATCTGTATATAGTCTTCCTTGTTTTGGGTGTCATCAGTGTGTTGCCACCGCTCTGGTTTCTTCCAAGGATAATGGGTCTCTGGCTTTTGAATGGTAAGCAGTTCCTAATGAACAAAGCTGTCATCAGCTGACTGGCAGTGGGATCTTAGAATCAGGATTCATGCCAACTGCTGTGGAGTTGTGCACCCTCATATGGCCAAGTTTGTTAACCTGTACCTTTGGTAGTGTTCTACCGCAGGTTAGCATCACATTTGGCCCTCTAGTTCTGACTGAGTTTGGCCATAAAACTATGGGGAAGTCAGTGAGTGCATCAAGAAGTGAGCAACTTTAAATTTTAAACAATGATCTAATTACAGATTTCAAAGAGGGCTCATGTGGAATTCCTCAACTCTGATTGAAAAAAAGGCAGGGTGCCTGGTAGCTCAGTCGGTTAAGTGACCGACTTCAGCCCAGGTCACGATCTCACAGTTTGTGTGTTTGAGCCCCATGTCAGGCTCTCTGCTGACAGCTCAGAGCCTGGAGCCTGCTTCGGATTCTGTGTCTCCCTCTCTCTCTCTGCCCCTCCCCAACTTGCGCATGGTCTCTCTTTCTCTCTCTCTCCCTCCCTCAAAAATAAATAACCATTAAAAAAAGAAAGAAATTTAAAAAGTCACACTTTCCTATTTAGGCCTTATGTACATGGGGTTATTGGGGACAAGAATTTCTCAGTCAACAGACAAATTATGGGGCATGGCTGAGAGTATACTGTGGCAAAAAATGTAGAGGACAAATCAATACCACTAAATTAGCAATTCCTTGAGATTCCCAAATATCTCTATATACTTGAAGGAGGCACCAAGCACAGTGGGTTATCAGTAAAAATCTGTTGATGGGCAGCTGAGTGACTAAAACACAAAGTCCCATTTTCCTTCTTGTATTGCAGGCTCTCCAATTTCACTTTGAACTTTGATGTGATGTCACTTTTCTGATTTATCATTTTCAGGAAGCTGATATTGTTTCCAATGAGGCTTAATTTATATATAAGATGTCAGTTGTTCACACCTGGGAGATTCTGGCTAAAAAATCCAAAGCCCCAGATCAGTTTGTGATGATTGGGTTTTAGCATCCAAGACTAGATATTTAAGTTAGCTAAATCTTCCAATTCTATCAAGTCCATTTGTTTCTCTTGTAACCTTCCCAGTGCCCTGTCACAGTGACTAGGTGGGAACACCATGGCCAAATGGCATTGTTGATGAGACAAGGGTTGCTGTCTGGTGATGGACCAAACACCAGATAATCAAAGTGTTTCGTTTTGACCCAGAAACGAGATAATTATCTCTTTGTTCAATGTTCCAGATCTTAAGATGGAGACGTATCCTGTACTTTTTTCTTTCTTTCTTCTTTAAAAAATTTAACTGAGAGCTGAGGAGCCACATAGATAATTCTAATGTGCCTAGTGAAATGAAGTCTAATACTTCATTTCTTTTTCCCAGAATCCTTTCTGTTTGGACACAGAGAAGTGTTTTATCAAATTTTGGCGCTTGTGTATAGGTTTCAAAATTGGGATATTACCCAGTTAAATTGTAGTAGGGAACGGGCTCAGAGTCTTCAGATTTTCCTCTGTTGAAAATATTGCATAAAAGTTAATAAACAGCAAACAGAGGCAAACAGTTGACAGGAAACGAACCGGATAATGTAGGAATGCTTATGGCAGAGGAGACTCACCTTCTAATTCCAGGGTTAGAGCTATGTGAATGATTGGTGAGTAAGCTCATTAAATTTTAGATCCTAATAAAGAGCTTTGGGAAATGGAAGGAGCTATTGTTTCATTTTGTCATAGAATTCCAGTTTCCCACTACAGCTGTTAGGAAAGGAAAATCTGAGGAAATGATTCTTTAACGGTGATGCTGGCAGTCATTCTACCTGATACAAAAGCACTGGTGTCTGTAACAGGTCCTCAGGTGCCTAAAATTGAAAATTGTCTCTAACATGTCTGTGCACTCCCATTCAGCTTTATGTTCCAATTGATCGCTTGGCTTATAATCAACAGTCAATTTTTGATCCAATGCTTCCCATTGCACTGGTCTAAAAATACCAGGTTAGTGGATGTACAGAAACAGCAAATATGAAAGATTTTTGTTCCCCATAATAACACTATCTTTATTTTTTTTCCCAGTGCCTACCACTCCAGAGCTAGATATTCTCAGAGAGAGTTTTCAAATAGTCTCTCTACATTTTAGAATGCCCCTTGTTACTTAACAATTGGTTTATTTTTCTTTTTTGTCAAGTTGGTTTCCATATAACACCCAGTGCTCATCCCCACAAGTGCCCTCCTCCATGCCCATCACCCCCCTTTCCCTCTCTCCCACCCTTATCAACCCTCGATTTGTTCTCAGCATTCAAGAGTCTCTCTCCCTCTCCCCAACTATTTTCCTCTTCTTCTCCCCCATGGTCCTCTGTTAAGTTCCTCCTAATCCTCCTATACATGCAAACATATGGCATCTGTCCTTCTCTGCCTGACTTATTTCGCTCAGCATAACATCCTCGAGTTCCATCCATGTTGCTACACATGGCCAGATTTCATTCTTTCTCATTGCCATGTAGTATTCCATGGTATAGATAAACCACATCTTCTTGATCCATTCATCAGTTGATGGACACTTAGGCTCTTTCCATGTTTTGGCTATTGTTGAGAGTGCTGCTATGAACATTGGGGTCTATGTGCCCCTGTGCATCAGCACTCCTGTATCCCTTGGGTAAATTCCTAGCAGTGCTATTGCTGGGTCATAGGGGAGTTCTATTGTTAATTTATGGAGGAACCTCCACACTGTTTTCCAGAGGGGCTGCACCAGTTTACATTCCTACCAACAGTGTAGGAGGGTACCCGTTTCTCCACATCCTCGCCAGCATCTAGAGTTTCCTGATTTGTTCATTTTAGCCACTCTGACAGGTGTAGGGTGGTATCTCAGTGTGGTTTTGAATTTGTATTTCCCTGATGAGGAGGGATACTGAGCATCGTTTCATGTGTCCGTTGGCCATCCATTCCATTGGTTACCTGTTAGTTTTATTGATTGTTTTCCTTGTCGTGCAGAAATTTTTTATCTTGATGAGGTCCCAATAGTTCATTTTTGCTCTTGATTCCCTTGCCTTTTGGAATGTGTCAAGTAAGAAATTGTTGTGGTTGAGGTCAAGGAGGTTGTTTCCTGCTTTCTCCTCTAAGGTTTTGATGGTATCCTTTCTCACATTCAGGTTCTTTATCCATTTTGAGTTTATTTTTGTGCATGGTGTGAGAAAATGATCTAGTTTCATTCTTCTGCATGTTGCTGTCCAGTTCTCCCAGCACCATCTGTTAAAGAGGCTGTCTTTTTTCCATTGAATACTCTTTCCTGCTTTGTCAAAGATTAGTTGGCCATACATCTGTGAGTCCAATTCTGAGTTGGAGCAATTGGTTTTTAAGTGCCTGTAACATGCAAGGTGCTGAGACCCCAACAAATGGGATTCATATCCCCCCTTTTTTTCTATTTCTATGTTTATTGATTATCCTTACATTTAAATACATACGTACCTTGTACCTTTCTTTTTTTTTTAATGTTTTATTTATTTCCGAAAGAGAGAGAGAGAAAGAGAATGACAGCGTGAGCAGGGGAGGGACAGAGAGAGAGGGAGACACAGAATCTGAAACAGGCTCCAGGCTCTGAGCTGGCAGTCAGCACAGAGCCTGATGCGGGACTCGAACCCACAAACTGTGAGATCATGACCTGAGCCGAAGTCGGATGCTTAACCAACTGAGCCACCCAGGCGCCCCCTTGTACTTTTCTAAAATGTGTGTGTTTCCACTAGCATCCCAAACAATTCAGGAAATTTGGCATGATTTAACTTCTCTTTGATATGCACCAACTCCTGTCTTACTCATAGTTTTGGCCATTAAGAAAGTATACTAGTTCATATAGTCTTTATTTTTTATATTTTTTTACAGATTTTAATTGTTTTATAAATATCAAAATACACATGTATAAATGTCAATAATTTTATAAAACTTGCAACAAAAATAATAGCATTCATCACTTTTTTTCCATTTCCAAATACCCCTCATTAGAGAAAACTATTTTTAATATTTTCAGGTTTTTGAGGGTATTTTTATATTCCTCTCTTTTAAAAACATTCTGCAGTGGCTTTCCACTGATATTAATAATGGTAGTGTTAGTATGAATATTAATATTGCCTCTCTGTTACCATCCAAATTATAGCATTTAAACTCTGTTTTAGAACCTATGAGATTTAGAACAAGGGTCACAAACTGTGGCTGGTGGGCCAAAACCAACCAGCTGCTTGTTTTCATAAATAAAGTTTTATTGGAACACAGCCACATTCATTCATTTACATATGCCAGTGACTGCTTTCATGCTACAAGGACAGAGTTGAGCAGTTGTGGCAGAGATCATATGGTCTGCAAAGCAGAAAGTATTTATAATCTGCACTTTTACCAAACAATTTTGTTGTCCCTGCTTTAGATGATGAGATGGCTCCCTATCTTTCTGACCCTCATTTCCAATGCTTCTCACACTCACTTATTTCCCTTCATCTTGCTGGTATTACACCTGCCCCTGAACATACTGAGACCATTTTCTTCCCCGGATGTACCATCTGTCCAGGATTCTGTAACCCAGAACTCTTTCTCATCATTCAGATTTCAGCTTCCAGACTCCTCTCTCAGGGGCCTTTATACTCTCTTGTATCCCAGCTAAAGTTCTCTCCAACCCAGTTATACCCTCTTTCTTCCTGTCTTTCATCAGTAACTGGTGTCAGTAATTGTTTTGTTCATGTGCTTTTTGCCTTCATGTCCTCATAAATATAGGTACCTTGAGTGTAAGCATTTAGTTTATCTGGTTCTACTATGGATTCCTAGGCTCCAAACAGTAACTGGCATATAGTAAATGCTCAGTAAATGTCAGTAGGAGGAGGAATAAATGAAGGAATCTATTTTGGACTAAGATGCAACCCCTGCCTTCAATATAAAACCATCGGAAAATAGCTTTATAACAGGAAATGAAGAGATTGATCTTGCTGGAGCAGCGTGTTCATAAAGACTTCACAGATAAGGCAAATTTTCAAGGAGAATCAGGCATTCTTAGGCAGATAGAGGCTTTCTAAACTAAAGGAACTGATTGGGAGATTATTTATTAAATTTAATTAATGATGTATAAAAAAATCTAACCTCAAACCATTTTTTAGTCTTCAGAATAGTAAAAGTGAAAAAAATCCAATAATACATGTGGTGGTGAGGAAAAATGGATATTCTTATTAAATTTAAATGGAAGATAAAATCTATTTTTTCCTTTTTCTAACTGACATATATCTGACATTTAATAATGTGTAAATTTAAGATACACAACATGTTAATTTGATATGTTGTAATATGATTGCTATTGTAGCAATAATTAAGACCTCTATCACATTATGAAACTGATCAAATCATAAGATGAGGCTGTTTAACTCTATGTGCCAGGAGCTTTTAGAATATATATAACTTTTGACCTAGTAGTTGTATTTCTAGGAGTTGAGGATAAGGAAGAAACTGGAAATGTTTCCAAAGATGAGGGTATCAGAATGTTATTCAGAATCTAAATGTCTGGCCAAAGGGAAGTGGTTAAATGCATTGTGTATCTTCCTTATAGTGTACTACTTGGGAATGTTAAAAATGATGGTGCAAATTATAAAGACTGGAATACCAATGGCTGAGCAATCTCTGTGCATCAATCCCTAGACTGAATTCTTTGTATATATTATCTCATTAAAACTCCACATCAAATTCTAAGTAGATGTTAACATCTCTCCATTTATATATGAGAAAACAGAGGCCTTCACAGGTTAAGTGATTCTGGTCCCAGATCTGGGAAAGGAGAAATAAATTTGCTGATCAAAGCCTATCTCACATAACTGTCATAGTCAGGAGTATGGACATTGACACTAGACATAGTCATTCCTGTTGCCCTGGACAAATTACTTGATCTTTTTGTGCCTCGGTTTCCTTTGTTGTAAAATGAGAATGCCAGTAATATTTATTTCAAAAGATTACCATAAGGACTGAATGAGTTAACTAATTTCACATGTTCATGTGTATCAGGCACTGTTGTCTACGCTGAGGAAGCAGCAGGTGACAAAGGAGATAAATTTCCCAGTTTATACTCCAGTAATCCAGTGGAAGGAAGATAGAAGTTAAATAGATGAAAATACAGAGAATATTAGATTATGGCAAATAAAATGGAAAAAGCAAAAGGAAACACTAGTACCAGGATGGGGGAGATGGTATTTGGAGTTTTGAATTGGTATTCAGAGAAGTCTCCAATGAGAACATAAACTTTGAGCAGATATTTAAAGAAGCAGGAGATCTAAAGGAGGAGATCTAAAAGAATATTCCAGGTAGTGGGAATGGCAAGTGCAAAGGTCCTGAGGCAGAAGCATGACAGGAAGTAACAAGGAGGACAGTATAAGAAAAGAGGAACATAGTAGTTGATGGGGGTAGGAGAATAGTGCACAAGGCACCTGTTCATGTGGAATCCAATTGGTTGAAATAGGAAGACTTTAGAGCGTTATGTATGGAGGCAAAATTATCTGATTTCAGTTTTGAAAGGTTCAGTGTGGCATACATTTATTTCATATAAAGTAATCAGGACAGGGGCTGGTACATGTTAGAAGTTCAATAAAGCTTAGATATTTTTATTTGTGATGTTAACATCATCATCTATCTTCTAGTTTCAGTATACCCAAAATTTCTTTGGGGGTACTATTATTTTAAAAGAATAAGAAAAACTCATCTTCCTTTATCCTATTATATGTTCATGTATGTGCCATTTCCTCATTGCTTGACAGAAGTCAGTTTGTGCTGAAAAATACAAGGTAACTGAATTCTTATACCAACCTTGCCCTGGCTCTCAGCCTAGGAACAGCTAAACCTGAATACACCTCCTCAGGCCAGTAACATCCTTCCTGAGACCAGCCGTTAAGGCTTCCATATGTAATTATGCAATAATGCAAATACAGGCTCTAATAAGACTATGGAAGTTCTTTTAAAATGAGTCCATCTCTCTAGCACTGATTCAGCAATAACAATCTTTGCATTTAAAATACTATTTTGATTAGATCATTGCTTATAACTGCCCCATAGGATTTCTCCTATGGTGTTTTTTAAAGTTCAACTTTTGGAGCCTGGGTGGTTCTATCCATTAAGCATCCAACTCTTGACTTGGGGTAATGTCATGATCTCTCAGTTCCTGAGATTGGGATTCTCTCTGCTGACAGCACAGAGCCTGCTTGGGTTCTCTCTCTTTCCCTGTCTCTGCTTTCACACACATGCATTTATTATTAAAATAAATGAATAAACATTTTTTAAAGTACAACTTAATCAAGTAGCAGATAGTGAAAGAATAGTCCCATGTTTTAAACCTTCGTTTCTCCTGATTTTCAGTGTTTGTTAAGTTTGCTGTTTTTGACAGTTTCCAATTTCAAACATTCATTCATCACACAAATATTTATGGAAAGTCTAATATGTGTCAGGTACTTTTCTAGGTGTTAGAGAGAATAAGACAAATCCCTGATCTCAGGGAGATTCTCTTCTGCTAAAAAAGTGAGATAGTATTCAAATAACTGGGGAATGACAGGAAGAAATGGGGGAAATAAAGGAGGGTCTGAATAGACCTTGCAGAGGCTCTGTTATAGAAGGGGGTGGTCAGGGAGAACTTCTTGGAGGAGGTGCTGTTCCAGGAGAAGTACACATAAAATGAGATAGCAGAGGCCAAGTTGCCAAGGGACAGCATGGACAAAGTTGCTCAGGGATGATTGGCTTCAGAAATAGAAGCTGGAGTGTAGAGGATGGTAGTGGGAAATGAGATCAGGGAGGGAGACAGGGGATGCTCATACAGGGTGTTAGAATCCATTCTGAGGGATCCCTGGGTGGCTCAGTGTTTAAGCATCCAACTTCAGGTCATGATATCACAGTACATGAGTTTGAGCCCCACGTCAGGCTCTGTGCTGACAGCTCAGAGCCTGGACCCTGCTTCGGATTCTGTGTCTCCCTCTCTCTCTGCCCCTCCTCCCTTCTCTCTCTCTCTCTTCCCCTCTCTCTCTCAAAAATTAAACTTAAAAATTTTTAAATAAAAAATAGAATACATTCTGAGAAAGATGGGGAACAATAGAAGTCTTCAGAGCCTTATCTATGCTTTAGAAAGACTACTTGTGCTGCATGTAAAGAGAAAACTGTAGAAGACCCGGAGCGGGTTCAGAGAGGCGGATAGCAGTTTCAGAAGCAAACGTAGATTTCCAGCTATATTCTTGGCAGAATCCATGGAATGAAAAATTGAAATAAAATTGACTTATAGCATAAGCATCTCACTTTCCTACCTTTGAGGTACCCACTTTATCAGCTCACTTACGTAAGCAAGGTTCTAAAACTTCCCTAATGGAGGCAAATTCTACAGGTAATTACCCAGGATTATGGACCCTAATTCTTGATTTTTTTCTTCTGATAAGAGGTGGGTGTTTCAGTCCCCACCCATCTGCCAGATAGGTCTCTGAAGTAGTTCCCTGATAGCACATGAGCCTCCCACATATCTTCCTCCCCCATCCATTCGGCATATTTTGCAGAGCACCTTGATGTTCCCACATGCCATGAGTCAGTGTCACAGGGCTGGGCTGTGTGGTTGTATCCTGCACAATCGCAGGGACTGCTGTTCATACAGACTATGATGGAAATGCCACTCCATGGAGTTGTACAGTGTGTAGGCTACATAACTGTACCTTGCAGCCTCCACTGTGCTAGGCACTGGAAATAGAATGATGACCAAGAGATTATCTTTTCAGTATCCTGAGAGCCTTGGTTATAATGATTGTCCTTGTCATGACTCTCTAATAAGTTCATTTGTTTATTAGCATCTTTTCTGTAAATATAGAAGTGGCTGCATGGACAACAGGGTGCATTTTCAAAAAGACAAAACCTCTAAACCTGTCTCCTAGACACACCTCTGGCAGTATACATTCTGGAAACCCATTAGAAACATTTCAGATCAAAGCAGGTAACAGAGGTAAGCTGCAGCCAGGGCTGATCTGAGATTCTAGACACATCCCTGAGCACCATCTGGGCCTCTGCTGAAACATCTGCAGGCTCTTCTCAAAGCTCAGCGCCCTCACACCATGAGCAAGATGAGGTACACAGTCTAGGAGAAACCAGCAGATGGTGAGTTGCCTGACCTCTCACGGGGCTAAAAGGGTCAACTCAACATCATTGTGGAAGAAGGGGTAAAGTCACTTTCTATTTCCTGACCTTTCTCTCTTCCTCTGTCCCTTTCTCTCTCTCTCTCTCTCTCTCTCNTTACTGATTCATTCATTTTATATATACATATGTAAAAGTCTCTATATATAATATATACATAGAATTATATATTATATATATGTAGAAGACTATATATTATATATATCATATATATGATATGTAATATATATATATATATATAATTGTCTATGTCTTGGAGAGGGGACTCAGTTGACAAGGTTAGAGCTTTCATTTTAGTGAGGAAAACAGCTGACAGATAATTTCAGATAGTCATACGTGTTCTGAAGAAACTCAAATAGGCTAATGAGAATTGAGAGTGGCTGGGGAGAGCAGTACAAATATGAGGGCCTTCAGATTTGTATTCATGAAAGGCTTCAGTGAGGAGGTGAGTTATACTGACTTAGTGATGAGAAGGACCCAGAGAGCAAAACATAGTCTATTAAGCTTGTTCATACTAAGGTGCCAGATACTTCTTCCCTTTTCTATTTATTCTTTTTTGTCAAAATTTAGCATCCGCTTTAGGGAATAAAAGAGTTAAAGAATCAAATTTCCTGTTTTTATAGCACTTTCATGCTGGTGCAGAGACAAATATTGAATTAATTAGCAAATGAGCATGTAATATAATATCAGTAGCTTCAATGTTGTGACATAATGGGTTGGAGAGAGAATATGTGGTCAGGGGAGGCCTTTGTGGGGAGTGACATTTGTGCAGAGAACAAAGCAGAGCAAGGAGCTATGAATAAATCTCAGGGGAAGGTGGTCAGTGGGGAGGAGTGCTCCAAAGAGACACCCAAGTGCAAGGGCAGGTACTGAGGCAGAGGCATGACTGGCAAGTGGAAGAGCCAGGGGGCTCATGTGTCTGTGGTGGAGCAGGCTGGAAGGGCACTAGAAAGGGAAGTAACCTGATTATTTAGACCTGGGCCATGATGAGAATTCTATTTTTTTAAATTTATTTATTTAAATTCACATTAGTTAACATACAGTGTAGTCTTGGCTTCAGGAGTAGAACCCAATGATTCATCGCTTATATATTACACCCAGTGCTCATCCCAACAAGTGCCCTCCTTAACGCCCATCACCCATTTAGTCCTTCCTCCACCGATCTCCCCTCCAACACTGTCAGTTTATTCTCTGTATTTAAGAGTCTCTATGTTTTGCCTCCCTCTCTGTTTTTATCTTATTTTATTTTTCCTTCCCTTCCCTTATGTTCATCCATTTTGTTTCTTAAATTCCATATATGAGTGAAATCATATGACATTTGTCTTTCTCTGGCTGACTCGTTTTGTTTAGTATAATACACTCTACTTCCATCCACATTGTTACAAATGGCAAGATTTCATTCTTTTTGATTACAGAGTAGTATTCCATTGTGTATTTATACCAAATCTTCTTTATCCATTCATCAGTCATTGGACGTTTGGGCTCTTTCCATACTTTGTCTATTGTCGATAGTGCTGCTGTAAACCCTGGGGTGCATGTACCCTTTCAAATCAGCATTTTTTTATCCTTTGGATAAATAGCTACTAGTACAATTTCTAGGTTGTAGGGTAGTTCTAATTTTAATTTTTTGAGGAAACTTTATACTATTTTCCATAGTGGCTGCATCAGTTTGCGTTCCCACCAACAGTGCAAAAGGTTTCCCCTTTCTCTGCATCCTTGCTGACATCTGTTGTTTCTTGAGTTGTCAATGTTAGCTATTTTGATAGGTGTGAGGTGTATCTCATTGTAGTTTTGATTTGTATTTCCCTGATGATGAGTGATGTTGAGCATCTTTTCATGTGTCTGTTAGCTATGATGTCTTCTTTGGAGAAGTGTCTATTCATGTCTTCTGCACATTTCTTAACTGGATTATTTGTTTTTTTAAGTGTTGAGTTTGATAAGGAGCTAGAAAAGGAGCACCAAAAGGAATTTCAATTGTATTCTTCATTTTATGTAAGGTTTGAACAAAAGAATGACTTAGAGTTTACAAAGACTATGTGGCCTTTAGGAGGAGAACAGATTCTAGGAGCAAAAATGGAAGCAGAGATGAGTCAGGAGCAATAACTGCAGTCTAGGCAAGAGATAATGGTCTCCTGGGCTGCAATAATATTCTTGTGGGTGTGGAAAGTGATTTGACTATGGATATAAGAAGGTGACCTGGACAGAATTTGGTGATTGCCTTTATATGAAGTATTAACATAAGAGAGGAATCCACATGAGTTCCACAGTTGTTGATGAGAACAGCTGGGTAGATGGCAATGTCATTTCCTAAGATGGAAGAGACTACTGGAGGTGCAGGGAAGGTGCAATTTTAGACACATTAACTTTGAGATGCCTGTCAAAGATGGTGAAGATGTCAGTTAGGAGCTGGATATCCAGTTCTGGAATTCAGGAGAGATGCTGGGAGTTGTCAGATTACTAATGACACATTAAACCTTGAGACTCAGTGAGGTCATTTAGGCATGAGACAGGAGAGTCAGAGGAATGATCCTGAGAATGCTCCAATTTATAGAAATAGGGAAGAAGGAAGGGGAAGTGGCAAGGAAGCTGCACAAGAACCTGCAGATAGAGATGTCCATATCCCCAGGGAAGAAAGGGTGGGAGGAGAAGGGAATGTTGGAGTACTGATGAAACGTTGAGAAAGATGTGAACATGAGATTGGGCAATGGGGTCATCCCATGGGACCCTGGAGAATGGTGTGCTGGAGTGGCAGAGATGAAAGCTTGGTTAGAATAGATACAGGAGAGGGTAGAAGAGGAGAGAGTCATGTCAGTGAGCATATTGAAGGCTTTCAAGGGGTTGACTATAAGGATTCTATAAACGACCTAAATGTAGCTGCATAGAGCCAAGTGGTAGGTGGAGGTTATAAGCCTAAGGGAGAGTGTTTACAAACGTTTGGATAATAAAACAAAGGATCTTGCCCAGAGAGAAGACTTAATCAACTAATAGAGTGATATGTGTGTTATTCATTTTCTTATCTGTTCTTTACAACCGTTATAGTCTTTTAAACATGCAAAAAACATTCTTAGCTTCTGGGAAATACAAAAATATGCTATGTATACAGGGCAGATATGGTCCATTGGCCATAGTTTGCTGACTCCCACAGTCCAGTTAACTGTTAGGTTATCTTCCTTGAGTAGAATTAGATATATTATTTTAACACCTACAATTGTTGCGTATGTGGAGGTATGATGCTTCCATCTATTAGATGGAATATATCATAAGGCTTCTGATCTGGGATACCTTTGTTTCTTAGTGTGACTCAATTTTCTTTGTTGTTTATTTCCATGAGGGTGAGTTTTTAAAGCATGTTAATTCCTGGAACCATGAATGGCTTGAGAAGTTAGAACTGCAACTTTCAGTGAATAGATCTGATAGTGCTGGTAGATACCAGAGATGGAGGAAAGCTAGGACAGGAAGCAGCATAGTCTCCAATTGACCAGGATACATCACAGATGAAGAAACCGGGTCATTTGGGGACGGAAAACAATCTCCTTATATTTGAGACAGCAAGGCTCTCCCTTCTCTTTCTACCTCCTGGACAGGCAAAGTGAGGGAGAGTTTCATTCTCAGGAAGACTAGACAACAAATTCCCCTGGACTATGAGATGCATGTGTTTGAACCTTGTTCAGCCATGAAATTTGCATGCACATCAGAACCCTCTCTGAATCTCAAGAGTCTGTTTTTTTTTTTTTTAATTTATTTCTAGGAGAGAGAGAGAGAGAGAGACAGCGTGAGCAGGGGAGGGTCAGAGAGAGAGGGAGATACAGACTCTGAAACAGGCTCCAGGCTCCGAGCTGGCAGTCAGCACAGAGCCCGACTCGGGGCTCGAACCCACGAACCGCGAGATCATGACCCAAGCTAAAGTCGGACGCTTAACCGACTAAGCCACCCAGGCGCCCCAGGAGTCTGTTCTTCAGTTCTCAATATTTAACATGTCACAGATAAGAAACACAAAGGTAGGGGATTAGGGGAGGAGTAGTGACCACAAAATGCTTGGGTAAATGTCAGTGTCAAGACTCCATTCATATAGGCTAGGGCATGACACAGTAAGAGATGAATCTCTACATCCTAGTGGCCGCTGACAAGGTAAGGTATGATAAGGATTGGGCAGCCATTCTCCATCTTCCAGGGATGCTATCTGTAACACAACTTATAAGGTTGCCACAGCATGGGAGGAGTGGGAGAGTATCTGAGAGATGGAAGAGAGTACATGGATATTAGGTGAGCACTGTCTTTGCCTCAGTATGTGATGTCACCAACAACGTGTCTTTTGATAACACAGGCAGACTCCACATACATGCCTCACTCATTTAGCATTCGCTCTTGAAAGACACAGTGTCCCCAACCTCTACCTTAGAAGAAAGAAACTTTTCTCATGACATTGTTATCAGTTACCATAGAAGGGGCCTTCTGCTTATAAGCTGTGATCACAAGGGTCTTGAAATTGTCCTTCACATGATATTAAATCAAATAGGAATCTTTAATCCTTGAAACAATTGTAAAATTAATCTTTGAAGTTGTGATCTTTACTCAAGCTTCTGAAAATCCTTTTGGCAATTCTGCATTTAATGAGGCACATTTCAAAATGGCCTAGACACAGATAATTCTTCACAAAGCAGAAGGGCTTCATGATGATGAAAAAAAAATAAGCATTTGTATCAATAGTGAAATAATCAATAATTGACTTTAGTAGATTAAATATGGACCAGTGATGACTTAAAACATGAATTTGTCTTTTCAGAAGGACTCCAAGCTCAGATATAATGAAGATTTCTAGAGTTATCAGAGTGAAGGCAAGGATGCCGGGACTTCATTTGTTTCCTATATTTTATATGTGCCTCTTGGAAGAGAACCTCCCAACTCACAAGACAATTGACTTGGAGAAACTGTAGATAGGATCTAGTCCAGCTCTTTCATTCTACAAATCTGAGAACAGAGACTCAGACTTGAAGGGACCTGCCTAGGGGCCCATCATCACTGGCAGTATTGATTTCATTTAATGGGACAAATGCAAATTATGTTTCCCAAAATGTGCTGAGAGTGCTTCCATGTCTTTTCATATGGGATTTTTTATTATTTTAAGAAGTCCTTCTTGATGTTTTTATTATAAAATTAATGTTTGCCATGCAAAATTAAACACTTGGAATTTTAAGTATTCTTTTGTGCTTCCTAATTCTTTTTTTAAACCATGAAACTAAAATACATGTACTTCCTACTGGTTTCTATGCATCCCCAGAGAGGTTCAGAGCATCGCTTAATGATATATTATGGACATCTGTTTAAATTTTAGTTCCTGTATTCTGAATGAGGGATGAGAAATTCTGGTCCTCAAAATATTAGCTTCAGTTTTTCACTCACATCTGGTGTGTGAGCTTTAGTACTGGGAATGTGTCTCTGCTCTTATATCTAGAGGTGAACACAACAGATAACCATGCTGGCTTCAGAATCGAAAGATGCATATTTCATGACTAGTGAAGAACTGCATAGAGAAGTCGCCCTTAAGTGACTCTGCAAGTGTTTTAAAGGGTCATTATGGAGGAGAGGTTGTCAGGATAGATGAGAATAACTGACAAAGGATCTTGATCTCCCAAAGTTCAAGGGATTCATGGCAATGCAGCCCTAGGTATCTGCTGTTGTTTCAGGAGCACACACACACCTAGGTATCTGCTGTTGTTTCAGGAGCACACTATTGGGTGCTGGGTTTTTAGTTCCTGACATACATGGTTAGAGGGTTTCTAGTGAGGACATAAAGGTTTTTGAGACACTTTTTAAAGTCATTCCCTTTCATGAGTGAGAGAGTGGTATATTCTGTTAACTGTCTTATCACCTTGACAACATGTCAAGCAAACAGGTCATTTAGCATCATTCATGTAAAACATCTAGAAGACTGAAGATTTTACTGGAGCCACTGAACTGCCCTGCAGTGTTGCCATCATAGAGACAGAGTGGCTGTCTCCAGGAAAGGAATCCATTTTCATAGCTAAATTGTTCAAAAGGCATACAATGGCTCCATGATTTTTATGCTTCTTATTGTTATTTTTTTCCAGTGGATACTTAAAAATCAATTTATTTTTATTCCGATGTGTATCAAGGGTATAGTGTTTGTAAGGATGAAAAAGCAATTTTAATTTAGTGGGAAATGGATTTTCTTTATCACAGAGAAACGTTGATGAGATGAGAGACACACCAAATGAAATTCTCATTCTCGGTCTCAGGGGTTGAGGTGGGGAGATGGGGCTGGCAGGGGGACAAGTTTAGATTTTGATAATTCTGTTTGAATTTCTCCTTAGAGCCCTTGGTTGTCAATAAAAGCTCTTGGTAAGCAACACAAATGACCTTGTTATGTCTGTCCTGGTGAACTGGGTATTTCAAAGCAACCGAGTAGAGTGTTGAAAATTTCAAGCGAAAGGACTGTAGGGCTTGGGTCTGGCTCTGCCACTATCTATCCATGTGACCTTGAGCAGTCACTTTGTCCTCTCCAGGCATCAGTTTCCCTATCCATCAAATGGATTTTAACATCACCTGAAGCCTGTGATTCTTAGCTATAAAAATATCTTATAATTTTCCCATACCATCTCAACCAAGGGTTTTTTTTTCCTATTGTAATTTAATATGAATTATAGTATCTCTGGAAAAATTCATGTTTCAAAGAATTGATGATTGGACCCATTCATTTCAAAAGCTACATCTGCAGTTTCCTTTCTATTGTTATTTCACTGCAATTTCAGCCAATGTGTGTGCTATTTCCTTACTGTAGTTATTTGTGTGTGTGTGTGTGTGTGTGTGTACATAAGTAGGTTGTGTGCAGGACACAGGATAGGAGAGATAAAAGGAAAGAAAAAGAGGGAGAGAAGCAATCCATATTCACCTAATCAAAATTATTTATATATCATGTTTTACTAACTCTCTGGGGTCCAGCCACACTGGTCTTAATCCCCCACATTTGTCATATATTGTCCTGTCATAGGGTCTGTGCACATGGTAAACATCACACACATATTTAAAGCACATTATACTTGTTGTGGCTATCTCAAAATATCTTTTCTGTTCATCATTAGTTTTAAATGATGCTGGCTATTAAATTTGCTGCCTTGATCTTGTTAGTTAAGGCATTAATAGAGACGCATGTGTGTTGATGAGTGTGTCACAATTTTTAAAAGTGTTTTGATAACTGTATATTAACATGTGTAGCTTACTTTGTAGTTCGATGTATTTTGTCCTGTGCAATATGCTGAGAAGGTGCCCACAGTGTTCACTGACTGCCGAAAGATCTTGGGCATCTACGAGCTTAAGATAATCTATTTTAACCATAAATTAGAGGCTGTAGCTAGATTAGTGTATTGAAGTTTTCAGCAGACTGAAAATGCTAAATGTATGTTGTGTGAATAAGTGAAAAAAATAAAAGGTTGGAGAAGATAACTCTTCACTGAGAGATCTAGTTATATGATATAAGCTGCTGATGCTTAATTCATAGAGAAAAAGGTACATTAAAAGTTCTATCTGTTTAAAATGATTTAGGCTGAGGTGCCTGGGTGGCTCAGTCGGTTAAACATCCAACTTCAGCTCAGGTTCTGATCTCACGGTTCGTGGGTTCGAGCCCCACGTTGGGCTCTGTGCTGACAGCTAGCTCAGAGTCTGGAGCCTGCTTCAGATCCTGTATCTCCCTCTCTCTCTGACCCTCCCCTGTTCACACTGTCTCTCTCTATCTCTTTCTCTCTCTCAGAAATAAATAAAACATTAAAGAAACTTTAATAAAAATAAATAAAATTTTTCTCTTAAAAAAATAAAAAAAATATAATGATTTAGACTGCAAAGAACAGAAACCTGACTCAAGGTGGTTTGAGTACCAAGGATATGTGTACTCATGAAGTCCAAAGGTGGCCAGTTTTAGTGTACTGTGTGGTCAGGGTCTCTGAAACATAGAAAAACCCAGGCTATTTCCAAGCTTCTCTTCTGCTGTTGGCAGTGAAGCTTATAATATGCCACTAGTAGCAACTGGGGCCACGTGCTTCCTTGTTTCTGTGTATTAGAAGAGAGAGACCTTTACCCCCCAACCATGCAAAATACCTTCTTCCCATCAGTTTCATCGGACCAAATTGGAATGAATGCCATTCCCTGGACCAGGAGTAGCTGCCAGCATAATACCGCATATATTGATTGGGTAAGACTGAAAAGCATCCTTGTATGCAGCTAAGGAGGGGCTGATTGAAAAATAAACAGTAAGGCATGCTAGAAATAGGAATGAAGAAATAGAAGGTGTGGAATGAGCAGAATGAATGATGCGCCTCTCTTCAGGGAGGCTCATTACAGGTCATGTAGAGGAGAGCAAGTCTCTAAGGGGATCATGCTTATAAGCAGCATGTTTTTTTTTTTTAATGTCTTTAGAGTAGAATATCACACAAGAATATGCAGGGGAAAATAGAAGCATCTCACTCTTCTGAATAATCAACCCCCTTTCCCCCAAATCAGGTGGTACATTGTGAATCAGGCTTTATACACTGTGAAAGAAAGGATATAAAATGAACAACAAAATGTAATAGAGTTCATTTTCGTTGTCATATTTTATACTTCATATTCATTATCTGTCTCTCTGATTATCATCTACATAAGAGATTAAAAAAGAAAAAACTTAAAGTCATCTTGTCCCTATAATTATGTACAGATTCCTATGCCTACCACCAGAAGGAGAGATACTGTCTCAGAGAGGTAACAATTCATGTTTCGCCAGTACTGTCCCTTGTGTGCCAGCCTTCGGCATCAGGGAATACTCATGCATAATTAGCCCTCCATTGATTTCCTGAAATTTTAGCTTTTGGAATGGAAATCTTTATGAAGATGCAATTGCAGTTAATTTGCCTGGTACTGTTTCATAATAAAGCAAGTTATTTCAGAAGAAATTACTTTTTTATAAAGTTAGAATTCTCTAAGGTAGGCTGGTAGTCAGTGTGGAATTCTTTAAAGACTTGCATGTTTGGTCTTTGATGTTCTTATAGAAAATGAGGATATTCTGCTATGACTACCACCTATGAGTAAGTCTTCTAGCCACTTATACTATTTCCACAGGCTTGCTGGCATATTGGGTATGAGCTAGTAAGTTAAGCTTTTAAATATTGTAGCTACTAGTAAGCAAAGTATCTATTGTCAAAAATGGAGGATATCTTATGAACTCATTGTACTGGGAAATAAGACATAAAATTGTAGCCATCTGATTTCCTACAAATCTTACCTCACAAAGAAAATCTGTCTAGTTCGAGTTGCCATTGAATAATTGCACTACTTCCCAGTTATGTGCCTTTCAGGCAAACTTGTCTGTTTTCGGTTGGTACAACAGAGCTTACATTTCTTCTCCAATGAGTTGGACATATACATAGTTCAGTGCAAATCTTATGTAATGAAACAAAATTCAGCCTATCTCATCCCAGAGTAGTGAGATTGAGCCCTGTGTCAGGTTCTGCTTTGAGCATGGTTTGAGCTTAAGTTTCTTTCTCTCAATCCTTCTGCCCTTCTCCCTCACTCATACACATACTCTCTATAAAATTAAAATAAAAGAAAATATAAAAGAAAAGAAAAGAAAATAGGCAGGATCCATGAGATGCCAAAAATGGCACTAGAATCCCAAGAATTCTCCTTTGGGGTTTTGTTACCTCTTAAAGAAAGACAATGACACTAAGTTAAATTTCCAGAATAGTAGCTCATACAAATGATGTCTTGTATTTTTTTCATAACACTGTCACTTTCAAGTGTACGAGCTTATGTACTCATTTTATTTGCTCTTCTCCCCTTTTGGTGTTCATTTTGTATCCATTCTTTTAGAGTGTCAGGTCTAGGATGATAGACCTGTTTTATAGTCACTATTATAACTGTCATAGGTTTCAGTCAAGGAAGGAGGTGATGCAAGTTATTTTGATACTATCTTAAAAAGTACAACTTTGCAAGTAATCTCAAAGAAATGTTAATGAATACGTGTTTAAGATTTTTTTAATATAACTCCTAGCATTATTAATGAGGGCATTAGGCATATATTACAACCAATTCAGAGGAGAAATCAAAGAAACACAAGTTTATATGAAATAAAGAAAAGTTGAAAGGAATATTCAAGTAGACACAAAACTGGCTTTTGCCATTGGGTAGGGGCAGAGAAATCAGTTTGACTCCTGGACATACTGGACAAAACTGATCTGTCCATAGACAAGAATTATTTAGCATTTCTATTACCTAACTACAAGTTACAGAGTATCAAAGAAGCCAAAGGCAATGAAAGGTCAAATCAGATAATCTGGAAGGGCTTGCTCTAAAATATGCCTCATTTCCCCACAGAGACATTTATTAACTATGCATTTATTCCCAATTTTCTTATAATTCTCCCTCCTTGTGACCACTAATAATCTAAAAAAAAGATTATTCTTGATTATAAAATAAGACTGGTCTCATTAGGCTTGGCCTAGTTATTTATATAGGTGCAGCAAGTGTTAATTTATTATCTAGGACAGTGTAAGTTTGCTTTGTTGGAAATTTTCGTAAGGAATCTCATATTGGACTTTTGAAGGCTCTTTATTGTTTGTCATTCAGGCTCGGAGGTTAAGCCCAAGAAAGTCTACCAGATTTCCCATGCAGTATCTGTGTATTTGGTTAAGTTTCTCTCTTCTCAAGTTTCCCAAATTACTTCAATATTCTTGGTCTTCAAGAGAGTAGCATTACTTACCACCTGTAATCAGAGACCCCATAAAGCCAGGTTCCAGACCAATGTTCTTGTGAGAGGTCTATAAGTCATTCTTCCTTAAATGTGGTTTGCTGTACATGATTAAATGAATATCATCCTCATATATAATACACCAGGCAAGTCTTTCATTGATAACCAATAATTCCTAGTATAGTCTGGTAAAAACAAAAAAGGGAGGAGGCAGACATTTATTGAATCTACAGAAGTAGCCATAGAGCCATATGAAGTAAGGAGATTCAAAGAGTTTCTGAACTGGAGGAAGGAGACTGTGGAAAAAATGAAAGAGCATTTGCCAGTGTTTCATTTAAGTTTACAAAAGCAGAGCCTACCAAATTGTTATGAGTTACAGATAGCTTAAGAAGAAGGAAAATGGCCTCCTTATCTATTCAACGTAGGATATGAGGCCAGCATCAACAGTACTGCAAGCAAATGAGTAAAATTTCCCTCATTAGTTCATTCAGTCCTATGTAATCAATTTTTGTTCCATTTGGACTGTTGGGTAGGAGCAATTTCATGAAGCTGCCTGTTTTTTTTTTTTATTAAAAGGAGTTCTGGACATCCAGGTATGGTCTTTAAATTGTCCAAATCGTGCTATCCACATCTGCTCTGGTCCTTGTCCTTAGGGCTCTGAGAGGGTCTGCAGCTGATTGCAGAGCCTTCAGGGAAGAGTCACAGAAAAATGGAGAGACTTAGGGTGGCTGTGTTTAATTTATTGCTGGCCATTTTCAAATGTAAAATGTCTGATGAGAATTCACATCAAGTATAATTCAATGACAAGGAAACTTGGTTGTTTCTGTGGCATGAGAAACAAGATAACAAAGCCAATCCAAAATATGTTTTAGACAAAGTCTCTAAGAATAACGATTAAGGCTTTTTTCAAAGAAGACAAGGGATGCTACATATAAAACTTAATGGCCATACTTTTTACAGATGAATGAAATCTTGATGCATAACACAATGTCTCTGGAGACATAACACACATGGTATGCCAATGACATACTAAGAATATGGCAAAACTGTCTTAACTCTAGAATAGGACCTAGATAATGGCATCTTCATAAAACTGCATAGGTAAGGCAGATAAGCACCCTTAACTGAAATCCACTGTTCTAGAAAATAAGAGATTTAAGCAAAAGAAGTAAGGTTGTGGACAAGTGTCTTAAATAGTAACTAAAATTATGGATAACACTATGCCCAGCTTCAGTGAACTTATTTTGTAACAGGTCAATTAGTACATCTTTTCAGTTGATAGGATGTAAGGTCTCTGCCACAACTGCTCTGAATTCTATTATAGTATAATAGTGATAGAAGGAATTGGTTATAGGGGCGCCTGGGTGGCTTAGTCGGTTAAGCGTCCGACTTTCGCTTAGGTCATGTTCTCGCGGTTCGTGGGTTCGAGCCCCGCGTCGGGCTCTGTGCTGACTGCCAGCTCAGAGCCTGGAGCCTGTTTCAGTCTGTGACTCCCTCTCTCTCTGACCCTTCCCTGCTCACGTTGTCTCTCTCTCTCTCCTAGAAATAAATAAAAAACATTAAAAAAAAAAAAGAAGGAATTGGTTATAAATAGAGCCATCCGGTGCCATATAGATTCCTAGTCCTTTACTCTTCTTGGTTGACTTGGTTTTACTTAAAACAGACTCAACCATTGTTGTCCCGTGCTTGATGTTTATGTTTTAATTTTTGGAAAGAGGGGTGGTCCTTCAAGCAGTATGAATGAATGTCTCTTTTACTCAATGTAAGGACCTTGGAAGAATTCTTGGCTAACTGCATTAGGCTAAAAGTTTCTTGTATTTTAAGTCTAAATTAATATAGGATTTTAGTCCCTATTGGTGGTAGTTGTCTCCAGGAATCACTTCCTCAAAAATGTGTAAAGCCACTCATGAACTGTAAAGAATAAGCCTAATAGAGATGCTTTTCAAAGTAATTTGAACCCTCCTCCCCAACACACATACCAATTGATATGACAGCCCATTACAAGAATTTCCAATAGCCCTACTGACATTGGTCTCAGTTTAGTCAAATGAAGCAATTACCCTGAAGATGAAACAACCAGATAGGATTTTTAATTTCTGCAATGTCGTAAGGCATTTTCATTTATGTTTTCATTTCTGTTAAAATACTTGGCTATGGTCATGAAAATACAACTTAGAATTAAATGATCTGCAGTATATTTGGGGGGAAATTTTCAGTTTTCACTGGGTAATTGGCCTAACAAAAAGAAGTACACTAGGAAAACACAAGTCAGCTATTGCAAAGGTGGCAAAATGAATTAGATACAAGATACAAGGTGTGTCCAAAAGAAACACCCTGGGATTTGTGTCCCTCTCCCTCTCTCTCTGTGCCTCCTTCTCTCTCTCCTCTCTCTCTCTCTTTCAAAAATAAATAAGCATTAAAAATTTTTTTAAACACCATAAACTTACTGGAGTTGGAAAGAGTCTTTATGATTATCAAGGCCAAGTCTTTCAATGACTGGAAATGGAAACTGGATCCCAAAGGACTAGAACAGTTGTGTCCTTGCTTGTAAATTCACATGCATGGACTGAAATCACTGGCATCATGTGGGAGCACTACAGAAATGTAGACTTCCAGTCTTGACCCGAGAATCAGAATCAGAATCAGAACCTACATTCTAACAAGATATTCAGATGATATTCATATGCCCATTAAAGACAGAAAACCAGAGCAAAAAGAAATCTAGAGATGTGGAACACTGAAGTTAACTCAATTTGATGATGCTACAATCATAAATAAGTAAAAAAGAAAACTAAGGAAAATTTTAAAGAAATTCACATTGCTCATGAATAATATTGTGGGAAGAGGTTTGGAGTAAAAGGCAATAGCCTGGAATTTTAATCCTAATTTTGTCACCTTAATGTCTCTTGTCATCTTTGGGATCCATTTCTTCTTCTGTCTAGCTTTGCTAGATCCTCTCTTAGACCTTTCTTAAAGTCTTGGATTGTAGTTCCATATTGCTGGCATTAATAATGCAGCATGGTAAAATGGTTAAAGAGTAGCATTAAAAAGCCTGAACTCCAGAGCTGGAGTTCCAAAGCCCTAGCTAGCTCACTACCATTGGGTTATATGCCCGTAGGTATCTTTAACCTCTCTGTCTCAGTTTCTTTATCTCTAAAATGGGCATTAAACAGATCTCCTATATCTTTGGCTAGGTTTATTCCTCGGTATTTTATGTTTTTTTTGTGCAGTTGTGAATGGGATCAGTTTCTTGACTTCTCTTTCTGTTGCTTCATTATTGGTGTATAAAAATGCAACCGATTTCTGTATGTTGATTTCATACCCTTCAACTTCGCTGAATTCATGGATTAATTATAGTAGGCTTCTGGTGGAGTCTGTTGGGTTTTCTATGTAGAGTATCATGTCGTCTGCCAAAAGTGAAAGTTTGATTTCTTCTTTACGAAGAAGGCATCCAGAATTGGATGCCTTTTATTTCCTTTTGTTGTCTGATGGCTGATGCTAGGACTTCCAGCACTATGTTAAACAACAGTGGTGAGAGNTAATGCTGAGAACAAACTGAGGGCTAATGGGGGTGGGGGAGAGGGGAAGGGGGGTGATGGGCATGGGGGAGGGCACTTGTTGGGATGAGCACTGGGTGTTAGATGGAAACCAACTTGACAATATTTAAGAAAAAAAATAAAATGGGCATTAAAACAATAGTCACTACTTTCTTGAGTTGATCTTCAGAATTAAATTGAAATAGTATTTATAAAGTGTTAAAAACCTTTGGATGGTATGCATGTGTCAGGCCCCAGGCTAAGATATGCAGCAAAAAAGAATCCCTACTTTTGAGGGAGGAGCTCTACTTTGAAACTACTGTCAACTGTTGGAATCAGGGCAGGTCTGGATTTAGAATGAACTTTGGCCAAGTTCAAAAAGATCATGGAAAAACTAAGCTCTAACTCAAGAGGGAAATGGGATATATTTAACTTGAAGGTAAGACAGCTAAATTAGACATAATAGACATCTTGAAATACACAATGGGCTGTCATAGAGTAGAGGCTTGGACGTCCCCATGTGGCATCAAGGGGCAGAATTAAGATGAAGGGTAGAAGGGATTTTGAATGGACGACTCCTCAAAATTTTGGAAATAGACATTCATATTTGCTAATATTTGGGAAGGCTTGGATTTAGAGGAGAGATCAATGTATTTGGGCACCCAGGAAGAATTCTTAAGACAGCTTCTCTAAAACTGCATGAATTTGAATTAGCTTGTGAAGAGGACCAATTAGATTCAGTAAAAGATCCATTGCTTACCTTTAAGGAAGCAGAATTTCATTTCTTTCAAATATGCATGGTAACTTGAACCAATTACTCTTTCAGAGTAAATTAATGAGCCGCTTTAATGAACAGATAATATGAACATATAATTATCAGCAACATGAATATATAATTAATGTTTCTAAGTCTTTAACATATTTATGTGATGTAAAGACCTTAAAAACAATCTCCCAATGTATTTACCCTCTCAGTTTGCCTGGAAAATACTTTTCATCAGCTGAGTTAAATTCTTGCTGTTTCACTTAGTCTGAATGAATGTGGATTTGGAATCAGTGACTACCAGATTTATGAGATTTTGCTTAGATAGTAAAGATAGAGATAGTTGAAGTGTTGGGTTGACCAATAAAAGATTTGTTTCCACTAATGCCCTCCAAATTCTGGATAGGGCCTAGTCTATGCATTCAGCATTATAACTGTAACATACATATGTCCAGCATATTTCAACAAGATTCAATTATAGCTGACAAAACATTTGGAAAGGTAGCTAGATTTCAGCCCAGATGGTGATTGGGCATTTGAGGAATGCATAAATATGTGGCATCATTCATCCCTGACACTCAGAATATAAACATAAGGCAACCATCTCTCCCTGGGCGGGGAAGTGGAGAAGGAAATGTCCTCATCTTCCAAATGTACAGAGATGTGTTTTTCCCTAGAACCTGAAGAATATATTTACAATTTTCTTGAAAGAGAGAATATCTTTCAAGCATTTTCACAAACACATATGCCCTATGTGAGAGACAGCAGACTATCTGGGCCTTGGTTTCACCTCTATGACCACTTCTAAACAAGACATTGTGCAATAGCATGATCTAAGCTAATTCAGAAGACAGTGGTAGTAAATCTCAACTTCTGTCATCAGGGCCTCATGTTCGGTAGTTTGACTGATCTTCCTACTACACGTAACTAAGTCCTGGCAGAGGGAAAGTTAGAGGAAACTTATTTTTATATTAGAAGTTCTGATAATGCTGCTATTTAACTTGCGGAAAACAATAGTTAAAAAATTAGCTGATGAATTAATTTAAATAAAGTACCTGAACAATACAAGAGCACCTCAGTGAATTTTCACAAAATGAACACATGCAGATAACCAGCACCCAACTTAATAATCAGAGTATTACTGCATCCCAGGTCTCCCTTCCCCTGTCACTAACACCTTAGTAAGTTTTGATTCGTGGCAGAAACTGAAGAATCCAATAGAAAATAAGAACACAGAATCCACAATCTTGGTCCACTCCTCAAATGGATTTAGTATGAATGGCCAAGTTCAAGAGGAATATAACTTCTTCCCCATTCTCATTTTCAGCGCATACTGAGACTGTAAGTTTAAGTAACTTAGAATGCCTTAATGAATCTCTTATTTTTTGCTTGAATTTTCTCTTTTTGGTTACTTTCTTCTGACACTCTTTTTTTAAACTTTTATTTAAGAGAGAGAGAGAGAGTGAGAGGGGCAGAGGTAGAGGGAGAGAGAATATCACCCAGCAGTCTCCATGCCCAACATAGCCCAACACAGGGTCTAGTACCATGACCATGAGATCATGACCTGAGCCAAAATCAAGAGTTGAATGCTCAACTGACTGAGCCTCTCAGGCATATCTTCTGACATATCTTCTAATCTTTTGAGCTCTGTCCTAATTTAACATTAAGTCTATACACTGAATTCTGAGTTACTTTTTTATTTACTATTGTTTTCAATCCTGTTACCCTGAATAACTAAGAATTAATACCTACTGAACATTATGTAGGAGAAACTATACAGATAATTTGAGGTAGTATAAAAGATTGACTTTTGTTCTAAACAAGTCTAAGCTGAGCTATGTTTGGACTGGTATATTTCTAGATAGTGCTTATTACTAGCTTATGACCCTTTGAGGTCTCATAACAAAGCCTGGATGAATATGATGTTTTCCAGAATAAGAAGATGGCTCCTGGAGGAACACAAAATAGAAAAACGGGAAAAAAAATTCCTCCAAAATATGAGGAGTATTTTTTATCTTCTTTCTTAGGATCTTCTCCTTACAATTCTTCTCTTTAAGAACATGAAACAGATTAGGTAGGTAGGTAGGTAGGCAGATGTTTTCAATTTTGCTCAGTTTTTCTAGTCCTCATTGGAATGGTTGATCTGAGATAACGAGTATGCCATTAGCATAAGTGTCCTGAAATACAATTTTTAATGATGCTTTATTTAGATACTACTTTACTTAAAGGTTAAATAAATATGTTTACTATGATAAAATACAATGTCGTATGCTAACAGACTTTACTGTTGGCAACATTTTACACAAATTTTTGAAGCTTCTAAAATGAAGAGCATAGGCTCCTTCAACACTACATACTCCCCCTCACCATCAAAAACAAATTTGTAACTTGGAATTTATTCAAGTACGGCAAGCTCTGATCTGTGTGCTTATTACACCTAACATAGACTATCCTAGAAATTTCTATCTCAAGATGCTAATATAGAATGTATGTTGCATCTGGTTAAGCCCATAGTTTGATGATTTTACTCACTAATCAAAATTTCAGTAGGTACATCAGGACTTAGCTAAGTCCCCATCTTCTTTGCAGATACCCTTCATGACTGCAGGCATATTGAACTTTCCTGCTACCACACTCCAGCATTCATTAGCTGATGAACCCTGTGTTTATTTTCTGTATGATATGATTTTCTTATCCCATGTGTAGAGTTGGTTTCCCCTACATATTTATAATAAACTTCTAAAGGAGTAGGTAGGACATATAAAAGGACCTCAAAATCTTTTTATCCTAACAATGTAAAACCCTGAAGTTGCTCATGAAAGGCACTGATTAATTTAGAAATGCTGACATAGGCGATAGGTTTACTCTAGTTTTACTGACATAATTAATGACTTTAGGAAGAAGAACTGAAAGGATGACTTAATGAATTGAGAGATAGGCTTTGGAGAGGAAGAAGATTATCAGTCCCAAATTTATATATGGATTCAGTGTAATTCTGGTAAGAATGTTTAAGCCAATTTGAAGGGTAGTATGGAAGAAAAATAAATAATAAGACAAGTTTGGAAAAGTAGTATTGGTGGCTTATCATATCACATGGCAAGATATCCATCAAGGCTAACATAATTAAAGTGTTGTAGTATTATTGTAAGGGTGGATAAATAACTCAGTGGAACATAATAGAGAGTAGAGAAACTTATGTGTATGGGAATTTGCTTTATAATAAAAGTGTCATTGCAAATCATGAAGTTAAGATGTTCTGCTCAGTGCATAATGTGAAATGAGCTGGATATTCTCCATGAAAGGAAAAAAATATTTCAACTTACACTTAACATCTTGCACACAAAGGAAGCTGTAGGTAAAGAAAATAGCTAA
The DNA here is from genome assembly GCF_008692635.1 of Crocuta crocuta. Classification (NCBI taxonomy): domain Eukaryota; kingdom Metazoa; phylum Chordata; class Mammalia; order Carnivora; family Hyaenidae; genus Crocuta; species Crocuta crocuta. The sequence continues at coordinate 1,850,087 of NW_027530006.1, read as the reverse complement.
AATTAAAAAGAAAAACATTTATAAGTATAATATAAATTTGAAAAATATTAAAAAGACAAGAACTTTCTAAGATGAACAGTGACCCAGAAACAATAAAACACAGGAATGACAGAATGGATACAAATATTAGCAACTAAAAGAAACAAGAAAATATAATAGATTCCTGCAAGTAAGGAAAACAAAATAAAATAAAGGAGAGAGAAAACAAAACAGAAACCAACTTTGAGATAGAGTGGACAATGGTTGATAAAGCCATATGTACAAATGACAGAAAACAAGCAAGACAGTATCTTACCAGAAATAAGAAAAGGTTTGGAAGAGATTTGGGGGGGTCTCCCTGACAAGCAATTTCAAGTGTTGACCTTTTATTAGAGAATAAGGATTTGCTTTTAAGTATATCAAAACTTTGTCAATCCAGTGAGAAACAATTCAGAGCACTGGGTAGGATTTGGGATGGGAGGGGGGAGACCAGGGTTCCAAATACCTGTCCTGTGCTGTTGTACCTGGATGCATCCAACTTTAGACCCTGGGAAAATCATGTAACAACCCATCTTGTGCCTTAGTATTCTTACATGCAAGGTGGGGGTGGCAGGGTACACAGTTCAATATGTTACACAGAAGTGTTGAAGAAAATGAGAATGCTTAGCTCAGTGACAGGCACACACAAGAGCATAATAACTGTTGGCTGATACACTTTTTACTTCCATTCCTTCTTTTTGAGTCAGGAATCCAAACCCAGTTCTATATGAAGGAGCTCGGGGTGATCTTGAGTAAATCACTTAACCTTTCTAGCCTCAGTTTCTACATTTGCCAGTTGGAGAAATAATAGTACTTACACAATGGGGTTTTTGTGGACGTGCAGTGAATACTTAGAAAGCACATTTGCCTTTGGAACTTGTGTGGCATCGATTAAGTGCCATTTAAGTGTTTGTTAAAAGAAAACTACTGTGTCTAGGTAGCCAAAAATATCTGTAGCAATCAGGACTACTCAAATGTTAGAAGGATCATTTGGGAAATGTGGGGGGAAAGGTGGGAAAGGGGTGCAAGGTGCTTTTTGTTTTCTTCCTTTAGTTCATGTAGGCCCAAGTAGTTTGTTTTCTTTTGCCAACTATGACTTTCAAGAACCCAATTAAATATAACAAATAGGATGAGAGCAGACTGCATAGAACTGAGTCTGAATGAACATTGTTTTAAAAAGTCCGATTTGATTTTATGTAACCCAGAATTCCCTGCAGAGGTAACCAACACAAAGCCGTATCTCTTTCACAAAAGTTCTCAGGCAACTTATTCAAACTATGTACTCATTTAAGAGAACATACTTTGATTTGAAGATCCGATTCTCAACCATCGACACCCATCTGCAAGTAGAAATTTCCTACTTTCAGACCTTTAGGGAAATGCAAATCTGTAATGAGTTTTGCTCTATCAAAGCCTTTGTCAGAAGAGGTCCAGGGATCAAAAAAAAAAAAAAAAGGTTCATTTTCAGAAAATGGTCCTATCTTTGACCGGAGAGTGTATGGGCAGTTTTGTTTTTGACCTAATAATGCTAGAAAGGGCAATGACTAGACACAGATGGGACAGAGGTAGGAAAAAGCCTGAGATGTTCAGGAAATGAGATGCACCAGGCTTATTTTAGTCTGCCCACTTTGCAAATATATGTCACAGAATGCTGTCGTCCTTAATGAAGGTAATTAAATGTAATTTGAAGACAAGTTTCTCCTCACTAGTGGTGGCACAGCTTCTGCTAACAATTTAGGTCATCAGCGTAATGTGAAGACTAAATTGGCCCTAAATTATGAAATTGAGGAATTCGGATATTACTGAAATGTCAGGTGTCAATAAAAGTAGCAACATGGATGGACCTTGAGGGTGTTATGCTGAACAAATTAAGTCAGGCAGAAAAGGACAAATATCATATGTTTGCACGTATAGAAGGATTGGGAGGAACTTAACGGAGGACCATGGGGGAGAAGAAGGGGAGAAATGGTTGGGGAAAGGGAGAGAGGCAAACCATGAGAGACTCTTGAATGCTGAGAACAAACTGAGGACTCATGGGTGTGTGGGGGGCAGAGGGGAGATGGGCATGAAGGAGGGCACTTGTGAGGATGAGCACCGGGTGTTATATGGAAACCAACTTGACAATAAACTATTTGTGAAACATTAAAAAATAAATAAATAAATAAATAAATAAATAAATAAATAGGACAGTGCAATGGCTCTGAGTCATCATGTGGGCACCTATAAGAGAGAAATAGGTGGAATTTATGAAAATATCAGCCTAGAAATATTGCATAGAAAGATCTCCATGGTCTCAGTAGGTTGAGTGAAGACCAAAAGCAAGATATGAAGGGCCTGTGTACTAAACCAGTAAGACTTGAGTTAGTTCATTTTTGAAACAAGATGGCTTCAAAAGCTGCTGTGAAATGTTCTTTCCTGCAAGGATTATTGGCAACTGCTATGTTGTCCATTTGTCTCTGAGAAGAGCAGTAAAACATGAATACTATCCAGGGATTTCTTTTTAAGGAAGCAAATCTATCCATGGAATGTGTATCTACTTATGGCGGGATTCAGTGTGTGGAGGGCTTACTCCAGCTAGATACAAAGAATGCAATTTCTAACCAGAAAGTTCCCCTCAGAACAAGTGGCCCAGAGTCCTAGACTAATGGTCAGCAAAGCTTTATATTTTGTAAACAGTCTAACAACATTTTATGCCTTCTGTTCTAAGTTCAACTTCCTTAGCATTCATCACTTCTGGCCTTGGTTATCCATGATGAGTCAGATAGCTGTTAGCAAAATGTCTCAGTAGTCCTATGCCATTTCTTAAATTCTGCCTTTGCCCTCTTATAGAAATGGCAGCCAACTGAATATGAACCACAAAGAACCCCTAGTTTTAGACTTTCTTCCCCAAATCTCACTGCCCACTCCCCTCACTTGCCTGGCCTCAGCAGGGAGCTGAGTATTCATCACTAGTATGAACAAGTGGAAAAGGAGAATAGGCCTTTGACATCATTAATAGTGTTTCAAGACTGAAAAAAAATTACAAATATTTTGCTTCTAGGGTTGCCAGATTTGGCAAATAAAAATACATGATGCCCAGTTAAATGTGAATATTAGTTAAACTGAATTATTTTTGGTATATGAAACATGCACTATGGGACCTATTCATACTAAAAATGCCTCTGTTGTTGATCTAGAATTTAAATTTAACTAAGTGTCCTCTATTTTATCTGGGAACTCAGTTTGCCCAGCTAAATGCAACACCATGGGGGAAGATTAAGTTTCAGGATTGTAGACAGATAAAGTATTGAGTGGCTGTCTCAATGAACTATTATGACTTAAAACCACAGTTCATTTTCAGAAGCAGAACTGCAAGAAATGAATAGAATGGCAAGTATTCTTGATTTATATTGTACAGTGTACCAGGCAGTATTGTGGCACTTGGGCTCAGCACTAATATTATACATGTGCTACATATAAATATACATATGTGGTTTTATTTCCAAAATGACTTTTATATGCTGGTGGAGGAATGTAGCATGTTACTTTTCCCTTTATTTTTATAGCCAGTTATAGAGTACAGAAATTGCTTTAAAATGACCCAAATTGTAAACTGCCATTTAGCAACTGCTATTCAGGAATAGCACATTCCATCTCCTTGCCTGTTAGGTTATAGCAGCCTTGTCTGGAATTTCAATGGTGTACCTCTGTTTTCTTTCCAGTTTTGGAACAGACCCTGGTGATAAAATTACAGAAACCAGTATTCTTGCCACAAGGGTGTGAGGAATACAGCGCATCTTAGAGGAGGAGGTGAATAATTAATTTCAAGGCTGTCACAGTTTTAGCTCAACACACATTTTTATCTTCTCCTTTTTATGTTGTAGAAAAAGGAATGTGTTTCCCCACCCCCATAGTGAATTCATATCCATTTTTATGGACTGCAGTATCTCCCTAATTGAACATAAATATGAGGGATCTGGGAATGATTGGAACTTGGCAAACATAAGTGAAATGACAGACTTCTTATAATGACATTCGTTTGAAATGAGGAGTTCCACATTGCATTCCAGAGTGACCACATCGCCATTTAGCAATAACCATAAACGTATGCTGCAGAGAGCTGTGAATTTGATGGGCTCAAAAGTAAAGCCATCCTTGTTTTAGGAATTATGACAAAGCCATTGGTTTCCATGGCTACTGTTTGCTCTAATTGTGATACATTAGTAGGAACACGAATTGGATGGTTCAAGTCATTTAGTTAATTAAACAGAAACTTGGACTCTGCCAAAAGAATTATGGGTAAAATTAGCATCCATTGGAATGCACCTGTAAAATGTGTCTTGCATAAGCCCTGTCAGCTGAGGGTGAGAGGGAACCGAGATGCTTATATATTCTAAATACATCTTTCTTATCTGTATCCCATTACAAGACTCCTAATTTATTTTTAAAATATGTTCTCAAATGAAATGAAACAAGACTAATCAATGAAACATGTTTTTTGTTGTTGCAGTTCATATCAGGAAAATATGTGAAATGTCATATGGAGGGAGGTGGTAGCTCACAGCAATTACAGAAAAATGATGAAACCACAGAGTCTCTACTAACACACTGAGATCCTGAAAATAGGAGTTTGTAATGGGAAAAGCTAACATAGGAGAAACTGTGGCATCCCAGCTATGTTTTGACATCATTGAAAGTTGGATAGGCTTTTGACGAAGAGAAGCAAGAACGTGGTAGGTGAATTGATATAAACTAAAATGAGGTTGTTACATTCTGATTATGAATCTGGGGAAATGTTGGAACAATACCTTTCTCCTCATAAGACTTTGTAACTGTATGTCTGTACCTGTCTTAATATTCTCTGTCCTGGAAAGAAGGTGTTGTGATCTCCATTTATCAGGGACAATTAAGGCTTAGAGAGGTAAAATGATTTCCCCAAATCACTAAGCCGGGGCCATTTTTGTCCTGCGAGTGCAGAGCAGAGCTTCAGAAGTAGCTCAGGGATGGATTTTAGACTGTCAGTTGGTTGAATCATTCAGCGAGCATATTTATTAAGCACCTACTCTGTGGTAGGCATGTGGGATAAAAAAGTGAGCAAGACCAGGCCGTGAAACTTCCCTTCGGATATCCTTCTCCCTACACCACAATAGACAACCTTGACTTTCATCAAATATGTTCAGTGCCCATACATTACAGAGATATCAGTTAAATAAATACATTGTGCAAAGGATACCCCAATGAATAAAATAGACATGGACCTTGTTTTCCAGAACTGTGGTCGGGTAGGGGAGGCAGACATTCTTCATGTAATGCCACAAATAAGTGGGATTTTGCAACAATGATAAATGATTTGGGAAAGGATTTTATACTATAGAGCACAGATTAGGGTGAAACTGATCCAGTTCCAAGCAGGGGTGGAGCTGATATCTGAAGAAGACTTAGCCAGGGTTCAGTATGACAGGCAGAACTACCACAATGTTGTGGCCACCAGATGTGCACATTCTGTAAGACTGTCATCCTGGCATTTAATACTGGAACTTGGAGCCCACAAGGCAGGCTTCTGAGGACAGAAGAGCATATAAAATGGCAGGGGGTGGGTAGCAAGGACAAGCTAGAGTCTTTAAAGGCTGACTGAAGCCTGTGTCAGTGTGTGCTGCCTCTGACCTGGTAATGAGTCATTGGAGCTAACAGTACACACACACACAGGAGTCAAAGCTGAAGGATCCAGGGCAAGGTGAGGTGAGTGTAGGTTCAGAAGATAAGATAACTGTACAGAAACAAAGAAATGGCATGGCGGTTAATTCACTTATGTCTGCCAGATCTCAGGTGCAATTTCCCACATAGCAAGGCTCAGAACCTTCAACCAAGATTGGTTTGGCTTGAGTTTTGGGGAGTAGAACATGTTGACTTTGTCCAACTGTCTTAGGGACAGTTTATCAGATTCAAGTTAGAATCTTGGCACAAGTTAATACAATGCTTTAGACTTTAGCCCCTTATAATATAGAGGTAATGTTACAGGTGGGAGAGTCTGAGTTGTTTCATTGGAGATCTCAGTTCTTGGAGGAGCCACACTCCAGTAAAGAAGTCAGAAGGAAAGTATTTAAGCACAAAGCAGTTTATTAAGAGGAGTACACTCTCAAGGACGGAAAGCAGGCAGGCCCAGAGGGGGCAACAGCACTGGGGATAGGGTTGTTTTTTCTACTTATGTTCGCATAGGTTATGGGTCATAGCTAGGGCTGTTTTTGATTGAGATTTCCAGTAATCCAAGGGCCTCCTCCTACCAGTCAAGAGGGGGAGTTTTTGGTTCTACTAGGTTCTTGCCAGAACTGTCTTGGCCATCTTCCCCCATGGCAGGGGGCAGGGGTGGTGGTGGTGGTGGTGGTGTGGAAATCACAACGTAAATATATTATAATAAAGTTACAGGTTATTTTAGGACACAGGGTGGAAAGGAAAGTGCTTTCTCTGCACCTGTTGTTCTTGAGCTGCTGGCCCCAGGAGGTGAGAAATCAAGAAACCATTGTTTACCATCACCCTTGTATCCAGTTCATAGCTAGCTAGCTGCCTCCTCTATCAGTAATACTGTCTACCTGACAAGGTTGTTTTGAGGACTAGATATAATAAGGAATGAAACAAAGTAACTACTCTTAGAGGTAACTTTCAAACAAAGATGCAGAAAGTAAACTGATGATGATTGGCAAGAAAAGAAATAAAGCAAGTTGAGAGATCAGAGTGGGGTTCTTGGTGTCTCACATGTGGGATGAAGGCCTCTCCAAGAAGAAGCCATCTTCACATGAGAGATACCATGTGGACTTCAGGAATTAAGGATCTGAAGTAGGACTCAACATAGAAAATCATGGTTGTATCAATTTAAAATACTCAGAAACTGCAGAACTACAGATCATTTATATTTTGCTTTGTAATAAGTATTCAGTTACATTTGGATAATAGCATTGTAGAATCTGGTAACAGGAATTTCCATTGACACCTTTTTTTTTTCAGTTAAGTGTTTATTTGTTTTAGACAGAGTATGTGAGCAGGAGAGGGAAAAAGAGAGAGAGAGAGACTGAATCTTAGGCAGGCTCTATGCTGATTCCATGACCCTGGGATCATGACCTGAGCCAAAATCAAACCCTACACAATTTTAATGTATGGAAATTGCTAGAACAGTTTTTGAACATTAAAACTAAAACTGTCAATTATTTTACCAGCAATAACGGGCTCATCTGAAAATAACAAAATTGTATCGGCTATATGCATGCTATAGCAAAATCATAGGCAAGTCCAGCAAACAAAGGAGAGAAATGTTATTTTATGGAGAAGAAGGACAACATTGGGAGGGGTTCTTTTGAATGAAAGTCCACTGAGAAAAGTAGGAGTTCAGGGTGATGAGTTCCTCACTCATTAGGTTGTGGGGGTAGTTGATTTCTTATAAGAGATGCAATGTACATCTTCTCCATGCTGGGGCCTATAGTTGATGATTCTTCCCTGTTGATCTTTTGGGTATGTAGTAGACATTTCTTCCTATAATTGACATCAGGTGGTGAGCCTCCGAGCTCTGTTACTAAGGTTTCCCTTTACTAATTTTAAATGTGTTCTATTAATTAACCTATTCACAATTATCTCTACTAACTGTGATATAATATGTCTCTGAGTTGTTTTAAGGATTTAATGAGAAAATGTATGGGAAATACCTAATGCAGGGTCTAAGAGTTTTAGAGGCTCAATAAACAGTAATTTGTCTTAGAAACTTCACTACAGGTGAGATTAGTGATAATTTTTCGTTTCTCCACTTTGTCTTTTCCAAGTATTAATTTCACCTTAGGAAGATCTGAGCAGGAAAGGAAAGCAAAGGTTTAGAAAGGCCAGTTTATACACAACATTGAAGATAATGAGCAATGGGAACAAATTTCCAGAGCAGAGAAACTCTTGAGATGCCTCCAGTAGCTGTGATAAGGACCAGTTCTGGGATGATGCATCCGGAGTGTTGAGTCAGACATATGCAAGGGATTAGCAAAGAAATAACAAACAAGGTTTGCTAGAGAAGATAGGAATGAAAAGAATCCAAAACCAATAGTTTGGAGGGGAAGAAAAGATAATGGAGCTCTAGCAAAAAGCACAGCAACTAGTACAGGAGCTTGATTTTCTATTTCAATCTCTGAATATTATACCTGAACAAGCCCTTATAAATCATTTGCTTCTTTCCTAGATGGGAAAACTGAGGCTCAGAAATGTTTTTTTTTAAAAGGTTACACAACTCCTGGGGTAAAGTGATAGGAACAGAAAGATACCCTTCATCTGCTCCTGCTTCATCTTCTGTACAGCCTGCCTTTGTAGGTTCAGATTGAAGTAATGTTGGACATCCAAATGGAAATGTGGTATGGATAGTTCAAATATTAGGAATCTCAAAGCCCACACTCAATGTTACTTTTATCATTTCAAGCTCATAAAGAAAAAACCAAGAAGAAGTCATTTTTATTTTTCCTCTTATTGATCAACATATGTTTGAAATCCAGCACATGGCCTTAGGTGGCAAATTAGTCTCAAAAACGTTACCTGAAGTACAAATTAACGCTCTAGCTTTCTGTGGATGTAGAACAGAGATCATGTCCCTGTTTTAGATGTTCTTGTTAGCTTATTAAAGTTGGATATCTCAGAAAATATTCTCTAGTGGAAGAGAAGCATCTCATGTTCATAAAGACAATAAGAAAGTTTCCTTTGTAGATGTAGAAAGGTCAGCATGACAGGTATTTGCATAGTGTTAAAACTACAAAATCTCCACTAGTCAGAGTTGAAGGTTTGTTGCTGTAGCTTGCTGGAAAATACTTGCATCTCAAGGTATATATTTTCTACTCTATTACTTTGCTAAGTTGCCATAAACTAAATACCACAGACTGGGTGGTTGAAACAATAGAAAGGCCTTGTCTGACAGTTCTGGAGGTGTGAAGTCTAAGTTCAAGGTGCTGGTTTGATTTCTTTTGAGACCTTCCTCCTTAGCTTGCAGATAGTCAGTCACCTTCTCCTTTTGTCTTCACATGCTCTTCAGGCAAAATATATCTACCATTATCCTTTAGAACTCCAAAGCATAGCTTCTAAGATTTTTACCAAAACTGAGGCAGTTTTTCCTTAAAATAATAAGAAATTAGGGTCCTCTTTCCTTTGTCTTAAAATAGGTGGTATACACTTCAATTATATTGTAGATAGTAGTTAATTCACTCGCCACACTTTTCCTAAAGGTCTGCTGTGTGCCAGCCCAGGGGTTGTGGTAGCATCTCCCAGTCTATGACTTCAGAAAGAACTGGAACAATTTCTCCTTGATCTCCGTATCCTCAGTGCTTTGCGCTTAGTTATTAGCACTTAGTTACAAGTTAATCCCCCTTTTCCTTTCAACTACATATGAAAAAACTGTTTTAGATGTAAATCTTTTAATGTGGTATATAAAAGTGTCATAAAAGTATCTAGGAGTCCTGGTCCTATGACAAAAATGTCATTCACCTTAGTTTCTTCAATTCTAAAAAATATGTTTTGGAACAGAAATCTCTAAGGGCACTTTGAATTCAGTAATTCCATGGCTAACTCAGGTTTGGGGAGTCGTAGAGGCCTTCTTGAAGAGGAAGTATTTGAGATTCAGCAGAGAAGCATTTTGAGCATTGGAAGGATCAGAAGTGACAGCATGTGTTCCCAGAATTTGACCCAAATCCTGGATGCTCTGTTGTAGTTGAAATGAAGTTTGTACCTCTAGGAACATGCAGTGACATTATTCAGATCACACAGTGATTAACTGACTAGCCTTTAAGTAGTAGTTGTTCTGTGTGTTTGTTCACCTTCAATTGCTATCTGGTTTAGAGTAGGCATGAGGGTATATATTCTGCATCTCCACCTATCCTGTCTATCTAGAAAAAGCATGGTAATCCTAGTAGACAAAGGAATAGCATTATTTATAAAGACTTTGTTAAGAAAGCAAATGACATGCATAGCACAGCTTAAAATGAATGGACTTTGGGATAGCTGCTTTCATTACTAAATATTGGGTTCACCAGTTAGACGAAATTATACAAGAAATGGACCTCCTTGTGAGACTTTACAGTACTACATGGTATTATATGACGAAAGCAGAGAATTAAGTAGAGTTGTTTATTAACTTGGGCTACAAAATACCATAGTGTGGGTAGCTTAAACAATAGACATTTGTTGTTGTTGTTTTTTCACAGTTCTGGAGGTTAGGTGATTCCAAGATCAAGGTGCTAGCAGGAATGGGTTTTTGTGCAGTTTCTCTTCCTGGTTTGCAGATGCCACCTCTTGCTGTGTCCTCATGTGGTCTTAAGTCTGAATATGCATAGAAAGAAAGAGAACTATCTGGTCTCATTTTTTATAAAAACACCAGTTCCATCTAATTACGACCTGCCCTGATGATTTCATTTAACCTTAATTGTCTCCTCAAAGGCCCTATCTGCAAATATAGTCACACTGGGGGCGAAGGATTGAACATGTGAATTTGGGGATAGACAATTTGACCCATCACAAGGTTGATATGGACGAGGCACCCGGAAATTACCACTTAAACTCTAAAATAGTATCTCAAAAGCCAGCACAATTCTGAAAAGATAACCAAATTCCTTAAGATTATTCTACATTCCATTTTTTTTCTCTCAGCCTAGAACGTTTTAAAATAGATTTGAAACCCAGGAAATTAACACCTTCAATTTATTCCCAGAACAGATAGCTAATAAGTAGGGAAAATTAAAATTTTCAGCCAGTTTGCTTTAGTGTTTTATAACACATACAACTTTGGCTGTGGAGTAGTTTAATTTGAATTAATCATTAGACTCTCTCCAGAGTTAGAAATGAGGTGGTATTTAAAGCAAGTTACATTGTTAGTATAATCTGATGCCTAAAATTTAGCCTGAGGTGCAGTCATTTGCACGTATGCTTGATACTGTGCAATTTTTTTGCCCCCAAATCTTTAATGAAAAGGATGATTTCCATTATCAAGGTTAAATAATTTGAGGGTGGGGAAAGACTCATGAAAGAAAGCCCCCCACCCCCCTTAGGAACACAGATGACAAGGTAGGGGGATAATAATTTTCACCTGCTCTATCAGACTGTGTAATCTTCCCTAAGATGTTTGATCAGATACAAACAAGCATGACAAAAGAACCACTGAGCTACCTCAGTATTTTTAGTATGTGGCCAATGTTGTGCAAATTTACAAAACACCATTGATCGCCAAATCAGATTTCAGTGGTGACCTGCATCTCTGTGGAGCTTATCCACCACACTGACAGCATTGCCAGATGTACTTCCTGCTGACCAGATGGAGGAAAAATAACAAGGGGAAAGGGACGGATGGTTACTATCCAAAACTGTTTTCTCTCACTTCATGAAGGCTTTTAGAAATCACTTGGAACTGGAAATACCAGATTGGGCTGGTCCCTTAGAATTCATTATTATCCTTACCCTACCTCGGTGCTTTGGTGAGCTGACCTCTGACTCTAATGACAACATTTGATATTATCATCGAAGTCAAGCAATTTCTTTCTTTATAGAAGAGAAGCGTAACACTTTACCAAGAATATAAGCTTATGTCCTATTTCCCAATTTCATAGACATATGAATTCAGGACAAAACTGTTGACCCTAAGGGAATAGCTGCATATTTGATATTATTTTGGCATTCGGCAGCATTTGATGTATGCTATAGACTTTTATATTTTTGTCTGATTATGTTGCCACCAAGTGTCTATTCCAATAGGTGAAAGAGGAATTCTTATATAATAATAGGAATTTTCCGGAAATGCCAAATATGATCATCCCTGCAATACTTAAATGTTATAAAAGGGGAAATTCCAATAAAGCTCTCATTTTAGTTCCCTCTGGATCTGTTTCCTAGCCAACTGCTTGCCAAACATTCAAACCTATGAGGTCAAGGCCATTCATTTTTTTCAGCTGTGGGGACCAGACAACAGGAATACAACTGGCCCCTCCAATGACCCATCTAGTGTAGAAGGTGGATGCTGCACTGTTGCACCAGACCACCAGTGGGCAATCAGCTGGCTGGAACCCACTGTCCTTTTTTCTCTTTGTACCCTGTGATCTTCACCGTTGGGAAAGTCTGTTTCTGCTACAAATCTCTGGCTTTATACATGACAAAGATTCCAACAGAGGAATACTTGTGCCTCAGCTAGAAGTAACCTGCCGTGATGAGTATTGGAGAATCCCAGCTGAGGATACTCATTTCAATGGAACCACCCCAATGGAATGGGACTCCTGGTAGAATCTGAGACTCTGCATTTGGAGGGCATCTTACCCACCTTCCCCTCTTTCTTTATATTACTCACTAATTCATCCATTAGGATAATTTGCTGGGTTGTGGGACAATGATGAACAATCCAGAGAAGGGACAACCTTCATGAAGCTTCCGTATAATGGTGGAACTAGATCTGAATTTTTGAACTTTAGTATTATTGATATTTCATGCTGGTTAATTCTTTTGGGGTATGGGAAGAAGTAGAACTGTCATGTGCATCATATTTTTTAAAGTTTTTTTAAATAAATAGTTTATTGTCAAGTTGGTTTCCATATAAATCCAGTGCTCATCCCTGAAAGTGCCCTCATAAGATATTAAACAGCATCCCTGGCCTCTATCAGCAAATTCCAGTAGCAGCCTCCCTTACCTGGTTGGAACAATAATAAAGGTCTTCAGACTTTGCCCTTGGTTGAGCTAGATTAAAATATAAGGAAACTAAAAAATAAATATGTACGTGTGTGTCTTAAAGATATTATAAATATCACAAAGGAAACAAATATGGCACTAGGTAACAGAAATTCATAGAATGGGATTTAATTAAGGTTAAAGGGTTAGGTACAGCATCTTTAAGGAGGTGATATTTAAGAGAAGACCTAAAGAAGGTTTATGGTGACTATAGGATTGTTGCAGAAAGAGCAATCCCTAGGCCCTGCTTGAGGCACATGTTGATCTATTCATGGAACTGAATGATGCAAGCCAGTGTGAGTGGAAGGACTAGAGGGCAAACAAGTCACATCATAGAGGGCCTTGGGGGCTGTAATAGGAGAATGGATTTTATTATAAGTGTGGCAGGGGGTATCTGGGTGGCTTAGTCCATTAAGCATCAGACTTCGGTTCAGGTCATGATCTCATGGTTCATGGGTTTGAGCCCTGCATCGGGCTCTGTTGCTGACAACTTAGAGCCTGGAGCCTGCTTTAGATTCTTTGTCTTCCTCTCTCTCTAACTTCCACTTGCACTTTCACTCTCTTTCAAAAATAAACAAACATTTTTAAAAAGTATGGCAGGAAGGCTTTGGAGAATTTTAAGCATAGATGATATCATACTTGACTGACATTTTAGGAGCAACAGATTTCCCCCTATGGTATAGAAAATGTATTTGATGGGTACGGGGTGGAATAGAGGCTAAGTCAGCATCATTACTCATTTTATTGTTTGAAGGCCCTCTGCATGTTTCACCTGTGCTTATGGGGGATACAAAGTAAAGGAATTGGAGTCCTATGGAAAATATGGCAAGAGCCCAATCGACCTGGGAAAATTAATTTGCAACCAAACATGATCTTAGATTCTATTTTACTTAAAATGAACTGATGATGGTACAAAATCAAAATGGCTAAGTGATAAGATGTGTGTGTGAAATGTGTTGAAGATTACTTTCTATTGTGTAAGATGGGGATTAAAATAGAATATATTAAATGTCTGTTAATGAAGACTAAGTCTTAGTCTATATGAACATAATTACTTTAATTACTATTATCAAGAACAATAACATTAACTTCATTATAAACCAAAATTCTACTGAATAAATTGTTTTAGCTTTATTCAACAATTCGTGAGTTGGGCAGTAGCCCATCTAGCATATGGAAAGGAACTCCAAGAAGCTATACAAAATGAAAGACTTTTATAAGCAGAAGGGTGTGGGGACAAGAAAGTTATACTAGCCAAAGTGGATTGGTTGTAGCAAGGGTCACTTTCCTTTGGGAGATGATGGCAGGGGTCTATCAGATGGATTGCATAGCTAGTACTGATTAACTGGGAGAGCTAAAACTACAACTGAATCTTGGTGTGGAGACACATGAGGATTAGCATAAGCCACTCTATTTGGAGCCTATTGTTTTGTTTTTAACAATTTCTTCCATGTTAAGTATCATGTTTTCTGTCCTACATGTCTCTCAAATTCATTTGCTCTTCTTGACCACCATCAGTCTACAATCTATTCCTTAGCCTAAATTTAGTTACCAAGTTTGCATTTAACGTGTTTTAAACTTATTTTTTTTAAAGATCTTAGTGAGTCTATTTTTAATTAGAGTAAGAAAAGTCTGCAGTAAATCATTTTTGTTCCTTAAAGCCATGTTTAGTGTTGATAGCCAATCTTGAGTTTTACAGGATAACCTTAAGAACCATACACAGAAAATAAGATTATACTTTGATAGAAAGAGAAACAAAATTGACTAGTGTCCTAATTTACCACCACAAGATGGTGGAATCAAACAATGATTCATCCACAAATAAGGATTGATGTCTACTATGAGGAAGGTACAAACTAGTTGCTTAAATATAATGGACATCAAAATCTAGAATGGTCCTAGCCACTGCAGGAATAGGAGATATATGTTCTTAAAATGATCATGTAACCAAAATGTGAACTTGGGAACAAGTGCCATAAAACTTTCCTGAAGAGAGCACATTTTGCTAATGATGGCATGCATGCACAAAGCAGTTGCTCCATCCCAGAACTATTCATGATAGGAGTATTAAATGAGTAACAGAACTATCAACCTGATGTAGTAGGTATTACTATCCTCATTTTATAGATGAGGAAACTGAGGACTTAGTGAGGTTTAATAACTTATCCAAAGATACATGGCTAGCAAGTGACGGAGTTGGGATTTGAAATAAGGTGCTTTCATTTCAGAGTCTATGTGTTAACTATTCAAATACTGCCATAGGGGTGCTTGGGTGGCTTGGTCAGTTAAACATCAGACTTTGGCTCAGGTCATGATCTCACAATTTGTAGGTTCAAGCCCTGTGTCAATAGCCCTTAGACATCAGGGCCTGGAACCTGCTTCAGATTCTGTGTCTCCCTCTCTCTGTCACTCCCCCACTTGTATTATCTCTTCTCTCTCAAAATAAACGTTACATTAATAAAAAGAAATAGGGGCACCTAGATGGCTTTGTTGGTTAAATGTTGGGCTTTGGTTTAGGTCATGATCTCAGTTTGTGGATTTGAGCCCCATGTTGGGCTCTGTACTGAACCCTCAGAGCCTGCTTCAGAGTCTGTGTCTCCCTCTCTTTCTCTGCCCCTCCACTGCTTCTGTGCTTGCTCTCTCTCAAAAATAAATAAAAACTAAAAAATAAGAAGAAGAAAAATAAAATATGCTGCTATAAATTAGGAGAACAGGAGAGAGAAGAGCTATGAAAAACACCAGGGAAGCTGGTGTGCAGAGCAGGGTGCATGTGAAAAAGGAGGAGGTGGTTGGGAGGAAAGGGGAATAACACAAGAATTACTGCAGTCCTCAGTACTGAAGTCTCTTCTGACCCTACACTATTCCTGGAAGCTTCTACCAACCACACCAAACGAGTTTCATTTTTTGTGCTATGCACACTAGCCTATGAGAAGGTGCTAACAAAAATTTCCAAATTATCATTGATGTTCTTTCCCTGCAAGGCATTCCCATTACTTTATTTCTTTATATGCACCCCATGATTTATCAACAAGACCCTTTCAAGCTGACCCTTTCTTTTTAATTATTTTTTGCATCTTTTGTTATAGCTCATTCTCATCAACTTAATTACATTCCAATAAATAGGGTTCTTTCTGAATTAGCAGTGTCCTACTCCTTGACCTTCGGTATATGTATAACAATAGACACTGCCAGCAGCCTAAGTGAAAGTATCCCAATTTGTCCTATATATTATATATATGTGCTTTTTGTTCACAAAGATGCTGCTATTAATTTGGTATTCAGAAAGCATGGTAGATTTCAATACATGGAAATGCCAACATTGTGTCTAGCTCATGGTATCATACCAAATGTCCATTTCCCTTTCTTCTATGTATGTAGAAGTATGTCTTCTATGTAGAGTGACATTTGGATGACTTGGGTCACAGTGTAATCTGAAACCAGCAGTACGTTTCAGCCCATGTACATTTAACTAATCTTAATCTATACCAGGCAGTTTACCCAAACTTCTGATCTGTCCACCACTTCCAACTGGTTATAATCAAGTAATTTGTCACATATCATATTATTCTTTGCTGGGCCAATTAGGAACCCATTTTCTAAACAAACAGCCATAAAAATATCTACATGTGTTTTTCCCATTGCAAACTGAAAGCATATGCTACGTTTTAAACACATTGTCACATTTTCACTAAAGGTGGGAAGAATGATTGGGATTTGATTTTGTACTTAAAAAAAATGAAACAACTCTAGATCTTTCAAGGTTAATAGTAAGTGGACCAGATTTTGAATAATATATTCACAAAAAATAATAGTTTGCAAGAGGTCCAAAAGATTTCTTGAAGAGCATTACCTAATATTCTTATAGTATGGCTAAGTGGGATTAATTGTGGGTATTCATTGATCAGCAGTGCCCAATGGAATTTTGTGTGATGATGGCAGTGTTCTAATGTGCATTACCAAATACAGAAACCATAGCTTCAGGTGGCTATTGAGTACTTTAAATGTGATTGGTATAACTGAGAAATGAAATACTTTAATTTTAATTAAATTTAAATAGCACATCTGGCTATTAGCTACCATACAGCCCAACACAACCAAAGACAGTTTCCTGGAATAAAAGTGAGAGGAGGAAGGTAGGAATTTGTAACTCCTAAAACAACATCAAAGAGTAGATGGGACTTGAAAATTCCAAAGAGTGCACCCAGCAGATGTACGTGGATTAAATCTCTCCAGTGACTAAAGAAAAATTTGGCTAAAGTCAAGCAGAACTTGAGGGATATTAAACACTGTCTGTTTCATCAGAACTTTGAGGAATGGGGCTGTCACACCAGCCTAATTCTTTAATGAAATGGCATCTTTAATTAACTTTTCTAGATGATATCGTCGCTGGTGTTTAAGATGAAATTCATTATTTCTCAACTAAAAACTATAGACTTCCCTGCTGCATTTGCTTGTAGCATCTTCAGTAGATAATTACTTGATCTTTGTTAGGAGCTATTCACACTGATCTAAGGCCCAGAGTCCTTTGTGTAATACTATCATGATCCAAAGCCAAAATTGCTGCAGACCTGTACAAGCTAATTCACTCTGCCACAATAAGTACATCTGACTTCTTCATCATTTTGAAAAATATGCTACGTTATTGCAACCAGCAAATTTTAAAAAGGGATTCCTTCAAAATCAATATATGGTAAATTTTAACTATAGATGGTTTATCTTAATGTGTGTTTAACTTTTGCCAGAAATACCCTTTCTTATCTTGTCCACTTGGCTAAAACTCCTATTCATCTTTCAAGATTTAGTTTCCCAAGTCCTATGCTTTCTTGCAATCATTTTAACAGAGATACAGGAGTGAGTGTTCTTGTCTTTCTCTGCCACTGGACTTCAACCAAATGAAGATAGAGGCTCTGTCCTATTCATCTTTTAAAAAAAACTTTAATGTTTTTTATTCATTTCTGAGAGAGAGACAGTGTGAGCAGGGGATGGTCAGAGAGAGAGGGAGATACAGAATCTGAAGCAGGCTCCAGGCTTGGAGCTAGCTGTCAGCAGAGCAAGTCGCAGGGCTTGAACCCACAAAACCATAAGGTTATGACCTGAGCCGAAGCCGACTGAGCCACCCAGGCACCCTCCTTTTCATCTTTATTTTCCTGAATATCTAATGGGAGCCTGGGCATAGTAAAGACACTGCAAATATTTGATAAATTAATACATATTTATTCTAAAAGTTATAAGAACATTTCCATGAAGTATGCCAGAACAATTCCAAAGGTCAGGTCTCAGTGAGGGTAATAAGCAGAGACCTGTTTGTCTATATCAGGACAGCAACTGGAGACCATGCAGATTATAAATATTCATTGCTAAAAGGGTGTCTGTTATTGCATCTCGACATATCTATTTTGACATACAGTAGGTTTGTGTAGATACAGAGAAAACTCTGGATTCATGGTAATGTGAGTGATAATCACTTCACTCATATACAAACTGACAGATCATGTAGACATATTTCAGTGCCTAAAGGTCACCACTGTACTATGGCAAAATTCCCAAGTCTACTCCAGGTTTCAAACCTGTCAGTTTATGTCAAATCATGAAAACATTAAGCATTCCATCTACTAAAAGTAATGGTTTCTATAAGATACAATAATTTCCTCAAAGACCATATTCCAAAATAGTCTTTTCCCTTGATTATGGAAATAGCCCTTAACTCAGTGGTCATGAGATGACAATATTCCAGATGAATTGAGACATCCTAAATTATTGGTCCTTTTTTTTCAAATGACTTCAAAAGAATGTTAAGCACATGGGATCCAGAGTTTAGGAAGAGGAATAGTTGTAGAATGCCCACTCCAAGAAAGAAGATCTGAACTTTGAGAAAGATGTATTAGGTTTCTTGATCAGGATATGTTCTTTTGCAAAAGAATTTATCGCATTCAGCCAGCCATTTAATCTCAGAATACATGGCTTTCTTTACTGTGCATGTCTCTGACAATGGCAATTCAAACATGCCAGGTGCCACCCCCAATTAAAAATTCAGTCAGACATAAGCCTTTTTGCATTTCCAAAGGAAACCAACCAATTGCTTTGCGGGAGCATGCCACCTATTGGGTAAGAAGGAGGTACACCTGGCTTTGAAACAGGGTTTGAAGTCATTTGATACAAAGACACCTAACTGGGGAAGACCTGATGGCTGACTGCTTGCTGTGGTGACAAGGTTGGTCAACATGAACAGTGGTGTAGCTCTGTCACCACACTATGTAAACCTGATACATCAGTGACAGCAACAACTAGTGCAGTATCAGCAGTGAAACTTAGAGGCACAGACTGACAGTCCGTGGTTCTGAGCATCCTCTCCCATGGGAGCGAGCCTTCGCGGCACTCTTCAATTGTGGGCAGCCATCACAGAACCTGATCTAACAATTCTGACATGGGTCTCAAAAGACTCTAAAAGCTATGTTTGCCAACTATATGCACTGCCATGTCCAGGGACCAAGAGCCCTCGTAAGTAAACTCGACAACTTCTCTCTGGCATATCCAAGGGAATTGAGACATAGGATAAGAAACCAAGAAAAAGAAAATCCTCCTGAAAGTGTATTCAGTTATGAGTTTCACAATTATCCACTTCTTCCTCACTCTAATAGATCCACACCCTTTGGGCAGGGGGTAGGGTCAAGTTCCAGAGTCACAAATTAATCTTTACAAAGAGTAGTCTGCCTTTGAAGTATCCTGGGAAAACATTCACTGATGGAGGAAATAGCAGCTTCACCAAATATAGGGACTTCACCATTATGAGATATAATGACAGCCACTCAATTTTCTTCAACGATTTACAGTATATAATGCATTTTGACACCAATTAATTGAGTTGATACTCAAAATAACTCTCTAAGGTAGACATCATTATCTTTCTCAGAAGAGGAAGCTAAAGCTCAGATTAAAAGATTTCCTAAGGATCACAACTTGAAGATTTGGGACTCAAGCTCACAAACCATGAGATCATGACCTGAACTGAAGTTGGACATTTAACCTACTGAGCCACCCAGGTGCCCCCCTATTTTAAATTATATATATATATGTATGTATATATATATAATTATATATATTATATAATATATATTACATATATATTAATTTTATATATATATATAAATGAAAGTGAAATACACAGGTCTTAAGTGTATTGGGGATGAATTTTGACAAAAGGACACTTGTATAACCATTACTCACATCAAGCTAAAGATTTCCATTACCCGGAAAGTTCCAATTAGTACCAATTCCCAAATAACCATTATTTTGACTCAGTCATCATAGATTATTCTTCCTGCTCTTGAATATCACATAGATGAATTTATACAGTATGTACTATTTTGTGTCTAATGTTTTACTCTAAACTTTTCCTGAGATTCATTCATTCATTTATCCTGAGTTATGAGTTCCAGGAGCACTTTGTTGCCACATCTTATAGGAAATCCTTGCCTTTATCTATTTTTTGTTCACCCCTAACAAGTAATTTCATATAGGCAGAAAATGCAACCAATTTATCTCCTGTCTCCCACAGTCCCCCACACAGGGTTTAAAGTATATTTGATACATGATACATATTTGTTGAATTAAATTAAGCAAATGATAAATTCCTTCCTTGGGTCATTATGTGACTTTAAGAGAAAAGGTCAAGTGTTAGCAAGATAGCATATCCTACATGAAACTATATGCCACCAGGACAGGAATTTTATAGAGGTTATGGTTTTACTGGGTGGGATGTAAAGAGAAAGGTAGAGCAATATCTATAGCACATTATTATATTCTGTGAATTGATTTAATCTGCAAGGTCTTGGGAAGTGAAATTTTGCTTTTTGACAAGATCATATGCCTAAGACAGGTTACCAGGCCCTGCATTCTGTGGGCTTTATGACCACAAATTTCTTTTTTTATTTTATTTTATTTTATTTTTTTTATTTTTATTTTTTTACAAATAGTTTATTGTCAAATTAGTTTCCACATAACACTCAGTGCTCATCCCCACAAGTGTCCTCCTCCATGCCCATCCCCCCTCCCCCCCACATCCATCAGTCCTCAGTTTTTGTCAGCATTCAAGAGTCTCTCATGGTTTGCCTCTCTCCCTTTCCCCCACCATTTCCGCCCTTCTTCTCCCCCTTGTTCCTCCGTCAAGTTCCTCCTAATCCTCCTATACGTGCAAACATATGATATTTGTCCTTCTCTGCCTGACTTATTTCACTCAGCATAACACCCTCAAGGTCCATGCAGGTTGCTACACATGGAAAGAGCCTAAGTGTCCATCAACAGATGAATGGATCAAGAATATGACCACAAATTTCAAATGAAAATGTCAAAAATTCAGCTTGTTCTCAAATAATGGAATGTGATGAAGTTGAAAATGTCAAAAATTCAGCTTGTTCCCAAATAATGGAATGTGATGAAGTTTAAGAATGCAAAGTCTGAATGCCAGTCAAGCAAATATTTTGAGGGAATATATATTGTGTTTGCCCTTTTAGTTTATGTATAAAGTGAATCTAAAGAGAGGCAGAGAGATTATTTATAGCAATAGCTAGAGCCTGGTACTTTAAGCTTCTAAAGTCTTAGGACTGAGTGCCAATCTAATGGGGCAAGGAAAATTTATGGGACAAGGTGAAAATTATGCCAAGGCTGCAAAGTCTTCTGCAGTGATATAAGCTGCTTTTGTGGGGGAAAAGGCCTATTACTTTGTCTCCAAGCTGAAGGGAGGACTATCTAATTCAATATCAAGACCTCTGACTTTCAAATAAGCTGTGATAACTATCACGAGATGTGTCTGCTTCTAACAGCCTCTCTGTCCATTCAAAAACCACCTAAGATTCAGCAGAGGAATCCTAATTACAGAGCAACTGTTCAAGAATAGAATTTTAGAGCCTCTGGACAGAGAAGGAAGTTGCTGCTGGGCCTTTCTGGTGATTATTGTCAAGACTGTGGTTGAGTCTTATTCAATCAGTAACCAATTTAGTCAGAGAAAAGCTAAGTTCCCATTAGTGACTGTTTACAAATGAAACATTAAACCTAATTCCTTTCTGCTTCTTCCTAAAACTCCTAGAGACCAGAATTTTCTTGGATGTACTACTTCTGTGGTGTTACTTTCTGGCCCTTTACTACTGCAGTAATAAGTCCTCTCCAAATCGATTGTGAGCCAAATTATATGTTGGATTGAAAAGATAAAAAATAAGATAAATTATAGACAGAAAAAGATAATTTACAGTGTTCAATGAGTGCAAATATGACCTGGGTTAAGCCCAATATCACACCATATAACTAACTAAAGAGGGATACAGGTATAGAATAAAGCCATGAAACAATAAGAGATACTCAAAGCTGAATATTATCTGATCTTGCTATATGGAAGTACTTTCTAGGCAATGGTTCTCAACCATGACTGAACAATAGAAGCATCTGGGAAGCTTTTGAAAACCTTAGTGCCCAAGACATTAGGGCTAAAGGAGGAAGGGGAAAATCCAAGATACAAAAGTTTTTAAAGCTTCCCAGGTGATTCTCCTATGTAACCAACGTTGAAATTCACTGTTTTCAACATAGTGTTCTATTTGCCCACACTCTCCCATCATGTTAATTTGAAATCACAATGATGGAAAAGGTCATTAAAAACATGAATATTTTCTAGAAAGTCAGTTTGTAGAAACCCTCCAACACTTTCCACTTCCTACTGCCTACCTTTCTGTATCTTAAAGGTCCTTATAATAAATGTACAAACCAAAACAGACACATCTTGGGATTTTTTTTTTTTAATTCTAACTTTCTGGAGATTCAGCTCTGCTATGTGAGGACTTGATATATGTATATTAAATACATTGTGTGTGTATGATTTATGTATATAGAAATGATTATCACAATGAGGTTAATTGGAACCATTAACAAGGAATCTAACTTAGCACTTGTCATAGAAGTAATCTGGGGATCTTATTAAATGTAAATTTAGGCCTAAGAAACTATATTTGGAGCAAAATCCCAGTGAGTGAGTCCTGGAACCACATTTTGAGTAGCAAGTACTTAGTCAACTTCCAAGTTTTAGAGAGGGCTAGAGCTTATATTCATCTTTTGTTTCTCCAAGGATCTCAAAACAAATGGTCATGAGGGTGTAAACATAGGTATACACATCTATATATTCTCATAGACAAGAGCAGTTATTACAGCTATTCTCAATCTCATACAAATAAGTAAAATATTTTTAGTTAAAACTTGGCATTTGAGCAGTTGCCTACTTACATAATGCATTGTCCGAAAAATGAAATCCTGGACTTACTTTTGAAAAAGACTTTTAGTCAAATGAATCTGAGTATTTGAGGGCCACTAGAAAAGGGGTGGGGTCGTGGGAATTTATTAACCATGTGAGTTCGATGTGGACTCTGATGAAGGCTGTGCCTACCAACTTGAGTTAAATACTAAAGTACCTTTTGTATAATACACACCCACAGCTCAGTCTCACTTGAATTTGATAGTTAGACAGCTCAACTAAATAACCACTTCTACATTGTGATGTTGGTTCCCCCACAGCCAAGCATAGTCCATATCACCATGTAGGTATTCAATAAATATGTGATGAATGGATGGGTGTGGAAAGTATCAATACCCAAATGGCAGAGAGGAGGCAAATATTATTAGTCCATTCCACAAGTAATTAATGAAGCTAAGGTCCTAAAAGAACAACATCACCCAGTGCCAGAGAGCACAGAACTGCATGTGTGTCCAAAGCCTTAAATGATTTGATGAGAGAGAAACATACTAGTTTAGTCAAAAGACCAAGGGGATATAGGATGGTGCTTCTTGCATTCAGTCACATCACATCTTGGGTGATTGTTCAAATTCCAGATTCTTGGAGCTCTTACCTAAAATCCCAAAATCTAAATTAGACCGTTCTTTTTGAGATTAACTCCATAGAAATATAATCTGAGATAGACTTGGTACCACAATTCTGATTTCAGACTTTACTTGTAACATGTATTGGCCTTTTGATCTTGAATACATTTCTTATCTTTCTGGAGAACTGGTTAGCAACTCTAGTTTCTACAAGTACTGGGTAGGGAGCCTAGTGAAGAAACAGGGCAGTCATGGGCGATAGGGCACAGTAGAGACCGTGACAAACAAAAGCACCCATATTTTGTTTAAGGGTGGTCATCCCCACCAAGTTCTAGAGAAATGGTGTCCAGATCTTGAGACTTTTACAAAGAGACTGGAAATCCAGAGTTTTACATGAAAATCTGTGATTTTTAAATGTGACAGGATTTTTAAACATGCCATGAGTATCTCTGGTGGCTACCATGTTATGGACTGTGTCTTAAAGCCTTGCTTTTTTTTTTTTTTTTAGACTGTCACATGAGGCTAATAACACCATTCAGGATTGTGTGGCGAGGGTCAGAGATAATATAAGTGAAAAGTGCTTTATAAATCATAAAGCATAAAAGTAAGGGGTTATTAATATCATTATCATCATTATAATCATTGTACCCCAGTGCCTAGCTGTTTTACATTTTGATGAGGAGAGAGGGCTGTATCTTTTTAAAGTCCATTTACCCACTGACAGTAGGTGCAGTATGTTCACTTTTCTACCACATCTTTCCTATGTGAGAAGTGCGACTGGATGGTTATCTAAAGAGCAGGGCCACTCTATGGCCTTATCTTTCTATATGGGGCTTTGAAGAGGAAATTGTCAGATTTTAAATATGCCAATTATGACCTTTATTATGATTCTAAAGTACAGTTAAGTATGTATGATGGCCACGATACTGAAAGAACACAAGAAAGAATACAGATGAAGCTATAGACATGCTTGAACATGTTTCTATGACTACAGACCTTCCGGTAATGTAATTTGCAGAAATGGTCTATTCTAATAGCACAGACCTAATCCTTCAGTTATCTCCTGGTCACGATTTGATATAGATTATGTCAGAAAGTAACATGAGTTTTCTTTATTCCTTTTGTCAAGTTATCTAAATAATTCAATTGCCTTCCAGACAAGTTCCCAGAATATTAAAAGGTACAGATACCAAGGAACAATTCTTTATTCCTAAGTCTTTATTCCTCACCATGCTAAATACTATAACATGTTATCTCACTTCACTGTCTTTGAAAGCGTGGCCCTGGAAATGTCAGCTGGGGTAAATGACAGTGTGAACCATTTATCCAGATCATTTACCATAGAAACTTATTTGGCCTCAATTATCTGGATTTTTCCAGGTTGTTTTAGACCCATATTATTTAAAAAATTTCTCCAACCACTTTGCCAGTCTACAAGCAGTCTATACAGTTTTGTCAGCTTAAAAGAAAAATTATTTCTTTATTCCAGAGGAATTCACAAGGGCTTCACTCTCCCTTCTGGGCCAGGTCTAGCAGGTAGAAACCTGGTCCATGCTCATTTTCTCACTGAACTGCCCCTGCCTGGATTTCCAGTCAGACTCACAGGGATGTCCTCAGCCTCATCAGCAAATACATCTTTCTGCAGAAGCCCTGTTCAGCTATGGACTCAGCCTGGAAAAGAGGGGAAAAAAAGGAGCAAACTTCCATATCCTTAAGGTTGCATCCTCTCTAAGCCTGGCTCTCCCTTTCAAGTTTCCCCCAAACAACCACTGTATGACATTAGGTGAGAGGAATAACTCAGACCTTGTCTCAAATACCAGTGACTACTTCATGAACTGAGTTAGATGGATCAGAGTCTACAGAAAGTGAATTTCTTGCTAATCCCTGAAAGGATGAAATAATAATTAGGAAGTCTACATTCTCTGTCTTCTAGACCCCTGAAATAAACCAATATCTACAAGGCACCAAGTCTTAAGATATGCAGTCTTAACTTGGCTCCCTCAGTGTAATGCTGGAAAAAGCAGCAGCCGTTCTATGTGCTGCTGGGAAGGAGAATTGAAAATGAGCCCTGTGGACCCGTTTATGACTGAGCTATCAGACTTTGCATTTAGCCTCTGCAGGTGGTAATCTTCCCCAATCTGACCCCAATTTTCGTTTCAGTGTCCAAAGCCTCCTGCTATTTGGGAGTACATTGAGACAGAATTTATCACACCCTGTCCCTGCATAAATAAGCTATTTTATTTTGTTATCATCTGGGGAGCATCTGGTTCGTTGTTTTAAATCAGAAGGTCTTTTTGCTCAGCTCTCATAATCATCTTTAAAAACCTATCAGGACATTACATCTCTTTATTTCTCTTTCTCTCCTGGTTTTGGACTAAATCTAACGAATAGTTTCCCGATCTAATGAAAAAAGACAAGTCTTTGCATCCACGCAGGATCCCTGTTCCACAGCTGTCACACTGGTTGCTTTTTCTCTCCTTCCAATGTATTTGCTTGGGTGGGCCACAGTCTATTTTCAGGCCATGACAGGCCACTTAGCTCTGTCAGATCCAATATCCAACTTTTTGACGGGCCTTGTTAGTGTCACACAGTACACATGGGGCCAAAGACATGCTTGTAATTTGTTTTTGTCAACAGCCTTTGCCTGGTTCCCCATGCCCAGCAAAGCCAGCTGCATATTCTCTCTGCTTCATTATTTTTGGGGACTGTGTACATGTGTGCATATAAGTGGGACTGTGGGCTTAGAATCTATGATAGTAAATGGTTCTAGATTGAGCCCCCCCCCCTTTTTCTAGTAAAAAAAAAAAAAAAAGACACTCTCCTAGGCAAAAGAGGTTTAAGTCCACAGCTGAACTGTTTACTCAGGGAGTTATGGAAAGCCTGTATCCTCAACATAATTTTCAAGGGCTGATACAGGGAAAGGGCCTGAGTCTTGGTGATACATCACCAGCATGTACTTTTGGATGAGTTGGGTCAAGCCAACATGCTGTCCATTTGCATTCTTCTTTTGTCCTAATGTTTTCTTGGCTTTTCTGTCTGTCTGACCATGGTTAGCGCTCCATGAGTTTGCTAAATAGATACATATATGATTATATAGATGGACCAAAAGAAGAACCCAAATAGGAATGATGAGGTGGATATGGACACCTGTCTTATAAGAATCAGCCTAGAAAACCTATGTTTCCCCCCTCTTGCTTCCAAATCAAAGTGTCTCTGCCTGACTATGATCTCCTACTTTGTCGGCTTTGAGCCAGGCCTTTCCCTCCTCTTAGGAAGAACAGGTGCATCCTCTCTTGTTTTCTTTCTTCTGCCCCATTTCACATCCACCTGAACCTCCTTACCCAAATCATTCAACCAGAAGAGAGACTGAATTGTTGAAGAAACTGCAAGGAGGCCAGGGCCTGAATGTGCAGAAGCAGTGCAGGATATGTTGAGGAGTATGGAATTTACTGTAGATATTATGAAAAACCAATATAAGATTTTAAAGCATGAGGGTTATATGATTTCATTTAAAGTTAAAAAAAAATCCTTCTCTTTGCATTGTAGAAGGAACAAGAGTGAAAATAAAGACCACACAGGAGTCTTCTAGACGAGAAATAATGATGACCCTTGAGATAGAGTTGAATAGACAGACATAGGTTTGGAATCAATAGACATGATTTGCTGCAGGTTGGAGGTGGAGCAGAGGAGAAACGGAGGATGGAAAGACCATTAGTTGCTTAAACAGATGACCTTGCTGTCGAAGGAGATGGGGTAGATCAAGGAAGATTGGGGAGGTAGCAGGAAAGAGGACAAATTAAAAGTACCCAAGTCTACTTGAAATTATTCTTTTATATGTGTTGTTTTGTTTAGCCCTAAAAAAAGATAATGTCAGCAAGAGCGGAGTGGTGATTTGGCTTTTGAAGCTCACTAGACATATCTGCCATTTCATAATGATGCCCCAGTTGCTCACTAACCAACCTAGAAATAAACTGGGACAAAGCTTATTTGTCTGACAGGATCTCCAAAGCAATGTAGAATCTTTATTCTTTGAGTATAAGTGGTTTGGGAGCTCCCAAAGGAGGTTATGAGAAAGAAAGAAATGAGAGACTACTTTAACTTCTTTTTTTATGTGGCTATGATTTTAAATTATAAACTATGTCTAGTTCATTTTATATATTTTTAATAGGAAAATAGTTGAGTTTTTTTTGTTGTTGGTGGTGGTGGTGGTGGTTGTTTTGGTGGGGAAGGTAGAAAAGAGGTAAAATGCTTAATAGAGAAAAGAAAGACATAGAGGTCTGGGACGCAGTGAGGATCAAGAGGCTGATTTCCCATAGGTTGCCTGGATAGCTCAGTTGATTAAGTGTCTGACTCGTGATTTCAGCTCCAGTCATGATTTCAGGGTTCATGGGTTCAAGGTCTACATCAGGCTCCCCACTGAACACTGCAGAGCCTGCTTGGGCTTCTCTCTGTTTCCCTCCTCCCCCTCACCCCCGTATGCTCTCTCTTTCAAAATAAATAAACTTAAAAACAATTAAGAAGCAGC
Source organism: Crocuta crocuta (assembly GCF_008692635.1). NCBI lineage: Eukaryota > Metazoa > Chordata > Mammalia > Carnivora > Hyaenidae > Crocuta > Crocuta crocuta. The sequence goes on along the minus strand of NW_027530006.1, from coordinate 1,822,003 downwards.
TGATTTTCCATAATAGTCAAAGCACAGACATTTCATCCTGCAAAGATATCTACAGTTCTTCAGATTTAGTTAAGCTAAGCTTCATACAAACTCTACTTTTTTGCAAGGGGATAGGCTTAGTGACATGATAAAAAATAGGTCTTCTGGGAGTTCATGAGAGTCAGAGTGTGGTATTCATAGTATTTGTTCCGACTAATGCCAGAATCCCCTACAATTCAAAGTCAGAGGGGCCTGCTCTTTGGTTAATGGAACAGACCAAAGGAGACACTTACTTGCTTCATGCCAGCCACTGGGCATTATGTGTCTGGCTGACTGGGCCAGGCTCACTCTGCAAGGAAATGACTCCCTCTGATGAAGTTAAGATTCTCTTCAAGTTACCATGTATTGCATGTAACCAGGGTGGTAAAACCAACCTTTTAGGTAAAGATTTTCAAAAGAGACAAATTTCCAGGCACCTGAAATTGGGTTAGAGCCCCACATTGGGTTCTCCACTCAGCACAGAGCCCACTTCGAATCCTGTCTCCCTTCCCCCTCCCTCTCTCTCTCTCTTTCACTCTCTCTCTCTCTCTGCCCCTCCCTAGTTCTTGCTCTCTCTCAAATTACAAACATTAAACAAACAAAAAAAAGACAAATTTACTGCCTAAAGGTTGAGAGGTGGGTATTTGTTTTGTTTTGCTAAGTGGTTCAAGGTAGCCGAGATACCTGCACAAAGTAGGTGCACAGATACCGCAGTATCAGAGGCACCACCACCCTCCCCCCCACCATCGCCTGCCAGCCTTACTTGCATGAGACAATTTTTACACCACTACAGTTTTAACAGTTTTATGTGTCTTTCTTCTGGGAAGATATGCAGCATTGACATTTCAGTGAAAAATGATTGCTGAGTAAATCCAACTCTTTACTACCCTCCTTCTCAAATCTTTTCTTCATTATATAATACAGCCTATGTCATTTTCCACACAAATTTATTTCTACTACAGGTGAAAAAAGGGAATGGGGGGTACTACTTTAACAAGGAGAAATGTTCTAAGCCAACATGAATCCTATAATAATTGGTAATTTCATAGTGGTGATAATAGATTGTTATTTTTATAATAATTATACCGCATCATTATCTAGGCTTCAAATGGAAAATTTGAGGACTTAATTAGATGGTGAATTATTTGTTTTTGTGTTCTTTCCTACATTATTTTTATTTGAATGCTTATGTCTGCCTATCCAGTTTATTCATTAAAGGGAGGGAATCTTTTATCCTCCATAAGGAAAAGAAGGCAATTTGAAAAATGATTTAATGTTATTTTGCATCCAATGACATTAAGTAACATTAGTGTTTCTCAAGGCCTTGCATGCTATAAATACATAAGCTATGGAGTGAAGACATTCTCAGGTATGGATTCTGGCTCTGCCATTCCCTGGCTCTATGACCTTGAATAAGGATAAGAGTTCTCTGAGTGTTCCTTTCTTATTGGACATCTGGTGGTAATGATGGTACTGATCTGCCCAGCACCTAAGGTGTGCTGAGTCCCACCTGTGTGGGACTGAGTGAGATGCTGCAGATAAAACACTGAGCAAAGAGCCTACTCTTAGCTATTATACCAAAAAGATGACAATTCTCCTTAGCAGTCCCTATGGAAATTTCTAAATAATTCTTTCTGCTGGTAATATATATATATATATATCTTTCACCTTGCAGAAGGCATCCTGCTTGCCACCTATGAAGGTTTGGCCATAATTTGGTTTTTATTAATTACTGTGGCACTGAATGTGAAGTGTGGCATTCATATCTATCTTACAGAGAGGAAGCAGAGGTCATTTTCTAAGAAGAGAATGAGAAAACTCCAAGTCCATAGTAATTTCTCCTCATCAAAAAGACAGAGTCAGAGGGTCCTTAAAACATTACAGCAAGGGTGCTAATGAAAATTCATGAAAACAGTCTCCTGATCCCACTCCAGCCGCCAATCTGGCTATAGGTCCTGGTTTTGAAAGAAAACTGAAGGGAACCAAAAGCAGCTTCTTTATCATTCAATACACGCAACTTAATAACAGAGGGTGCACACGTCTGCACCTGATAAATGACAGGGTTCCCCAGTTCAGGAGCCCAAAGGGTTTCTTTCTTCTTCCTAAAGTTTAGCTTTAGCATGTGATATGGATAGCCTAGACTTGGACCTTACGCTGGTGAAGGAATTAAAGCCACAGACTGAAACAGGATGAGGAGAGGAAAAGGGGTTGCCTTTCTTCCTCCAAAAAAAACAAAAACAAAAAAACACAAAAGACAACCTGTTCTTACTTCCAAATACATCATGCAAGCTTCACCCTTCAGTATTCATTTGCATTGTCTATGAACTGCCAATTTATTTGTTTGCAGCACCAGCCTCTCTGATATTGCAGAGATGTGGGAATAAGATGATTATTTATATGCTTCTTAATGCCTGTTTTGCTGGACCAGAGAGGTGAATTTCTAGAAGTCCGCTGAACTGGCAAAGCTCCTCTTCTGTAATTGAGGAGGCTGGTGGCAGGGAGAGCTATTTACATACATCTCATTAGACCTCCTGGGGAACGAATCCCCAGTCCTGGCTCTGTGCAAAGAATCACTGTTTGGTTCCATGGGGAGAGTTTCAACCAAGGACATTTGGTCCAAAGATGTGCTCATTCTATGTTGCTCCAAATGCGGATATCCTGGGCTGTGGGTTTTAGAGATACCAGAGTCCAGCTCTTCATTTTACAGAAGCAGCAGCAATTCAGAGACAGGAAGAGGCTTAACAGCAACATTAATATGTTAAGTTCACCTCAGAACCAAAGTTTCAGCAAACAGAAAGAAGAGTGGAGGTAGGAAGAAGAATTCCCTTCCTTTGGCCAAGCATGCCTGCATGGCAATGGTCTGATCTATGAGCCTCTGTCTACAATGGTAAATAGCTTGACTATCCCATCTGTCTTCTCCTGCCTCATCCCTTTGGAACTGGGTAAGATCTTAATAGGACATTTTGACTAACAGTTGGGCAAAAGAATATAAAATCATAGAGGGTAGCACATTTACCCAGTCCAACAGAGGTCTAGGCCAGAGTACCAAAATAGTGAATGGGAGTTATTTCTGAAAATATATAAGTAGACAAAATGACTCACCTAAAAAATAGGGTCAGGGCTATCAGAGCAGTGCAAACTCCAGGTACTGCTGGTTTCAAGAGTGCTCCCCAAGCCCCATCCTTAAGTCATCCTGATTTGACATTGCTTCTGTCTGTCCCAGTTGTCTACCAGGGAACTAATAGCTGTTTTCCCTCAGGTCCTTCAACCATCTCTTCTAGTTTGCTGGGGTGTTGTTTTTTTTTTATTTTCCCTCTGAACTCATCTATTTTTATGGTAAGCACATCTATTTTTATGGTCTTTGGAAAAAAAACCTTTGTGGAAATAGAGGGGATACATAATAAGTTACAATGTAATTGATACTGTGAGAATGCCCCAGAACCCACACCATAGTTTGGCCTGTCCACAGACTTGCCTACTTAACATTATAAAAGAAGGTGGACCGAGCTTCATCTATCACTCCCACATCTGTTGGATGACAACTTTAGCCCTTGTGTGATCTCTACGATTAAAGCATTACCAACTGGAATTGCTGTTTCTACCTTATTCTGTCTTTTACTTATGAATGAAAGACCCTAGGGGAATCTGGGTGGCCTTATCAGTTAAGTGTCCAACTTCGGATCAGGTCATGATCTCATGGTTGGTGGGTTCAAGCCCCATATCATTTTAAGAAATGAATGGAAGACCCTAGAAACGTACTTTCTTCTTAAATTAATAATGTATCTAATAGAATCAGAAACTGTCTTTCCTGGATTAGTTACTGGAGTGACACTTTTAAATTTTTTTTAAATTTTTAATGTAAATTTAAAAAAAAATTTAATGTTTTATTTATTTCTGATAGAGAGAGAGACAGAGCACAAGTGGGCAGAGAGAGAGAGGGAAACAGAATCTGAAGCAGGATCCAGGCTCTGAGCTGGCTGTCAACACTGAGCCCAATGCAGGGCTCTAACCCACTAACCACGAGATCATGACCTGAGCCAAAGTCACCCAACTGACTGAGCCACTCAGGCACCCCTTTAATGTTTATTTTTGAGAGAGAGACAGAGCACAAGTGGGCAGAGAGAGAGAGGGAAACAGAATCTGAAGCAGGATCCAGGCTCTGAGCTGTCAGCACAGAACCTGACCCAGGGCTCAGACCCACGAGTTGCAAGATCATGACCTCAGCCAAAGTTGGATTTGAACTGACCAATCCACCCAGGCATCCCTGGAGTAGCACTGTTTTATAAAGAACATATTTCATTATTTGGGCTTCTTTTCAGGTCAGTGAAGAGGTTTAGAGCTGGGTTTTGGAACTTGGAAGTCCAGGATTTGAATGTGAGCTCCTCTATTAGACAGCTGCGTTAGCTTGGTCCCACCTTCTGAGTCTATGGGTCTCATCTGAGGAAATGGGAATTGCCTGAGATTGATATAGTGATGCTGAAATGAGCTAATGTATAAATCACATTATATAGAGCATGGTGCTGGTCTCATAGTAAATGTTCAAACATGGTAGCCATGAATGATGTGTTGTTCCTCTGAATAACTGTCCATTACTTGACTTCGAATTCTGTGTTAAAAATAACCGCACAGGGTTGCCCACCTGTATGTTCCATTTGTGGTCACCTCTATTACTTCCAGAAGACTAAAACTTTGCCTCTTTTTCCCACCTTTCTCTCTCTCTCTCTTCTTTTTACAGTGTAGCAGGATGTCAATAAGCTTGCATAGGGACCCTCTTACAAACTGTCTTAACTTCCTTGAGTTCCAGATCTGTGATTTGATCCATTTAAGTCAAATAAGTTGGCTAAAGACAAGCCCAGCCTGTGACCCTCCAACTAAAAATACACTGAGGGTAGGTTATTTTATAGTAAATAGAAAAGCAGGTAGATTGTTCCTAGATTGTTCTCACATAAAAAAAGAATATAGTAGCTTTGCTTTGCCTTCTTGTCAAACACCTAAATTTGATAGGGAAGAGCAAAATCCCCAAAGCTGGGAAAAGCATGTCTATTCTTCTAGTTTCTGTAATGAATCACCCTATGTTTTGCTGAAAGTTTGATTCCAAAGTCTCTAAAGAGTGAATCTCACAGACCCTTGTCAGTGGCATCATCAGTTCAGCCCTAACTGTGTTAGTTTCCTCCCCTTCTGTATGCTCAAAGCATCGGCCCTCTGCAGACTAAATTGGGTCATCTCCTTTCTCTGCTTCTATTCCTTGAAGAAGGGCATGAGAAGTGCAGAAGCCAGCTTTAAAAATAGCTAAAAGAGAGAGTGACTGTCATTCCCTCTGAATAACAGTAACCAAAACAATAATAAGCTATTATTTATTGACCATTTTCTAAATGCCAGGTGCTAGATCCAGTCTTCCATCTATATTATTTCAATTATTTCACAACCAGAATCCTTGAAGGTTTTCCTCACCCCATTGACAATGAAGAGACAGGTTCAGAAAAATAAAGCAGTTGGCCATATCCCAACAGCAAGAGAGTGGTAGAGCAGGGTGCAAACAAGTGATACTTAATGGAAATCAGAGAGCTAACTAGAAAGAAATAGCGACCATTCTTTTCTGGACACTTTGGGGATGGATGCTCCAAACCAGGGGAAGTAATAATTTAATGACTGAAACTGATTTCCCATCATTGCTCTCTATCCATCTGTAGTCATCAAAAGTCAACTACTTACAGGGCTCCTGGGTTGGCTCAGTTGGTTGAATGTAAAACTTTGGCTCAGATCAAGATTTCATAGTTTGTGGGTTTAGCCCTGCATCAGGCTCTGTACCGACAGCTCAGAGACTGGATCCTGCTTCAGATTCTGTCTCTTCCTCTCTCTCTGCCCCTCCTTGGCTCATGCTCTGCCTCTCTCTCTCAAAAATAAACAAACATTAAAAAAATTTTTTACAAGAGGCATATATTTACTTATTTATTTTTTA
>NW_027530006.1:1749344-1815796 GCF_008692635.1 Crocuta crocuta | reverse complement strand
CTATTTACTTATTTATTTTTTTAATAAATAAAACTATTCAAATAGTTTTATAAATAGTTTATTTATTTATCTGTAAATAAATAGTTTTATAAATAAAACTATTAAATAAATAAACTATTTATTTATTTTTTTATAACATTGAGGAAAGGCCTGAGTAATAGATCATCTCATGTTCTACATAGAATATCCAAGTTAGAAGAAACCTGGGAGCACTGAAAACTGCTTTCAAAATGCAGTTAAACAGGCATCAGTCTAGAAATCAGAGTATTAAAAATGCAAAATTCTAGGTCTCATTCCAGACCTGCTAAACTGAAGAGAGGCTAGAAGTGAATCTTCGCTTTTATCTTAGTTCCTGGGTAATTTGTATGCATGCAGATTTAAGAACCACCATTGTGTGGACCCCTCTTTTCCTGTTATTAGACATTAAGGTCTAGTAAGGAGAAAGGCATGTTCCCCAGCATCCCCCTTCATGAGAATCAGAAGCATATGTTCATTTGAACAAATACGAAAAAATTGTTCACAGGATGACTGTGTGGGCAACCACTAATAAGCACATGGCCATTTTGTGTGATGGTTGGTCTATCCATTTTCCAACACTATTTTGGTCCAAAGGTCCTAAGTTTTCAACTCTTAACATAAGAACGTGATGAAACATGCAGCAATGTTCCTTGGGGTAAGTGAAGGGAAAATCTGTACAGAAATGCAAATTAAGACCATATACTACTATATGGTCTATCCCACTCTATGGTGGGATACTACTATATACCCACCAGAATGGCTAAGATTTAAAACACTGACAGTTCCAATGTTGGCAAGAACACGGAGCAGCTAGCACATTCATGAACTACTAATGGGTATGGGAAAGTGTAGGGTCACTTAATGAAAGAGTTTGACAGGTTCTTATAAAATTAAATACAACATAAAAGCAATTTCACGCCTAGGTATTTATGTATGAGAAATGAAAACATATGTGCACACAAAGTTGAACATAGATGTTCATAGCAGCTTTATGTATAATCACCCAAAACTGTAAACAACCCAACTGTTCCATGGATAAACAGATGGTAGTATATCCATACAGCAGAATACTAATCTACAATGAAAGGAAGAAACTATTGACAAGCACATGGATGAATCTCAAAAACATCATGCTAAATAAGGAGTCAAATGCTAAAAACAACATAGTGCATGATTCCATTTATAAGAAATTATATAAAAGGCAAACGTCTAGTGATTAAAATAAGCAAAACAGTGTTTGCCAGAATGTGGGGAGAAAGACTTAACTGCAAAGGGGGCATGAAGAAACTTTGTCAGATGATGGAAATTCTCCATACTGTGATTATAGTGGTAATTACACAACTGTGTGAATTTGAAATTCGTGAATTTTATGGTATGTAATTCTACCTCTGTAAGGTTGACATAAAGGAGGAGGAAAAGAAGGGTAGGCTATGGGCTGAATATTTGGGCCTTCTGCCCAAATTCATGTGTTGAAGCTTTAACTCCCACTGTGACAGTATTTGAAGACTGGGTGTTTGGGAGATTAAATAAGGCTACCAGGGGAAGGCCATAATTATGGGATTAGCGCCCTATAAGAAGATGTACAGAGAGAGATTACTCTCTCTCCTTGCAAGCAAAGAGTAGTTCATTTGAGCATACAGTGAAAGGGAGGCCACCTATACGCCAAGAAAAGAGTTCGAAGAACAAAATCTACCTTCTGCCACCTTAATCTTAGATTTCTCAGACTGTGAAAAATAAATTTCTTTTGTTTGAGCCACTAAAGCTATGGTATTTTGTTATGCCACCCTAGAGCTGACAAAGAAAGAAAAAGGAAAAGTGGTTGAGAATAGAAAAGATAAAACTGATTTCCATTGGTCCTAAAACTGGCTCCATTAGTTTCTGAGGGCTTCAAATGATCAGAAACTTGGTGCCTTCAAATAGCAAGAATTTATTCTCTCACAGTTCTGAAGGCCAGAAGTTCTAAATGCATGTGTTGCCAGGATTGGCTCCTTGCAAAGGCTCTGGGAAGGGTCTTTTTCAAGGCTCTCCCCAAGATTCCAGTGGCTTCCAGCCATCCTAGGCTTCTGTGGCTCATAAACACATCACTCCAGTCCTTGCTGCCATGTTCATAGCACCTTCTCAGTGTCTTCCCCTTTATTCTTCATTTCTCAAAATGCTTGGCATTAGATGTGAGGCACCCTAATCCAAGACATACTCCTCTCAAGATCTTTAATGTTAAGCTCTGCAAAAACCCTTTTGCCAAAGAAAGTCACTTTCACAAGCCCTGGATAGACATTGTGTGTGTGTGTGCACAGTACAATTCACTGCAATGGCAAACTTACAACTGAATTCCTGTAGGTTTGAAAATGTACTATTCTGCCTTGGAACTTCATTGCAAAAGGGCAATACCCACTGAATGAGATTTAGGGGTGAGACTTTTCCCTTATTACTATCACCGCAGTTTATGTTTGCTAGTTGTAATGGCTGTCGGATACGGAAAATTTCAGAACAAGAGAGACTAGGAATGAACTTCTGCTTTTCCAAAGCAGCATATGGATTCTAATAGCGGGAACAACTTCTCACCCTGAATAGAAATCTGCTCATCCTTGCCCTCTTTGCAAATTTTGGACATGTGGAAAAATCCAAAAATAATGCATCCATTTTCATGGTTTCTTTATAAAGGAACCATGTGTAAGAGAGATCTGTGTTCCACCATGTACATGCTATGTGACCATATTTATGTTACATAAAGACTTACAATCTATGAGAATGAGAATAACATAAAAGTGCCTTGCACCATGCTTGGCGTATGATAGCAACCTAAAGAGAGATTCTTTGGTGGTTCTCCAGTGATGAGTGCATGTTTTTGCTTTAGCTTTTCTTTTTATCCTGTCCATAAATTGTGTTGTGTGATTGTGCATTTCCTAGAACACACAAAATGGCATATACTGAATGTATGCTGATAGAGAAGCAGAAAGTTTTTTATAGACCCTATGACAGCCAGGTTAAACCCCATCTCTCTGAGCATCAGTATTCATTTATATCTGAGACAAGCTCCTTGATGCCTACACTTAAAAGTATAAATTACAGCTTACCTCAGAAATGTCATTTGAAAAGTGAAGCATCAAAAAACTCACAAAAGATCAAGAAGAGGTCCTAGAAAAACAAATGAAATAATTGGGTCTTTCAGACGATACCTTAAAAATGTCAGGACATCCCTATCAACTGAAATATTAGGTCACCTAAAATGGGCATAATTCCCTATTAATTGAGCATATAAGTGAATTCACATTACCTAATGCCACTTGAAAACTTAGCCTACTGAAACATAGTAAGTATTTGCTTTGGGGGAAGTACAAAGATATTTTGAAATCAACAGTAGAAAATCCTCAATGTTTGTTTCTATAGGAACTAATGAGCCTAACCAGGTAATGAATGCCAAAGGAAGGGCACATATGTTCTCAGGAAAGTAAAGCCTGTTTTCCATGCTTCCTGCATACATCATTGGAAACAATGACCAGAATGTGGTTGTAAAGCCCACAATTCCCTTGCAGGAACAGTGCTATTCTGGAGTTCTCTAAATGAGGAAAAATGTTAAAGTAGAAAAAATGAGCAAGAATTAGGGGGGAAATAAGCTATTCCAGGAATAGTGATTACTTGGGCCATACCTTTTAGTGTCAGAACACCTTGAGTGGAAACTAATGGATATGGTAAATCTTTTATCAGATATAAATGTCTGGGTAGAGCTCATTTGTGATGGGCTTGTGTTGCTGTGCTCCCAGGCCACAGAAGAAGAAAAGTACTAAAGCAGTTAGAACATGCTTTTGAAGAGGAGAAAAGGTTTCATTTGATGATAATTTCCATTGAGGAGAGTTTGTAAAATATCAAGACAAAGAAAGTCCATTTCCTTTCCTCCCTCGCCCACCCCAAATATACATTTAGTGAGTGTCCGCCACTTTGAAAATCCATCCCCATACATTAATGGCTAGCAGAGTGAATAGCATATACTTCAGAAAACCTCCAAGTCCACTGTGGTGATGGCTGGGAGCAGGCAGACAAATACATAAACTAGTAGTTATATTAATTATAGTAGAAGGAATACCTTACTCTGCCAGGGGAAGTGAGGAAACCTTGACATTAGCTGGTCCTTGATTGACACACCTACCCAGTGAGAGCAGGACCATTGATCTCAATATACAGACCAGGCTGGAAGTTACAGCCAGCACTCATTTCTCCAGAGATCTCTCCAACTAAACAACTAAGTGAGGCTTGGGGAAAACTTTCTGCTCTCAGGTATGTGTCTCTGCTAGATCACTAAGGTCTTTAATCAAAAAAATAATGATGGGGCCAGAGCTGTTAATGATGAAAAAAATTATTTACATTTCTCTAAAATTCCCAAGTTTGTGTGCATCAAAAGGAATTCCTTATAAATGCATGCAGTAACAAGGAGTATGTGTGGACATACTGAAATTTAAATGAATCTTTGAAGTGTTAAACCTTGTTCGGTCTTATGGTAAATTTTATAAACTAGTTAGATAAATTTGTAATGAATTTAGAGAATACAGTAGCAAAACCTCCAAGAAACACTGTATATCATTTAATAGGGACTGTACCAAAAAGTAAGGGAGGAAAATCGTTTGTGTGAAACTTGAACTGTTTGGTTTTGGAAAATGCCATTATATGGCAGCCTTTTTAGGAGACAGAAGTCGCTTATCTTGCCAACTCATTCAGTCTATGACATTCAGTAAAAGCTAGCTAGTGTGGCTCAGTCAGTTGAGGATCCAATTTTGGATCAGGCCATGATCTCACAGTTCATGGGTTTGAGCCCCACATCACGTTTTGTGCTGACAACTCAGAGCCTGGAGCATGTTCTGTGTCTCCCTCCCTCTCTGCCTTTCCTCTGCTTGTGCTTTGTCTCTCAAAAATGAATAAACATTAAAAATATTCTAAATTTTAAAAAGCTAGCCACATCAAAAGGTCTCAACAACAAAAATATATGAAATCCAGTGAAATTGACCCACAGTCAGTTTTTAGGGAACTGGCTGATGTAAATCAACTTTACAATGCCCTTTGTGATAAATGCTGTATAAATAGTTTAAGAACAAACAATTGGGGGTGAGGAGCAGGGGAAGTATTCTGTTAACAGTATTAATGTATCTTTGAATAATCCTTATCAATGTTTATAATATAGTCCACAGAATAGCAAACCCCAAATAAATGAAAACATCGGTTATTTAATGCCTTTGAATTCTAACAATTTCCCATCCATTTTTTTATTATAGTTTTTGTTTATAGTTTATAGTTTTTCCTTTTGCTATATTTTTTAATTGATGAAAGATAATAAGGCATGAAAGTTTTAAAAAGATTAACACATTTTTATATATATTTATATATACAAATACAGTATTGGGAGTATTTGGTGTCAAACATGTCTTTGCATTTTAGGCAAAGATTTAAAACTTGTGAAAACCAAAGTTTTTATAATAATAAAAGTAATTACTGTTTTCCAACCCAGTAACTGAATGCTCTTTTGTATGAATTACTCGTATTTCTGTCTAGCTATCTCCCTTCAGGACCTGCTCTGATCCAAGCAGAATGAGGTGAACATTAACTGTACCTTGCTGAATCTTGGCAATTTTCTCCATGAGCAAAAATAAATATTGCTGCTTCCCCATAAATCTTAGTCCACCTGTTTACTCAGGTTTTCATGGTTGCAAGGGAATAAGGAAACACTGCATAGTACAGTATACTGTGTATTTTACAAAAATATACTTTCCAGCTACAGGAGTTGAGGTCCCACGAGGAAGAAACAGGGGTCCTGGATTAAAGGAAAGAGCCCAATGTCCATTTAAAGGCACTATGCATTCTGTGACTCTTATAATGGTTAGTTTGTGACTATTTTAAAGCAGTCACACATGTTATATCCCATAGTACCAAGCCTGATGTAAAGTAGAATGTAAAGTAGACATGAATTCTCCTCACAGAATATAAAGTACACCATGTCTGGAAAGGAAGTGATCACCTACTGGAAGTCCCATCTGTTCACACGTAGTGCACAGCATTATGCAGGACACCTGTTTTTGTTTAATGTTGATTGAAGGCCTATATAATTGGTTCATAACTTATAAACCTACAGAATTGATCGAAACCCAGCTGGCTCCATAGTGACAAGATCTCAGTGAGATAGGAATTAAACTTGTATTGTCAGCACTCTGAGAAAGATTTTCTTCTGCCATATCTTCATGTCTTGAGGGCTCATCTCAGGTTTCTTACAGACTAACCCCACCCTTCGCCAGTCATTCTGCTTTTGGTACTGGGGCTAGAAAACATTTCCTAGTGGCCTGTTATTTCTATAAATAATAAATTTAGTAAATTTTTGTAGGAGAGTGAAGGAAAGTTTAGCATCTCCTTTCTAATACTTTTCCTACAGAGAAAACTGGAATTCTGTTCACTGAGAAAGAATATTGGATAAAAACTATCACATGTCAGAGCAGAAGTATTAAATAAAACCTTATGGTTTAATTTTTTCAAAACAATTTTATCTCCGGGTACTAGTCCTAAATTACTTTTCAGTGACAGAGGTAAATTGTACCTTTATAATGGTCGGATATTGTTGTCACCATCTTAACCACATGATCACAGAGCATCACCAGTAGTAGGACACCCTGATATCATGAACTCAATTTAATTTGGAGAAAACACAAATCACAATCTGGGGCACTTTATAAGATGTTGGCATGGCCCTGAGATCTACCAAAAAGTCAATGCCTTGAAAAACAAAATATGATTGACATGTCTATTAAAAACTACATAATATTGCTGAAAGAAATTAAAGTAGACTTAAAACATGGAGAGATATACATTATTGATGTGTTGGAAGACTCAATATTGTTAACATGTCAGTTCTCCACAGATTATCCTATAAATTTAATGCAATGTTAATCAAAATCCCCAAAGGCTTCTTATAGAAATTGGCAGATTGATTATAAAATTCATCTGGAAATACAAAGAGCCTACAACTGCTAAACTAACTCAGAAAAAGAAAAAAATTAGAGGGGTAGTACCATTTGATTGTAAGAGTTCTTATAAAGCTCTAGCATGATGTTCATATAAAGAAAGGTAAATAGGTCAAGGATACTGAATAGAGAGTCCATAAAAATTAAAAAAAAAAAACCTCCCACACATGTATAACTAATTTTTGACCCAGGTACAAAGGTAATACAGTAGAGAAAGGATACCCTTTTTAACAAATTGTGCTGGAATGATATTTACAACCCCCAAAATAAACTTAGATCTGTAACCAATGCGACAGTTTAAAGTGAATGAAAAATGGATTATAGATCTATACATAACACCTAAAACTATGAAGCATCTAGAATAGATAGGATAAAGTCTTTGCAGTCTTGTGTTGGGCTAAGATTTCTTAGCTGTCACACCAAAAGCATAATTTACAAAAGAAAAAAATTAATAAATAGACTTCACCAAAATTTAAAACTTCTCTTCAAAATATAGTATTAAGAGAATGAAAAGACAAGCCACAGGCTAGGAGAAAAATCTTTGCAAAACGTGTATCTAATAAAAGTCCTATATCTAGAATCCAAAAGTCTCAAATTTTAGCAATAGGAAATGCTATAAAAAACAAATAGGCAAAAGATTTGAACAAACATGTCACCAAAGGGGATACACAAATAGGAAACAATCCTATGAAACCTGCTGAATATCATCAGCTCCTGGGAATTGAAAAATAAATTGACAAGGAGGTTTCACTACATACCTATGAGAATGGCTACAAATAAAAAAGACTGACCATACCAAGTTTTAGAGAGGATTTTGAGCAACTGGAACTCTCAAACACTGCTGTTAAGAAAGTAAAGTGATACTAACTATTTTGGAAATTACTTCAGCATTTTTTTCAAAAGTTAATCTTTTTTTTATTTTTTATTTTTTTAAAATAGTTTATTGTCAAGTTGGTTTCCATATAACACCCAGTGCTCATCCCAAGTGCCCTCTTCCATGCCCATCACTCCCCTTCCCCTCCCTCTCGCCCCCATCAGCCCCCAGTTTGTTCTCAGCATTCAAGAATCTCTCATGGTTTGCCTCCCTCCCTCTCCCCAACTATTTTTCTCCTTCTCCCCCACGGTCCTCTGTTAAATTCCTCCTAATCCTCCTATACGTACAAACATATGGTACCTGTTTTCTCTGCCTGACTTATTTCGCTCAGCATAACACTCTCAAGTTCCATCCATGTTGCTACACATGGCCAGATTTCATTCTTTCTCATTGCCATGTAGTATATCCATGGATATACTATATCCATTGATCCATTCATCAGTTGATGGACATTTAGGCTCTTTCCATGTTTTGGTTATTGTTGAGAGTGCTGTTATGAACATTGGGGTCCATGTGCCCCTATGCATCAGCACTCCTGTATCCCTTGGGTAAATTCCTAGCAGTGCTATTGCTGGGTCCTAGGGGAGTTCTATTATTCATTTTTTGAGGAACCTCCACACTGTTTTCCAGAGGGGCTGCACCACTTTACATCCCCACCAACAGTGTAGGAGGGTGCCTATTTCTCCACATCTTCGCCAGCATCTAGAGTCCTCTGATTTGCTCATTTTAGCCACTCTGACCGGTGTAAGGTGGTATCTCAAAAGTTAATCTTTTTTATACTTAGTATATGGTCCAGACATTCCTCTCCTAGTTGTATATCAAAAAAGTAGAAAAATATGTTCATACAAAGTCTGGTATGATGTTCATAATAGCCTTATTTGTAATAGCCAAAGCTAGAAATAACCCAATTGTCCATTCACAGGTGAATGATGACCTAAAAGTGATATAACCATACAATGGAATACTACTTAGCAATAAAAAAGGAATGAGCTATTGATATATTCAACAACATGGTTGAATCTCAAAATAATTATACTGAGTTTAAAAAACTTGACAGAAGAGTACATTATATATGATCCTATTTATATGAAACTATAAAATGCAAATGAATTTACAATGACAAAAAGCAAATCAGTGGTTGCTTGGGATAGGGGGTGGGTAGGAGAGAAGGGGAAAGATTAAGCGGCAAGAGGAAACTTTTAGAGGTGGTATATGTTTACTACTTTATTGTAGTAATGATTTATTTGTTGTTTCCATGTGTCAAAACATCAAATTCTACTTTTTACATATGTGCAGTTTATTGTTTACATCAATAAAGCTATTGAAAACACAAAGGCAGAGAAACTTTTCTATAAGAATCTGAAAAAATATAGTCAAATATAATGCATGAAACTTGATTGAATTTGGGATTGGAGAAAAATCATAGGAGAATTTTCGGGAAAAGCAGAGGAATTTGACCTTGTTACCATGTATTAGATGATATAATCTAATTGTTAAGTTTCTTAGGTGTGATAACATTATTGTGGTTATGTAGTAAATGTGATACGTACAGAAATGTTTGGCACAAGTGTGGTGCAATATTAACAAGGGTGGATCTCAATGAGAACCGTACAGATATTCTTTCTCCTGTGTCAAAGTTTCTGAAAATTTTAAAGTTTTTGAAATAAAAATTTGGGGAAACCATATGGTGTATGTACTTATGTGTATAAGGGTATGAAAAGCAAGAGAGGGAACAATTTCAGCTCATAGATAGTCAATAGAAGCAGAGGAACAAGTTGTGGGAAGGGATACTTTTTGTCTGAGATCTGCTGTGGCTTTGCCCCGTACATGCTACAAATGTTGTAGGGTGCTCAAACTTTGAGGTATATGCTGAAAAAGGAGTTATGAAACAAATTGTTTTGAGAATATTCTTGATTGTGATTGGAACTGAGATGCCCATAAGAATTCTGAGGGACACCTGGTGGCTTAGTCTTTTGAGCATCCAACTCTTGATTTGGCCCAAGGTCATGGGATCAAACCCCACATAGGGCTCAGAGCAGAGCACAGAGCCTGCTTCTCTCTTTCCCTCTGTGCTTCTTCCCTGCATACTCGAAAGAAAGAAAGAAAGAAGAAAGAAAGAAAGAAAGAAAGAAAGAAAGAAAGAAAGAAAGAAAGAAAGAAAGAAAGAAAGAAAGAAAGAAAGAAAGAAAGGAAGGAAGGAAGGAAGGAAGGAAGGAAGGAAGGAAGGAAAGAAAGAAAGAAAGAAACAAAGAAAGAAAGAAGAAAGAATTCTAACTGATACCTCAGGTTGGCATTTCTGCCTGGAAGCCCAAGTGCAGGTTTGTTCAGGAGTACCCCTGGTATCAACAATAAGTAGAAGGAAAAGAAACAGGATTGAAAAGGGAAAAGTTGGGGCATGATGCAGACTCAACAAGGTCTCAGCTGATGCTTCTTGAAAAGCTCTGAAGCTGCCCTTCATAACTGCTCCCTCCTGGGGCAAGGGGATAAGCTTATATACCCCCAGCATCTCCTAGTTATTGCAGGATCTCCCGGGAAGGGGGTAGAACCTTAGGCAATATGAGCTGGCAGCATCTAGGGGAATAAATCCCTCAGTTCTGAAGGAGAATCTTGCTAGGTGGTGTAGCATGACATCCATTACACCCTGCTTCTTGTTCTTTCACAAGTTCCTCACACTTTTTGTACAAGTCATGCAAGACTGATTGTTTATAATGCTTATAAAATAATTGGCATATAACCATTCATCACTTTTATACATTCCGAATATACAAATGATTTCAAAATCTAATTTTCTTCAAATTATGGCTTAACTTTCCTCAATTCATGCCATGATGTGAAGACTATGGGTTTGGCTTTTTTTTTTTTTTTAATGAGGGTAGCTTAGAAGAGTAGACACATGTTTCTGAGGCTCAAAGGTAAAGATAATACATTGTCACAAATGTATTTACAAATGGCCTTGTCCAAATCCTAAAACTATGAAGTGGCAGAACAGAAATTCAGATTTGCTGACATCTGAGTCCAATGACCTCAACCTTACACCATTATTAAACCTATTAACCCGAATCTTAACACAAAGAATATCACTTTTCTGATGACAAAGGCAATGTTGTTTGTCCTGAAACATCATGAATAAACATCACCAATGTATGTTAAGACCTGTACTACAGCTTCATAGAAGAAGGAAAGATGGATGGTTTATAATTAAACACAATATATTCAGCCAGCCAAATATTCCAGAGCCCAGAGAGATGTATGGACAGTACATTCCTTAAGGTTATAGCCATATTTCCCAACCCAAGCCAAGTCTCCTCTACCCTAGCCATCTAATCCCCTCAAGTTCCTGACATGGGGAAGTCTTTCCATTGCAGGCCACCCCCAATACCACCTCTCTCTTGTGGTCACTGGGGAATAAATCCCCCTTTGACCTATTCCTAATTCCTTGGCTCACTTTCGCCAAGGCCCCAGCTCTTGGTCACCATTGTCTGGTATGATTATTCCATGTTTTAGATCCATGCTGTATGTCCATAAAGGGATCAGACCTTTCCCACTGCCTGGCTGGGTTTCCTTTCAGCATTCTCTCTTTATGTGTTATTACTCACAGAGTCTCTGACTGGAGGGGAATTGCTAAATGCCCTTTACTTATTCCATCTTAAGCTCTTATGTATATGTTCAACAGTTAGAAAGCAAATGGAGGGTGAAGGGCTTCTGCCCTACTACTAAAGGAAAAAACAAAGATACTGGGACATTCAGTGTTTGCTGAAAATCAAAGAATTCCAATTTATCTCCCAAAATGACTGAATTCCCCTCCTCTCCTAGTATCCTTGGTCTACTCTAGAACTTCTTAAATCAGCCAGTCAATACATAATAAACACCTATCAGCAGAACCATCAGACCTTGCAATCTGTTCTTACTTCAGACAGTACTTATATGTCATTTGTGTATTAGTTACTTTTCATCCTTTTTTTTTCTGTCTGTTCGAGCACACCTTTTATCATATGGGGTAGCTCCCTGGGTCTAAGTGTCTGCACAGTTGAGGGAAAGACAACAATACTCTATCCTCTTGACAGGAAGCTGAATTTGGCAAGGAAATTGGACACAGTTTCAATCACATGCAGAGGATATTTACTTATTATTCTTAGTAGGGAATATGGACTTAAATATAAAACAGACTTGCACCAGTATGCAATCTATGGAAAAGAATGGGAAGTTTCTGTCAGTTTTCTTTATAAACACGTAGAGGTGTTTGTTTTTCTAAGCATTGGCAATTAAAATCTTGGGGAATAAAAACTTAAACAGTTCTATGATCTACTCATTTATCAAATAGGCTTTTTAGTTGAATGTGGATATGATAGAGTGAGCTTTAGAGTTAAAAGAACTCCACTTACATCTTGGCTTTGTTCTTCATTACTGTGATACTCGACAAGTCAGATGACCTTTCCGGAAGCTCAGGATTTTGACTTAATATTCTGAGTATATTCAATCAAGAACAAACATCTACCCAAAACATATTTAAAGCTCAAAAACAAAGTCAGTGTTACTCATTAGGATGCATATATATGTACCTTAAAGTAAGGTACATAATTCTAAAGTAGAATTATTTTAACTTCTATCCTCCCTCATTGATTCAAAAAAATATTTTTGAAGTCCTTTTTTTTTTTGCGATGGACGTATTTCTGCCATCATAAAGCTTAAATTCTAGTAGGAAATTAAGAGTTGAGATAAATGAATACATGATTATGTTGATTATTGATTATAATATGTACAATGAATAAAAAGAACAGGCTGTAATGAGAGAACATCATGGAACACCATGGAAGTTCGTGGAGCAGCAGACAGTTATAGAAAGTATGTCAGAGAAAACTGCATGAAAGATGAACCTAAAAGATGAGTTCCAGAGTTACCTAGGTGAGGGGTGCTTCAGTGGTTCAGTCAGTTAAGTGTCTGACTCTTGGTTTCAGCTCAGATCATGATCTCATAGTTCATGAGTTCAAGCCCCACATCAGGCTCTGCACTGACAGCACAGAACTTGCTTGGGATTTCTCTCTCTCTCTCAAATAAACAAACAAACAAATAAATGATAAAAAAATAAATAAAAGAGTTGCCTGGGTGAAGAATCAGGCAAAAGAAAAAAATCTGGGCAGAGAGAATGGTGTATGCTAAGTCCCTTTGCTGGAAATGAGCTTGAAACATTCAAGAATGCCAGTGTAGATTAATCATATTCAAGAAAGACTAGCTAAAAATTGTAAATGTAGTCAGGCCAAATACCATATGGCAAGAAGAAGTTTTTGAAAGATGTTTTACCGAAGACCATGTGATATGATTTGCAGTTTTTATAAAGATCATTGTGGTTACTCTGTGCAGAGTTGCTTAAAGGGAGCCAAAAAATGGAGGTACTAAAACCAGTTGGGATGCTACTATAGCACCCCAGAAACATTGTGAAAGTACATCATCATATGTTGATTACCATCATGGTCATCACTAAAGATGAGAACTTACAAATGGTAACCACTGCTTTGTGTATTTACATGTGTTAACTGGCTAAACATATTTAAGATTTGGGGGTGGTACAGTGAGAAAAGAAGGGAAAACTTTCCAGAAATATTTTATAGACCATATTAGCTAACTGGCTAAAAGCCTAAATATAAAGGGTACAATGTGAGGGAAATGCAAGTATTCAACCCTTAAAGTTCTAATTTGTGCAACTAGGGAGATGGAGGTAACACTTCCTGAGATAAAGAAAATTAGTACAGAGGCAGATTTTGCAGGGAAAGCTCCATTTTCAGTGTTAACTTGAGATGTCTGTAGGATTGTCTCAGTAGCCTATGAGGACAGCAAAGATGATGACCTCTACATTAAAGACAATGGACATCTAGTTCCATATAAATGACCATAACCCTCTCAGAACCTTCTGCTGCAGGTTACTCTGACATGTGGGCCTGAAATCTCTGTAGACATCATTGAGTAAACTATGGAGAAGACCTTTCATGTTTTATCTTCCTTCCCATCAATAGCATACGGTGATTCCATAAGCCAAAACCGAATAGAGAATTTGCCTTTAAAATTATGTTGTAAGATTCAAGCACCCATTTTCTTAGAATTATAATCAAACGGTGACATGGTTTCAAGAGTCAGATGAAGCAGAACTTTAGAATTTTTTTCTTAAATTGTAAGGTCTCTAAACATGAACCTAGATATTTTTTCCGTGTGGAGAAATAGCAGTCTACTCACAAGCTTGTTACTTAATCATTTTATGGATCTCTTTTGTGCTTTCTGAAGAAAGTATTTTATTTTAAAGGGTGGGTTAGGAATTCCAAGTAAGAATAAAATGCAGGCTTGGATAGGAAATCTTAACCATAAAAATAAATGAGGGTGAAGGACTGGGTTTGTGTGGTTGATTAGATTAGGATCAGAGCTCACTGGGTTTGGGAGAGGTAAAGCTAGTATAAATGCCTGGGTCCTAGCACTCCCAAAGAGGGGCCAGGGCCTAATTAAGGTGGTATCACTTCAAATCTCTCAGGAAAATTTTTAGTCAGTCCACCCGTACTTGGGAGAGGGGGCATTTTTTTTTTTTTTTTTTTTTTTTAGGAGAGCTGAAACCCACTCTAGGGTGTGAACAGTGCTGATGAGATTTAGGATAGTACCGTCATGGGGGTTGCATAAAAGTAGGGAAAATGTAAAAAGAATCCCTCACTTCCTCTCTTCTTCTTACTTCTTCCCACCCAACCTATTCCATGTCTTTTCATTTCTCCTTTTTAATATATCTCTTTTTCTGTCCTCTTTGTTGCTATTACACTGTCTACAGAGGTGGATGTTTTAAGTGATCTTAAGTATTGATTCTGAAAAATTCCAGGACCGATCAGAATTCTAAAACCAAAAATGCATATATGATATCAGTTAAGTCAAAGTCAGCAGCTTTTTGTCAAATAAAAACAAAAAGAAAATGCACTCTTTACTGAGTTGTCATAGCAACCATTTCATTTTCCGTTTGTGAAGAGTCAATTAGGTGCTAACCTGGGTGTTAGCCCAAGCTTTTTGAAGAAAAAACTCTCATGCTTCCAAGAGGGACAATGTTATTGATATTCATCTTTACTTCTGGGTCCAAGGAAGTCATTATTGATAATTATTATTTTTATTTATTTATATATTTATCTTTTGGTGAACACATGAAAGAAGGATTAAGAAATGGAGGTGGCAATCTCTGGGACAACACAGTCCTTTCCTCCCTTGGGACAGTTTGGGAAGCACTCTTTTACAGGCAGTTTAAGTCCATGAAAATATCACATTTTCTCCTACCTACAAGTTACCCTTTGACCCTGTCCTGTAGAATAAGGACACGGATGGAGCCAAAGACTGCAAATGCAATGTTCATGTCTGTATCCCTAAGACTTACTTCCCTAACAATATAAATTAAGTCACATGTATTTGCCCCCACCCCCCACCAGTGCTAGGCACTGGGGATACAATATGAGAAACAGTCATACTTCCAGGTGGAAGAGACAAATATTAATCTCACACACACACACACAAACACACAACACACGTTTAAGTATGAATCTTATGATTTCTTTGAAAGCTCATGACAGAATTATATTAGCTAGTTCTGGTTAGAAAAGTCCTGGCTGAACTCTCCACAATAGCTANTAAAAAAAAAAAAAAAAAAAAAGAAAAGTCCTGGCTGAAAAAAGTGATGCTTTAAAAGAGATCTACAGAATAAATAAAACAAGGTAGGTAGGATGTGGAAACCTTCCAGGGAGTGGGGAGCATATGCAAAGCATATGCAAAGGCCTAGAACATGGCATATGCAGGGATATGAAAGAGATCAGGGGCTGGGAGACATGATGAGCTAAGAGATAAAGATGAATAAATGCCTTTGAATTTTCATTGTTTGTCAAATGAATAAAGACCATTTCATTCATCAAACATATGTTGAATGTGTTCTCTAGACCAGGCATGAGGGTGCAAAGATAAATTAAACATGGTCCCTGCCTTTGATTTGCTCACTTCTAAATGTTCTGTTCCTCCCTGACTTCTACAAAATATTCTGGTTCTCTCCCTATTATATAAGACAATTTATCTCTACGTTCTCTCTTCTCTATTTATTAGCTCTGAATGACATGCCTGGGCCACAGGAGTGCCCCAGGTCCAGGACTATAGAAAGAAACGAGCCCACTGAAATCGCTAGAGTAAAAAGTATTTGAAAAAATGGGAAGCAATTATGGTTGTTCAAAGACAAAGAGCTTCCGGACATGGTTACATTATCCAGTTCTACACAGGCATAAATTTTACCAGCAGAGCACTTTGACCAGGGTTTTAGAGTTTAAGAAGTATGACTGCTTAGAGATGCCTGGTGGCTCAGTCAGTTAAGCATCCAACTTTGGCTCAGGTCACGATCTCATGGCTTTTGAGTTTGACCACGTTGGGCTCTGTGCTGACAGCTCAAAGCATGGAGCCTGCCTCAGATTCTGTGTCTCCCTCTCTCTCTGCCCTTCCCACACTCATGCTCTGTCTCTCTCTCTAAAAAATAAACAAACATTTAAAAATTTTTAAAAAATGTATGAGTGCTTACAAGTCATTTCTTCCTTGTCACAGCTGGAATAGATGCCATTACTCACCTCATTTTATTAGTAGCAATATTCAGGCTTAGAAAGGCTAAGTGAGGTGCTCAAGATCCCATCATTGTTAGTAAGCAACAGAACCTGCACCCAAATCCAGAATTACTAACTGTGATTCCAGTGCACTCGTCATATACTTTGCTGTTCTCGACTGCAGAGTATCTCCTAGATTGTATTCATTTGTTCACCTGCTATGATTTGGGCATTTACTATGTTCTAGGACCTACAGACAGTAAGTTGAAAGTTATGGTCCATGCCTTCAGGTGGGCAGTCTAGTGACAGGATACTTCTAAAATAAACACTCATATAAGTAATCATTCACAAATTGTGATTAATGTAAGGAAGGGGCATGATAAGTTCCAGGAGCAAGCAAGAGAGGAAGGTCATATTTTACATTTGAGAGTCAGAAAAGTGAGACTCACAGCTGAAAGGCAGCTAGGAGTGTGAATGGCATCTGAGAGAGAGGGAATAGCATGTGGAGAGGCCGTCAGGATGGACAGAGCACTGCACACTTGGAGGGCAGAGAGAAGGTGAGGGAAGGCAGAAGGGGGTACCTGCAGAATTCCTCTGGACATGTTGAGGATTTTATCTTTATACAACATGTGATGTGAAGTTGAGCAAATGCAGGAGGACAGCTGAAGCCCACAAAAGTATTGTCCTCAGCACTGAGTTGTAAAGAGAAATGACACCTGGGATAAAATCTCTCTTGTCTGGTAAGGAGTCCAGGAAAATTAGGAAGACCAACTCAGAGGAGATGATGACGGAGATCAGACTGCAGGCTTGAGAGTAAGTGGATAGGAAACAGCAGTTTTGAGATCTTTGACCCAAGACCTTGCAAACGAAAGCAAACCAAAAGGTATCTTGTGAGGTTAGGACTAAAAGTATGAACTATTCAGTGCCTACTCTTTAGCTAGGCCCACTCCCTTTTGCTATATTTCTCTTGGCAGAACGGGTGGGTATTATTTCTCTGCCCAGTCTCAGAGCCCTCACTGTTCCATTGAGGTACCCCTCGAGGGGCAATTCAACTGTCCTACTTCCTAGCTGTTGAAGTGTTTTGCCTATCCACAGCCCAAGACATCAGTGGGTGCCAGCACATGCTACAGTCATGGGAGAGGTTCAAGGGCCTATTTGCTTGCATGTCACCATACTGGTGGCAGTGGAAAAGCAGAGAAGCAAAGATAATATATGAAAGACTGAGCTAATGGAAGGGGAAATGAATTTGAAGGGTAAAAAGAAAGGTACCATAGCTCAGCAGCAAGATAGGAAACATACAGTCCAAAAGGAACAGAGGAAGATCAACAAAAATCACAGCCAGGACTAAAAAGCAAAAGGAGAAAGCTATGTGGTTATGATGATCAAAACCTGTCAAAGTTCAACAGAGAGCCATTGTCAATGGCTTTGAAAACTGAGATAAGAATGTATTTCCTTTTACTAAGAGCCTGACTTTGTCTTCTTGTCAATGACACTCTTAGGTCCAGTTTCAATGAACACTTTACAAGTCCAACTTAAAAAACATTAACTATGCCCAATAAATGCAGAGATTATCTCTTTCTTTTAACTATTAATTTGACATCAATGTTTTCATTTGATTTCTATCTCTTGATGTTCATTAGAACTACAAAGATGACTTTAAGAGTTGGCAAGATTACACAGCTTTGCCCTTACAGAAATGGAGTGTTCCAAATGACAATTTTAGAAGCAGAATACTTTAAGTTCAGAGTTATTTTTTTTAAAAATCCACTTGGTTTATTTGCAAAGTCACACAGAACATCATCGTGTTTTACCTAATGTATTCCCCAGTGAGGTACGAACAAACATTTTCACATTATAAGAAAGAATTTGACATTGCTTCCTACAAAAACACTGTTAGGTTTACTCTTGATGAATATGGCCAAGAGTTCAAAGGGAGCCTATAGAATATGGCAGAAGTGTATTTCTCCAGGCTGACTGTGGAGAAAACGTTTTACCTTTGTATGTTAAATCACTGCAAGGCAGCTATCTAACAATTGTGGGGCCCTCAAACCAGCAGGAATGGTCAATATCCTTGTAGATACACAACAGGGCAAATGGTGCCAGGATTAGCTATATAAAAAAAAGAGCAAATCTTCTGTTTGTAATTATAGAGGAAAAAACACCTTGAAATCAAAATTGAGGAGTCAGAGGGGCTGGTGGAGGAAAGAAGCTGTGTGTATCTGTGTGTGGAGGCTGTGCTTTGTCTGCCCAGCGCAATCTGAAGTGACTGTCTGGAAGAATTGGCTCTTGAGGTGACCTGCAGTTTTTGAGGATGTTCTGGGGAACAAAATACTGAACTTCCCAAGCATGAGGTTACTTCCACTACCAGCAGCTCACCGGAATAAACACAGCACCAGGATTCTGGTCAGAAGAGCAAAGAACTGAGGTGTGGGTGATTTCAAGCATGACACAATCACTTATCCTAAAAACTGATTTACATTCACCAGCAGTGCTTGTCTTACGTCCATCCAAATAAAGAATGTGATTGTGTATAGATGTAGTATCATGTCTGCCCGGAAATACTAAGCGACAATAACAAAACATAGTAAAACCGCATCTTCTCCAATAACCATCTGGTTGCCTTCATTATTTATACTTCTATGGCAGACTCCTATCCACAAAACGTAGCCTATGCTATTTGGTGTGTGTATCTCTTTATGTATATCCCCCCTCTCTCCCCTCTTTATTACTTAATCAAAGATAGGAGATCTAAATAGAATAGCATCAAAATTATCTGCAGAAGATGGGGTCATCTACTCTAATAAATACACCTGCATTTCCTGAACACCTACCCTATTCCAGATACTGTGCACTGCTATTCACACGATATCCTTTAATCTTCCAATGGTGAGAAGATCTCCATGGTAGTGGTAGAGTGAGGGACAGTTATATATCAGAGACCCTGGTAACACATTGCTGGGGCTTGAATTTTGAGTATCACTTGCCAGAGGTGAAGTAGCTTGTCCAAAGTCACCAACCAACAATCTGGGGCCAAGATTTTACATCAGTTCTAATGACAAAGGTCTTAACTCTTTCTGTAATGTCATTCTTCTAGAATATGTGACTCTTTCTACCCCCAAAAACCAATATTTGCCCCCATAATTATACTGAATGCTTTTATCATCATATATTACTTGACAGCTCAGTATGAAGAAGAGTCCTCAATATCTTGACCCTCCAGATGATTGAACAAGTCCCAATCGCAAACATCCTTTCCCACCTCCAACCATATGTCGTCATTTCTTTCTCAAATACATGGTTACTCTAATTAGGAAACAAGGTGTGCAGGTGGTAAGGATGGCAAAAGTTGGTCTTAGCTTCCAGGAACTTTCATTTCAATTTAGTCATATGAATGTTTCAAACTTCTTTCAGGTAATAACATACCCTTCCTCTTTACTGGGAGTCAATCAGATACAGTTTTCAGTTTTGTTACAAAGACTTTGGGATGTCATGAGGGATGGGTCTCCCATTCCACTTAAAGACTCAATTAAGGCCTTCTTGCCCCAATTTTCAATTGTCACTTGGGAATGCACAAAACTTACTATTTTGCATAGAAGTCAATGACAGATAAAATAGGGGTTTGAGAATACTTTCAAACAAAATAGAAGCAAACTTAATGAAATGTCACTCCCTCAAAAAGACTGTGATTCAGATTTCACAAAAAAGATCATCATTTTGAAATGTATTAAGATAATATGAAGAAAAACAACACAGAAAACTATTAAATGGCAAAAAAATGCATAAGTGTTACAATAAATATGGCATTTTATCTTAAAAAAAGGAGTTAAAGTTTGCTCGTGGAAGCAGGTGCCAGATGTGTGCTGCTTGTGATTTATTGTAAAATTGTGCAAGGTGATACAAGCAAATGTTTGGGGTGTGTGTGTGTGTGTGTGTGCACGTGCGTGCACTCTGTGTATTCCTACATGACTTGGTACAGCTGGATGCAGTTTACTATGCTTATCTAGAATTTCGTGGGGAAGAAACCACACATGGAGACATGAACTTTGTGTTATACTCAAATCGTCCCCTAATAGATCAATCTCCTAGGGATGAATTTGCATTTTCAGAGCGAGTGTTAAAAAACAACTAACTGGCTGTACTCTTCTGAGCAGACCAGGCTATGTGCTATTTGGAGTGTACCTTTGAAAGTGGCTAACAGGAGAACTCCCCTGACTGGAGCAATCATGGAATGCTTTATGTAGAAAGGAACATGGGATTAAGCATCAAATATAAAAAAGGTGTCAGAGGCACAACAGATCAGCAAAGGAAATGCCAAGAGGAGGAGAAAGCAGGGACAAATACACATTGGGTGAAAAATGATTTGGCAAACAATTAATGCATTAGGGATTAGTTGGTTCTTGATTGCCTTACTCCTCTTACTATAATATGGCTCCCTGATGGAGGGAAAATGCCTATTATCCTCACAATGGTATACTTAGTGTTTGGGCCAGTGAAGGCACTTGCTAGTATTTCAAGAAAAATGGAGAACGAACATATAGATGAATGCACCAACAGTGGAAAAGTAAGGCATCTTTCACATAGTCTATCTGAAAAATACAACAGTGAATTTACAGCATGTGGTCATGAGTTAATAACCTCTTATCAATAGTTTAACACTATCATACAGTCTCAGAACTCTTCTTCCAATTGAGGTTTTATATGGATAAAGACAGTAATTCATTAGTATAAATACACTGTTAGGTCATTTGTGTAGTATGTACTTCTAGGACATCAGCAATAATGATGGGAGTATTTTGATGAACCCCAAAATATGAAACTGAGTTTTTCTTGATAGTTCTAGTTTTGTAACTATGTCTGTGCCCTGCAGATTTTCCATTTACTTCTTTCTTTTTCTTGTTATTCTTTGGACAGTATCACAGATACTATGATTTTCCAAGTTTGAAACCTGTCACTATTACAACTATTAATAGCTTGCCTTGAAATCTCTTAAAATAGTGTTCAATTATACTGATTCTGAAACTCACAGTGAAGAGTTGGCAAACCTCAAAGTTGTTCATGAGCACTATCTAACCACAAATTTCTTAGTATCCTAGCAATAAGAAGTTAGACAAGGAGAACTCAACTAACCCTAATGCTACCATGTTACAAGATTACAATGGCATCTCACAATATGCATTAACATTTTATCTGATAATGAACTTAGACAAAGATGAGAAAGTACAGGGAGAAGATTCAGATGGGCTTTGCTTGGAATTAAGTTTAACATATACCTATATACCCTAACAATATACTTAGTGGTACATTTCAGTTAGACCAGATTTAAATAGGCCTTGTGTTTTAGACACTACCACCTAGTTAATCAATAAGATATATGTAAAAAGTCTAGGGGCACCTGGGTGGCTCAATCGGTTAAGTGTCCAATTTTGGCTCAGGTCATGGTCTCACAGTTCGTGGGTTTGAGCCTCATGTAAGGCTCTGCACTAACAGCTCAGGGTCTGGACTCTGCTTTGGATTCTGTGTCTCCCTCTCCCTCTGTCCCTTCCCCATTCACCCTTTCTTTCTCTCACAAAAATAAACATTTAAAAATTTTTGTTTAATTTAAAATATATGAAAATGGTTACAGAGTAAGGCTCATCTTGAGATCTATACCCTAACAATCTGATATAAGTAAATATTAAGCAGAATATATAAATAGTAGTAGTTAACGTTTCATGGGTACTTACTTCCTAGGCATTACACTAATAATTTTTCATATATTAATTAGGTGTTCAAAACCACCATATGAGGTAGGAAATATTACTGTCTTCATTTGACAAATGAGGAAGCTAAGGGACAGAGAGACTACTTACAGCACCAAATTCCATGGATCAGACTTTATTTTTTTTTTAATGTTTTATTTATTTCTAGGAGAGAGAGAGAGACAGCGTGAGCAGGGGAAGGTCAGAGAGAGAGGGAGTCACAGACTGAAATAGGCTCCAGGCTCTGAGCTGGCTGTCAGCACAGAGCCCGTCGCAGGGCTCCAACCCACAAACCACGAGATCATGACCTAAGCGAAAGTCGGACGCTTAACCGACTAAGCCACCCAGGCGCCCCTATGGATCAGACTTTAGAAAAACTGTTCTAGAACATATGCAAAGTTCTTTGTTGGCTTGACTGCAAATTCCTTGCCTAAATACTTTTTTGTTGTATAAGCTGAATTATATATCATGGGTGTTAAAAAAAGCCATGATCAACCATAGAACAGAAACTAGATTCTGGAAATTCACTTAGGGTGATGATAAAATTAAGGCTTAATTATCAAAACATATGGAAACTCCAAGGCAATCTGCATCCTTCCCACAGACTTGAGTCATTGAGGACTGGCCACAGTGGGGAGACTTTGGTCCCCTGGGGATTATCCTCAGACAGCCAGAATGCAGTGAGGTTTAGTTGAGTGCCGGCCTGGAGAGAGGCTTAATCTCAGTAGAACTATGTATCAATGGCCTCTATGTTTTCATGAAGGAGACTAAATTGATCACTGATTCCTTCGTATCGCTAAAGAAATTATAAAAAAGATAAAATGTCAAAAACTCAAGATTAAACAGGGTAATGTAATTTACAATAAACATTAGGTAAAACAGGAACAGCCTCAAGACTAAAAATAAATATATTACAATTTGCCAAAAGAATGTACTAAAAGGTGATATTGAAATAAAAACAGAGTCAAAAGGTGAGCCCCCCAAACAAAGACCAAAAAGTGACTTGGGTCCTCTCTTGGGGCTTGGTGGGGTTGAATCCTTGAGGACCAGTACCTTTTGGATCCCTGTAGACTAAAGCCTGCATATTTTTATATCTATGTACTTATTCCAAAATACTTTTATAGTATTTCTAGGTCTGATCCTAAATACTTTACAAATACTTATTCAATCATCAGACAACATTATGAGGTAAGTACTGTTATTAGCACCCTCATTTATAGATGCAAAAGCTGAGGCATAGAGAGGACAAATTATCTGCCTTAGGTCACAGAACTAGTAAATAGAAATTGAACACAGACCAACTCCATACCACTCATTTTTAAACACTATGCAATGTAAAGAGGAAATGTGGAAGTAGGAATTTAGTCAGAGACATTAATGTTGGTTTTCACATAGTTCTGAAGTGTCATCAGAGACTATAAAACTTTATTTTTTAAAAATTTTTAGTGTTTGTTTATATTTGGGAGATAGAGCACAAGGACAGGAGGAGCAGAGAGAGAAGGCGACACAGAATCCAAAACAGGCTCTAGGCTCCGAGCTGTCATCACTGAGTCCAGCCCGTGGCTTGAACCCACAAACCGTGAGATCATGACCTGAGCTGAAGTTGGTGTTTAATCAACCAAGCCACCCTGGCATCCCAAGACTGCAAAACTTAAAAAAAACAAAAAACAAAAAACAAAAACAAATCTCAATGGGCTTTGGTTGGAGGATAATGAAATCAAACACTCCATAAAATGAACGTCATAGCTTTTGGGGTCTTAAATTGCTAAGTTGTCTTTGTTAAGAAAAAGTATGTATCCACACATACTTAACATATGTACATACATGATTTGCAGTTACATTTA
The DNA here is from genome assembly GCF_008692635.1 of Crocuta crocuta. Classification (NCBI taxonomy): domain Eukaryota; kingdom Metazoa; phylum Chordata; class Mammalia; order Carnivora; family Hyaenidae; genus Crocuta; species Crocuta crocuta. The sequence continues at coordinate 1,791,745 of NW_027530006.1, read as the reverse complement.
AATAATAAACTATAGATGATTTTTTCAACTGTAAAATTTGCTCATGAACAGAGAAAGAGAAACAAAACCTAAGGTCCCATAGGTCAAATTATATTATTTTCTTTTTTGGATTGCTAAACCATTGTTTGCAAAGTCATCACTGGTAGGATAACATCAGGCATCATGACGGAAGGAAGTAACCTTGCCTGGGTCTGTAAAGCCTTGTGACTATGGTAGCCTTTCTTAAATAGTGTAGACTACCATGTTGGAATGGAATTCAAAGACTACAAGTATATGAAAAGATGAGCTTTTAAAATATGGTCTGATTCACAACCAAAAGAATCATTAATTCAATATTGTTTTGTCTTTCTATCTTACATTCATTATGTATTATACAGTTAGCCACTGGCAGCTCCTTAAAACCATTCAAAGACATGCACATTCGAATTAATGCTTTTGGAAAACTGTATTCCTTCCACATGAGATGGCAAAACCTCTTAATTTCTTCACCAGAGCCTCAGTTTGAAAGATAATACAGAAATATCCAGGCAGCCATTAGGTCTGAAATAAATTCTTGGATGTTTAAAGAAAGGCTGCTTGACCACTGAGTTATAGGTAGGAAAAGGACATCTATTATACAAACAAGTGAACTTATCTATCATATTTATTCAGGTGCCTACTGTTTACCAGTACTGCAGACACAATGATGTACCACAAACACCTATTCCTGCCTTCATGGTACTTGGAGACTAGCCAGAGAGATGGGCCATCAAATGATTGGGGCAAGGGGTATATAATTACAAGTGGAGACCAATGATATAAAGAAAACAGTTCTCTGAGTGTATAAGCAAAGAAACTGGCCTAAACTTGAGGTGAGGGGAACCTAGGATGGATGTTCTAAGAAGCAGAAGAAGATCATTCCATACAGAGGAAAACAAGAATAAAGAAATATCACATGTATAAAACCCATTCTGTGGTTGAATGAGCACAGCATCTTCAAGACCTAAAGGAGTACCCATATGGATGGTGACATGAGGAGAAAAGTGGCACAAGGTGGGAGGAAGTGGTGGCAAATTAGTCTGACAAAGAGGACCACATGGGGCCTCACAGACACCACTATGGGTGAGGATTTTATTTTCTGATAAATAGGAAGGCATAGTTATGGAATACCATGATTGAATATATTGTCAGCTTTCTACTGACATAAAAGGCCATGGCATTTTTCATTTTTTTTTAATGTAACTGAAATTTTATGAATGAATGAATGAATGTTTTCATTTATTTATAGCTTTACTAGGTTATGATTGACAAAAATTATATACAACCTTAAAAAGGTAAGACATACAATGTGATGATTTAATATATGTATAATTGAAAAATGATTACCACATCAAGTTAATTAACACATCCATCAATTCATATTTAATCTACTCTTTAGTAGTCATGTAAAATGCAAACATATGTAAATATATAGGGGTGTGGTTCTGGATCACTACAGAGGGCACTTCATAAACACAACTGGACAAAGGCAAGGAGCTTCCTCCTTGCTGCTTTTACAACTCCACACACCCGTCAACCATCATCTTTTCAAGTTTATAACCAAGGCAATGATTTAACACATTGAACAGTAACTGAATGATTGTTTACTGACTTTTCAAAGGAACAGAAGGAGACAAGAACAGTTACAGAGACACCATCCAAACTACAAATAACACGGTGTCAGAATGGTTTTGCCTTCTATTAGCAATTTGTCAATGTAAAGAGACTAGACAAACCAACATCACTAGATCATGCTTCCTTGCCATTGGTGTTTTGTAAATCAGAACTAAGCAAAAAGGGCTTGCTTTTCAGGGCAACTTAACTCACTACTTTGTAGGTATAGTGAAAGTGATCTGTTCAAAAAATAATATTACAAAAAGGGACATACACTAACATGACTTTTAAAGGTCTCAGGGTCTTTGTGTAGCAAGAAATTATATAGTGTTAATCTTTTTGTATACATATGGGGGATAAAATATAACCACCGTTACACAAATTTCTATGGTTTTCATATCTTCAATATTAATCTGGCATTCTGATGAAAGCATTTCTAATCTGATTAAAGATCTACTCTAAACTTCTATTTAGAAGACTTCTCCAGGGAAAGCATGCACATGGATTCACCCAAAGTCATTTGATCAATTAATATATGCAAAAACTCTCTTATAAATGTGCAGAGTCATTCTGACTTCCCTTTTTAAATTTTTTTTTTTTTTTTTTTAATGAGAAGGCCCTGGAGATTGCTATGCTCCCTCTCCTAGCCAAAGTCATTCCTGACATTGTCTTAAGTATTCAGACTTCCTTTGCAGTCATTTTATTTGTAATAGTGTCTTGTGTGTTGTGTCTCCTAGCTCTACATACAAACTACCACACTTACAATCTCCATGAACCTAAGTGCGTCAGTGGCGCTGGGGATGCTATACATGCCGAAAGTGTACATCATCATTTTCCACCCTGAACTCAATGTCCAGAAGCGGAAGCGAAGCTTCAAGGCGGTAGTCACGGCAGCCACCATGTCTTCACGGCTGTCACACAAACCCAGTGACAGACCCAACGGGGAGGCAAAAACAGAACTCTGTGAAAACGTAGACCCGAACAGTAAGTAACTTTCTTTTCCTTTCATCTTCCCCTGCTACATCCAGAAGCTTTAGGAACTGTAATATGAACTTACCTCTCTTTGCAGAAATATTATATCCATCCTTGTCTTAACCGAGTGGATTCCTGGGTGAATGCTAACTTTTGCTCTTAAGAGTTTACCTCATTCTTGCTCCCTTCATTTAATTTTTGCTCCCTATGAGAAAAAAAGCTCTTAGAGGCTCTGCTTCTCAAGTGTGAAGTTCCCTCCCACCCCTTCTTTCTTGTTCTTTAGTACCAAACCCTTCAAGTGACATAAACACACTGTCAGGTTGTGACCCACCTTTCTTGCTCTTTTTCTATTAGGGGAACAACTTCCCAGTAGGAAAAGTTTAACACTTGATTAAACTGTAGCAGTGGGAAGGAAATTGGAATATTTAATAACTCAGAAAGCAAAACTCCTTTCCACTGGAATGTGAATGTGGAGAACATTAGGATTCTTTACTAAGCAAGCTTTCTAGAAACAAGAAAACACCCAAGTATATAGGCCATCTACCGCCATGCTCATGATGCCCCCACATGGGGAAAACATCTAAGACAAAACATTAGGGAGCGGATGAAGGGTGAAATGTTGCATTTGATATGCTTGTATCTCCAACCCCTGGGTAGCCTTTAGTGATCCCTGCAAATGACTACAAAAAGATGGACATACTTTTCAGAAAACAAGACCATTTAACTAGAGCTTGAATGCATAGAATTCCCACTGCTAATTTACCAACAGTATGGTGATAAGAGTGCATTTTAGATTAAAAATATTACTTCCAGGATTTGTTTTCTAGGAACAAGTTGACCAGTTCCAGATAGGATGTGGCAGATTCTTATACTTCCTATTTTTAAAGTAGAGGGGGATTTAGGTTGTCCATTAAATCACTTAAGACATTTTTCAGTTATCAACTAATTGTTTCATAGACAAAAGCTTCTTGCCAAGCAGAAAGGAATCCCTATTCTAAATACTCTGAGGTAATTCTTTATACTCTGCAAGTGAGAGAGAGATCTTTAAAGAGCAGGAGACAACAGAGTTTTTGTTCCTGACAAATACTATGTGGAGATCCATGATCTTGGCTCATCTCCACTTCTAAGCAGTTAGCTGAGTGAATATTGTGAAACTCTGAAAATATGTAGATAAGATACCAAAGACTTGTTTACAGTGAGCTTCATTTTGACCCTCTAATAGAAGGCATTCTGGGACAAGGCAAGAGGAAAGACAAGGATCACACTGAGAGATGAGAGAAACAAAATCAATGTATAGGCTCTGTTCTTATGTCTTCAGAGCAAATGGTCAATAGAGAGGAGGGGAAGTGGATGTTGAATCCTGTGGTAATTGATAGGAAGAGGCTTCAGGTTGAGACAGACCTGGGTTCAAATCCCAATCACTCCACTTCCCAGCTATGTGGCTTTGAGAATCACTAAGCTTTCCTAAGGCTCAACATCTTCATGTTTGGAATGGAGAAAATAATATGTAATAAGTATGTCATACCTATTATGCATCTAGAAAATAATGCATCAATTGTTATTGTCTTTTTATTCCTTAAAAGGCAGAAAGCTCTGCCTAAAAGTAAATGTAGAGTGATGGTACAGTTAAAGGCTGTATGGAGGTAGACAGAATTGATGCCCGAAAAGAAATATTTCTATAAACATATATGCTTAAGTATTTTATGCATAGTTGTGTTGATAAATATACCTGCACATTTCTACTTCTGTAGTGTTTTATTCTAGGACCCCTTGCATTTTTTAAAACCCTTATCCCAGAGACATTCCATTAACAATTTTACATGTATATCTGAACACACACAATTTAACTAGATATGTCCAAAATTCAGTAAGCAGAAAATTTTCTCAAGTGTCTATTTGTATTGAAAAAAAAAATGACCAAGTTAGAAGTTTTGAATTTGGACAATTCAGTATTTTGCTACTTAAAAATAATTAGCTTTCAAACAACATATCTACTGTTATTAACTTTAATGACTAGGTTCTATCCTTGTTGAAGTTGTTTTGGATATGATAATGGTTGTAAAATGTTAACACTAACACTAATAGTAATATTAATACTACTGATAATACTTACAATAGCTACCCTTTGAAATACGCCTTATCCAAAATGCTTTGGGCAGAAGATCTCTTATCCCTCACAGTAATTCTATAGAATGAAAATTGCTTTTTACTGAAGAAACCAAGGCTTAGTGAGATTATGTGCCATTACCAAAGTCACACATCTAGTTAGCAGTGGAGGTTGGACTGAAACCCAGGCCTGCTTCTCTTTGCTGTTCTATTTCTTACAATATAAGTGGCATGTCATAATTCCAAAGCAGAAATTACTCTTTTGGCTTCCTCAACTGGTGATTCAAGTTGCATCTAAAGAAAATAATGATGTGTGTGGCAGACTCTTGAGTTAAATGTGCTGTGAAATGTATTATTGTTTGCTGTGTTGTCTAGAAAGATAGGAGTAACTTGAGTTCAAAGAAGGCTGCCCAGGTAGAGGCCTCATATTACTTATTTAAAATGTAAGTAACTTATTATCTATGCTAGTCATGACAACTATGCTGTTTGGAATTCATTAGATGCCTTCCCATTAAAAAGTTTTGTTGGGTTTTGTCAATGATTTTTGGTGTCTACACAGAGCAAAGATAAACAGTTCACAGGGGGAGAAAATGAAATCAAATAGAGTCCTCCTCTTACAAGCAGTCCAAAACAATTTAAAAATTGTTTGAGTTCTTTTGTATTGTGTAGACACTCCCTAAAATAACAGAAGTAATTTGAATAGATATTTGCTGAACCGTGGGAGGAGATTCATGTACCTCCAAACATTGGGGTTTCTGATGATCCAGCTCCTATCCCCCTCTCCCAAAAATCAAATGACTTTATCCACACAAAATCTGTCCAATAGAGATTTCTGCAGTGACAGAACTGTTCTAGTCATATGTGGCAAACCAGCACTTGAAATATGGTTACTTAACTAAGGAAATAAACTATAAATAATTTCAATGTAAATAGCCATTTATGTTTATGGCTACTATATCAGAAAGCCCATGTCTAGAAATTAGTATGTCTTAATAGGAAAGGATTTTATCTAAGTCACATATTAGAAATGCCTTCCAAAATTTTAGTGGCGATGTTGACCTGGGACAAAATCAACTTCAAGGGATGAAACATTTGAGATGAGATAAAAATACAATTGATTAGTTATTTTCAGTGATCCAAAAGGAGCCACTAATCTGGAAACAGTGGTATCATAGATAGTAATGATATTCAAAAAACCAGTCCTGAGCAATGCAAAAATGTATGTATGTAGGGTAACAGCAGTAATCAAAAGTTCGATTAATGAAAATAAACAGTTAAGACTACTCTAATGTGAAGGAATATTATTATAGTCCATGTAATACCAAATATAGCCCAAATATTCTCAAATTTCTAAACAATAACAGAGACAAAGGAATTATATGCTGAAATTAAGGTGTCTGGTTAAAAAGGAACAAAAGCATAGACCATGTACTTGAAAAAGGAACATGTCTTTCCAAAGGGGAAATCCTGTACACTGTTCTATGAGGGAGGGTATCTGAGAGTAAGATGGGTTTATAGTATGAGCCTCAAAGTAAATAACGAAACAAAAATGTCCCCTTCATTGTTGCTCCAAACACTTAGTCTCAATGTATTTCAGTCTTGAGTGTTTTCATTTTGAACAGCTCTGCTCCGTCATTGCAGCTTGCCATCTGGTGCATGCATGCTTTTCCTCATCCAACTGTACACTGCAACTACATGTCTACATAAAAACAAATTTGCTTGTTGGCTTACCATGGGCAGAAATTACAACTGCCCCAGCATTGCCTGAGTTTTCCCCCAAGAAGCTCAGTTTTCCTCTAAGGTTGCTTCTTCCCTTAAAATTCCATTGTTGAAAAAAACAAAAACTTTGATGTGCAGTACACAAAAAGTAAATCTTAAAATTGTAACATATCTCTGCACTACGGACATTAGATATTCAGAGTTGGGCAAGGACTAGTTGGCTTCTGTATTCAGATTGAAATACAGTAGGGGATTTGGGGTGTAGCTCAGCTACTTGTCAAATTTTTATTTATACCAACAAGATTTCTAATGCTAGAGGATCAGAAGAGCCTGACCTACTTTGGATAGCTTTAGATCTGGCCACCATGATGCCTTCTCCATATTCCTTTCTAAGAAGAAGGACACCTCAAGCTATGGTTCTTGCATCTGCAGCCTGAATGCAGCATGTTTCCCTACACTTTCTATTGCTACTTGGCAGATTTATGTTCATGGCAAACGTATAGATGCCAAATAAACAAGAGGACTTGGTTGTGCTTGGGACATGGCTTATTGATGGCCACCAGGACACTTTTCCAGTTGGATGAATATTAACTGAAATGCATGGCTTTATAGGGATGGGTGGATAAGAATTGCTGCCTTTCTCCCCTGGACTGGTCAGAACCAGAAGATGCACTGCAAATTATCCTCTGGTCAGATACTCTCCTTGTGAAGGATCACAGTGTAAAGTGATGAGCAGCCCTAAGCTACATTTGTCCTAAACTGACATCCATTTTCTAAGCCAATGCCCCCAGGTAGTGCAGTGAAAGAATAAATGCCTGTACTGGTTGCAGATAGTTTAGACTCAACTAGAGATGTCAGGCAGGTGGATAGCTTGGGACTCCCCCTTCTTGGTTGTGGGAATGTATGACTGATTAACTCTGAGAAAGAGGCTAGACATACACTGGGCCAAGGAACACATTCTATAAGGAAGCATATTTTAGAAGAGCAATAATTTGTACCTAATATAGAAAAGCTAAAATAAGATATTTTAAATCTGAGTTTGTATTTTGATGCTGTTTTTTTACTACCATTTTTCCTTCTGTTCTTCAGGAAGTGAATTATTATATAAAATAGTTGAATTGTCAATATAAGGAGGTATTTGATTAAAAGAAAAACTCAAACTGTTTGAAACTGGATGTGGGCACAAAACCCTACATAAGTAATGATGCCTAGAAAATTCTGGAACATGCTCCGTGCTGTGCTAATTTGTTATGGTTTTGTTTTGTTTTGCTTCTTCATTTGTTTGGATCTCTAACACTCTCAACATTATGCTATTTGTTTCATCCTGCTGGACTAACCATGTAGGCTGGTCACTATAGCTGAACTAGGCTGGGGGAAAAAAAAAAGGAAGGGGGATGGCAAAAGGAAGAATAGAAAGCTCTGATCAGATAAATAAATTATCTGGGAGCTGGTCCCCTCAATTGCTCCAGCTCAAGCAATTAAACCCCGACTGCCTTAAATCAAGAGGCACCAGCACTCCCATGTTCAGAGGTACCTGAATTGTGGTGAACTGGTCTACCAAAGTCTGTTGAACCCACTGAGAGTGGGCATAATGTCCAGGGTCTCTATCGCAGCCTCTTCTCCAAAAGGGAATAAAAGAATAAAAGGAATATTGTTTGCACATTTATTTTATACATACCTATATATTTACTTTTCCTGTAGACTGTATACCACCAGTAAGAAAGAGTGTACAAAAGTCTGTTACTTGGTACACTATTCCACCAACAGTATAGCTTTTGCCTGCTTTCTAAAAGGTAAGAAACAATCTAATTTTTATTTTTTTGTATGTTCATGTCTCTTCTGAGAAAAGAAATGTTCCCATGAAAACTGTGCATGATTACCTGTGAATCATTTATATGATGAAACATGTTTTCAAAGACAATCTGTTTGCTAAGCATAGTGTAGACAGCTGCACTGCAGGTCCAGGCTTGATTTCTTTTCTGGAGAATGTGTATGTGGATGTGTATACATTTGTCTTTGCTGAGCAAGTAACCAATAATGGTGGAATTGGTGCCGGTCACTCTGTTATGTGGTCTACTTTAAAACTACTGATGGAGAGAGATTATTTTTAAATGTGTGTTGTCATGCTCTGGTTTTAGAAGCCGATGTGGAAACTTACAGGGAAGGAAGGGGAATGTTTTACAAGCCTAGCAAAAACATTTGTCCTGGTTTATTTTTATTAAATACATTCCCAGAAATGTATTCATTCAAAAAACAATGAATGGCTTACCATCTTAAACCCAAAATAGTCTTAGTTCCTTTTTTACAGCAAAGGGACAGAAAAGACATTGCTGGATGGGCTTGATAGCATATTGAAGATGATCTGTGCCTCATAGTTCTGCCTTAGAGAAACACAGAACGAACTTCAGTTGTGTCACATGTCACTGAGCAAGGAAAGCTTCAATGAAAAACCTCAAGAGTGTAAAATGAATGTTAACATTAGTCAAACCCAGGAATTACCAAAAAATACCGAAAGTGTTCAAACTGTGTGACCTGGACATGGGAATGAGCAGGCATAGGAATAATCACTGATTCATCACTGAAGTTTATTATTTGGGGCTCTCACTAAAAGATATATGCTAAGACTTTATTATTATTTTGTTATTTATTAGTAGTAGCACCAGTTCCCTCATTTAGCTTCCATAATAGTTTAATATAGAGGAAAACAACCCTTGTATTGACAAACACCCTTATCCAGGAGTCAAAGTGTTCCCAACTGTGGAGAAACAAACAGTGGAAAACATGGAGTAGAGTTATTAATATCATGTGGTGGCTGTGAATGAAGGTTGCCGTTTGATTTGCTTTTAAACCTGCTATTGTGCTACAAAAGAGAGAAACAAATCTGTAGAAAGATTCCAACAGAGAACAGAGAGGTTCTATCATGGGAGGGGGAAATACTGCTTCCTCATTTCTATGTTGCTAACATAGAACTTTTATCAGATCATTGCTGTGTGTCCTTCCCCCCGCCCCCCTTTTTCTTAAATGGGGCATTTAGCACTATAAGACAGAACAAGAGTACTTTCAGGGTAATTACATTTCCTGTTGATTTTTGATGGGTGGCTGCAACTCAGTCTTTAAATTGGGATATATTGTTCACATACTAATTTCCTTTTTCCATATCAACATGATCTGTCCTAATTTTTAAATAGGGCATTCTTTTCTCCCAGTGAATATATAATGATATTCCAGTGAGATTTCAAGTTTTTGTACACCAAGGGCTTGTCAAAACACTGCAACATATCAATTGAATAGTCCTTTTACATGAGACTTCCTAAAGATTAAAAGAGAAGGAATTTTCCCTGGGTGAAAATGATAGGATTATTCTCAATCCATTAAAAATTCTCTTTAGTTCCATTCTGAGTTGATGCCTTTTGGGTTAAAGGATGCAAGATGAAAATGTCCTAAGTCAATTTTTCAGTTAAAAAAATACTTTTAGGATGTGCTGTTTCAAAATAAACTTATGGCTAGGATTCTCTTGTTTCAAAGATTTTGATTGGGTGCTCTCCTTTTCTGCCAATTTGTAAAGGTGGCTTTACAAATGAATGATAATGATCTTATACTGCTCCTTTAAAAAATAATTGGGAAGCTGGGGGCTCCTTGGTGACACAGTTGGTTAAGCATCTGACTTTTGATCTTGGCTCAGGTCACGATCTCATGGTTGCTGAGTTCAAGCCCTGTATCGGGCTGTACGCTGATGGCACAGAGCCTGCTTGGGATTCTGTCTCTCCTCTCTACCCCTTCCCTGCTTGTGTGTGTGCGCTCTCTCTCTCTCTCTCTCTCTCTCTCTCTCTCTCCCTCTCTCAAAATAAATAATACACTTTAAAAATTTTTTGAAATAATTGGGAATTTGGTCTAAGTTGCATTTACTTGAAAAGGGGAGTGACCTGCCTTGTTCAGGTTACAATAAGACAGGAAATCTCAGTAGAACAGTGAAGAAAGGCACATAAGTTGTGTGGTCAAATCCATTTCTACATTGTTTTTAGGCAGACAAAACAAAAACAATAAAGGAAATTTTGTAGATTCAAGAGTAAACACATGAAGTAAGACTTCAGTTTTAGCCCCCACACCCTAGCAAAGGCAGAGTCTACAAGCAGGCACCTACCTGTAGGAGGTTGAAGGAAGCAGGTCCAAATTCACACAGAACCTCATCTGGCTTGAAAAGGTACTCCATTATCCTGCCTCTGTTGAACACAGGGGTCTGTCAGAATAGACACCACAGGTCAGACATCAGCTGAATCAGCCCATTTGGCATTTTGTCTGAATGTTTGTGGATTTTAAAACTCTGCAGAAGGGTTATCAATCTAATGACATTTATGTTAAAATGCAATTAAGCAAGAGAAACACAATCAATCTAGCATCATCACCAGGTCAAAAAACAGATTGTTTTGTTAGGAAGTAAATTTTCACACCGCAGGATGGTATTCTTACTTTAAACCTTGAACTTAATTCAGCCTTGCACGTAATAGCCCAGAGTCTTGTTTTTACAAGTTATGTTCCTCCTAGCAAGTGCACTGCTTCTAATATAATTGACATTTCAATAATTTATTAACTGGTATTGTAAAAAAAAATCAATAATCTCATCTCTTATAGTTACTATAATGGGGTTATCTTACATTTTAAAGCTTTTTGGGAGTGTGTGATCAAGTTTTTTGTATCATGTTATGAACCTCCCTCCCCCTTTCATGTTCAGTGTGATGTTTCTGCGCTAACTGGAGACACTGTCAATTTAAAATCCATTTTGAAACACTCTATAAGTATAGCATAGCATAGAATATATGTTACCTGACCTTTGACATAGAATCACCTTAGAAATAAATGCAGCTATAAATCTTGTTGGCCTATTTCTTTCTACCTAAGAGTTCTCTGAAATACCATTATTTCTCTTCTTGGGGTTTGATATCTCAGCATCCTCAAAAAGCAACTAATATTTGCCACCTCAGTTCTACAACTTCAGTTCAACTTAAAGAATGGGATGGAAGTTCACATGGCTGGAAGTTGTACTCTTTCTTAGCATAAAAGAAACATTTACATTATGCCTCAAAGCCACGACAATTATGTCAACTTTTACATTTAATCATGGCACCACACCATCTGGCCAGGATTTGTGAACTCTAAGGGCGTTCTTAAGTTGGGTCCATCAAAGAAACATTTGTCAAGCACCACTCCTCTGGGCCAGCCCTGAACAGACTAGGAATTGGGGACAGACATGGATGATACCCTCAGGGAGCCCAGATCTGACGGAAGACTCGAAGGTAATAAATGATAATTGACATTGGCAGGGCCTCTTCGAAGAGGTCTGTCCCAAGTGCTAGTAAGCTCCAGGTGGAGAGCATCACCCAGCAGGTTTTGTTTGAGCGGGTCTCAAATCATGAAGGACTCCAGGCAACCATAAAGAAAAGTCCCTCAACACAGAAATCAAGTATGCACAGAGCCAGGAGTATAAAAAAATACGGTATATACTGGGACTAGAAAGTAGTTCTGTGATGTTGGAGTATTGTGCTTTGAGGAAGATAGTTGCAAGGAATGACATGCAGGAAAGCAGCCTATGTGTTGAGGGACTGAGTCACCTGCATCTTTGTGCCTTTAGCAAAGGGCCTGGCAAATACTAGGTTCTCAATAAGTATGCATGGAATGACTGGACTGTAAACCTCACATACCAAAGGCTCCTAAGCTTACCTAGAACATAGTAGGTACACATTAAATAATAAGTAATTATTAATAACAAAATGCCCCATCTATAGATTCAACAAGTAGAACTGTATTCTTCCAGATAAAATCTGAAAAAGTTACAAACTGTCTTGAAAAGGTAATTTTTTGGCCCGATGTCATAGGTTTCAAAAATATGCTGTAGTTATTATATAAAACTCTTAAAACTGACAGTGAGTGCTGTATCTGCACTTGTTCAATTAACTAAGGTGTCTTTTGATGAGCTACCCTGTGTATAAAACCAACAAAGTTTTATGCCTATTTCTTTCCTTTGATAGAATACAGATACCCTATTTGCCTTTCAAAGGGCACATGAATTTCAAATTTACCACTGGAAATGGATCCTATGCACTTGCTTTAAGCAGTTATCACTTCTAATTTGGTAAAAATAAAAACATTATCAATTTTGTACTTTTCTGATTCTTAAGTACTTTTTACTTTCTTAAAATTTTTTTTATCGACTGGCATTTAGGACAGATTTTGACTTTTAGGCCTCAAGTATCATTTGCATTTAAAAAGAAAACACTGTGTATCCTAAACCAAAGTCAGTTAATCTCTACAATCTTTCTTCTTCCCAATTACTGGAATGAGCATCCTCTCAGGACTCAAGAGACAGTGACTCTTATTTCCGCCTTCTAAAGACATGTCTCAGCTTCGCAGATTTTTTTTTTTTTTTGGCTGTACAATGGAACTTGGATGCATTTTAAATTAACTTTCTCTAGGAATCAAAGGTAATCATTATTTCTCTTTATGATCCACATGAATATTCTCATTATTTTTTTTCTTTTCAAGTTTAAGATTAGTTTTAAATTCCCTTTATATTGCTGCCTTCTTTCAGAGTAACCTCTGAGGACCCAACCTTGCACTAAAAGGACTGAGCAAATGTGTCTGAATCCTCTTCTTGCTGAGCCGACCCACACACTTAGAAGAACATGACGTGGATCAGCAACCCCACTTCCTGTAAGTGTTGGTCCAACTTTTGGTTATGACCTTGTGTGTGCCATTTCTTTTCTCTGGCCAAGAAAAAGGGAAGCAGGGCTAAGGTCCTAATGCTGGCTCTGATAATTAAGGTAGAATAAGCTTTATCACCTCATGGACCTCTGTGATCTTTGATAAGTCATATCCTCTGTGATCTTCAGTTTCCTCTGGTAAAAGATGGGAACATGTTTTTCTCCAGGGGATGCCATGAAGCTTGAATGGAATCATGTAAATAAAAGTCTTTCTTTAAAAAGGATGAGCATATGTGAGGACTCTTAGTCCCAAATCATCTTTCTATTTTAATTGACTTTGCTCTCTTTTTTTATGTGGTTACATTTTTTGTTTACAATAAACCATCAAAGTTGGAAGGAATGACATCTAGATTGCCAATGAAGTCAGGCAACCTTTTCTCTAGGTACAACAGGCTCTATTTTCGAGATGGGTCATTTTGGTCTTTTGATGGGTCAGTAATAGTCTTTCAGCTTGGTGAAATTGACAGAGAATGCTATCAGTCATTCAGCAAGGCTGCTGTGGGACAGATAGGCTCATACTGCCTGATACATGAACCACTCCATATGATTAACATCGACAGGTAACTCCACGCTGGCTGGCAAGCTGAAGAGCATTTTAAGTACAAATAATCATTTTGGGGTATGTCTTGAGTGACAGAGTAATGACTGAGTGGAACAGAGTCCCTTAATCTTTCCTTGTGAAAACACATTTTGTTTCCTTTCAAGGCTAGGGTACTACAACAAAATCAATTAACAAAACCCCTGAGAGATCTTTGTTGGTACTTTGAAGTTTGGTATTTATCAAGCTTATATCAAATATAGAATTTCCTTGAAGGGCTAGGCTCGTTGATCTTAGTCTTCAAAGGCCTCAGATAATGTTTTATAGCAATTTAATAATAATAATAATATCAATTAGGATAATGATAATAAGTCGACCATATTATTCCTATTGCTACAGACTTACAAAATACCCACCATCCATTGAGAGAGGACTTAGTGTCCCCACTTAACATATGAGGAAACTGAGGCTCAGAGAAGTGAAGCAACTTTCTAGTGACACACACAACTTCCCAACGGCACAGTGGATGTCTGAACATGGGCTTCTGGCCAGAGTCCTGTTTAATCAACTTTTCTGAAATTAAATGGATTGGGACACAAGTTTCAGTCTACATAATCTATCTTATCAGCATTTATGGCTCTCATCAATTGATTCTAGAGGCCCTCCAGGGCTTCAAGGCAGAAATTATAATCTGAGTTCAGGGTTGCTTTGAAATGAGATGTGCTCTCTTGTTTCTTCTTCCTGGATGGTACTACAAATGATGAGACTATTTGGTGTTCTTTCCACCTATTGTTGAATTCTTTGGATGGTCTAAAAAATTAAAGACTGTAGTTGTTGCTCCAAGAACATGGTTCTTCTAGAGTTGAAAATGTTTAACTCTTGAGAAATCATTGAAATCCATTGAGTAACAACCTCAAGGCCATCCTGGGCTGAGTGTAGCCTGTTCAGAGTTACAGTCCCAAGTTATCGTATATTGATGGCTATAAGCAGACTCACCCTCTGCATTCAGTGACATGAGAACCAAAGCTCATAAAATTAAGCTTAGAAAAGGATTTGCTCACATTTTAAAATAAATGGCACTTCCCTGGCACAAAAATGCAAAAAGCTAATTCCTTCCATGGCTTCATCAGCTATTTCCTCTGTCTCTGCTTTTGCCAGAGTGAAGCCCCATAAATATACTGGGCACCAGAGTCATTATCATCTGTGTTAGCCAAAAATTTGATTAAGCTGGCCTTCCAGGGTTTGCATGAGAAATTCTAGATTTTTGTTCTGGGAACTTAATTCCTCTTTTTCTCATTTCGGTCATGTTTGCAAATTTCCTTTGTATTTTAATTTGCCGTGGTTTGCCCAAATCCAGACTGAGACTTTAGCTGTTGTTTCTATTCAGGTGAAAAGTGAAAGCACACCTGGCCGTCTGCACAGGCATACAGTCAGGCAGTGGTCCAAGGCAAGTATCATTTCACATCCTTCTAAGTATCCTGAGGAAGGTTTGCTACCCAGCCCAATGAATGTAATGAAGTTTCCAGGGCAAGCTCAGTCCCTAAGCGGCCCTCCTCACATACCATCAATGTCCTTTCAATATTCCAAAATTATAAGACATTACACTAAGGAAGTCTATAGACCCTAGACCATTAGAACCAAAGACATCAATACCATCAAATTGGGAAAGAGATCCCTACTATGATCTACTGTGATGTGACCCTTTCAAATATTCAAAAAATATTCCCTCCCTGGGTAGTGGATTCTCAGTCCACTGAGTGGCAGGTACTGTAGCATCACTGGGGGCTCCTATTTAACTGCCCTACAAAGTAAAAGAAAGTGAAATAGGGGATCAGCATGTGAGACCCTGCCGTTTGTGGCAAGTGGGCAAAATGTAGACCCTTTAGAAAAGATCATCTCTCTGTGCCTCAGTTTCCTCATCTGCAAAATATAACCTCATAGGGTAGCTGTGAAGACTACACAGAAGTAAAGTACTTAGAACAGAGTTTGGCACAGCAGTTATTCAAATGTTAACCATCAGTGTTGTTATTAGGTTACTTAACATTAACTGAATTTTTCTATTTGTGTTTCCTCTAGGAAAGAATTTGGAGATTCCAATCTGATCCTTTTCCATGTGACCTCTTGTACCCATTCTATTTCTGTACCACACATAATAAAGTTGGAGAGTGCAAGTAATCCATCTGCATCTGATTTTTGTCTGGAAAAATTTGCAGGATTTTCAGATTGAAGTTACAATACATCTCCTGTCTTGTCTTTCACCTGTTCAGTATCGATCATTTCTGGAGCAATGGTGTCTTAAAGCCAAAATTTCACTGCACTAACAAGAGAGATACCTGTGAAACCACATTTAAACACACTTTGCTTCCATTTACTTTTATAACACAGCACATATTTCCTGAATTTAGGCATAAATACATTCAACACGGTCACCACAGTGGCAATGTTACATTAAAATATTGCTGTTAGGGGGCGCCTGGGTGGCTTAGTCGGTTAAGCGTCCGACTTTCGCTTAGGTCATGATCTCGCGGTTCGTGGGTTCGGGCCCCGCGTCGGGCTCTGTGCTGACTGCCAGCTCAGAGCCTGGAGCCTGTTTCAGTCTGTGACTCCCTCTCTCTCTGACCCTCCCCTGCTCACGCTGTCTCTCTCTCTCCTAGAAATAAATAAAACATTAAAAAAAAATTAAAAAAAAATAAAATAAAATATTACTGTTAGTACTCAAATATTTATGGAAATACCAAGGAGTAATTTTAAAATTCTATTTATGGAAGAAAATCTGTCGAGGAGAAATCTTTTGAAATGCCTTAAAATTTATACTTCAGTCTAATTTATATCTTTTGTTTCCTAACCTGGTGTTCATCAAAATGTTGCAAGCTTCCCCACAGTTCTGATGCACATCTAGTTGGGAACTTTTTTCCTTTAAACCCTGCCTGATAATCAACACATGCAATATGGTGTTGATATGATGGTGATCATTTAGATAGCAGAGTGTTTTCAAGGATATTAAAATGACTGATTTAAAAATCGAAAAATTATTCAGGTTTATCCCACACATGGCATCGACGATGTTCCCAGGAAATCATCTCTAGCTGTCTGCTATCACTGTGAGAAGCTATTTCCAGGTCTCCTCTCAAGAGACTCTTCCAGGCTGGTATTAAAAACTAAATAAAGACGAAGCTAATTGCTGAGCTCTATTCCTGGGACCTGAAAACAGCACCATCTTTTTGTTCAAGGCTGAATCTCTGTGACAACATCAGATGAGAAGCTGGGCCATGGCTTCCAGTTTCTGCAGAGGGGCACAGGTCATGGCCTTTTGTAGGCCCAGGGAGTTGATCCATCTTTCTGCAGTCATTCCAAAGTACTCAGGAGGTCACCTCTGAATTTAATTAGCCCAGAAGTTATCAAAGAGATGGCCATTTTTAAATTTTCAGTCATGTGCCTTTCAGTCTGTGCATTGACTTCTTTTCTACAAATATTAGTAGAATATTAGTAACTACCTCAAAAGGTTGTGATTAGGATTAAATGTACATAGTATGCTTAACATAATGTTTAGTATATAATATGACAGTCAATAATTAGTTGTTATTCTTCTTATGAATATCACCAACTAAGCTGTAGCTGCTCAGTTCCCATGGTATCTATTAGGCACAGAGACATGTTTACATTTAAACAAATTAGAATTAGGAGTGCCTGGGTGGCTCAGTCAGTTAAGCATCCGACTTTGGCTTAGGTCATAATCTCTTGGTGGGTTCAAGCCCCACATCAGGCTCTGTGCTGATAGCTCAGAGCCTGGAGCCTGCTTAAGATTCTGTGTCTCCCTCCTCTACCCCTTACCCACTTGTATGTGTGCATGTTCTCTCTCAAAAATAAACAAACATTTAAAAAAATTTAAACTAGTTAGAATTAGATAAAATTATTTTGTTCCTCAATTTTACCAGCCACATTGCAAGTGGTCAACAGGCACACATAGCTAATGACTACCATACTGGACAACAAAGATATAAAACACTCATCCTCATCACTAAAAGTTCTATTGGATAGTGTTCTGGGCCATCACCTAGAGAAAGTAAAAAGGAAGGTAGGAATATCCATTATAGAAGAGAGATCTTTTATTCTTAGCACTTTCCAATGACTGTGAAAATAGTCTAAAGACTCTGAAAGCATTGGAGTCCATTTATTTTGTAGCATCTAGTAAAGACTGGTCTACATTGTGGAATGTACAATAAATACTGTGAGCAATCACAACAACAAATTTCCAGAAAGTTTTCTCTCAATTGGGAAGGTTCCCCATTCTTTTCATATACTCTTTATGATGTTCTGGGTTTATTGATTCTCTAGTTGCACATAATTCTTGAAAACCAGGCAAGGTGGCAACTCTGTCATCATCACACATCTTATAGTAGAACTCTGTAGCTAGTGGAGAGGATGATTCTCTCAATCACCACCCAAATGGGAGCAACATACATACTCATTTGCCACACCAATGTTGCTCAACAGCAGAAAAGCAACTTAAATATTCAAGGATGTGAACAAAGGCCCTCACCCAATACCAAATAGCACCTTTCCAAGAACTTTTCACTTGTAATTACCCAAATTTGCAATTTGGGTGTTGTCTGAAAAATGATTGATTTTTTCCTTTAGAGTCAAAGTGACATGCCCTATGAATTGTCCCATGCATTAATCAGTGATTTGTACTATCCATTGGTTGGTCCCTGGCGTCAGTGTCTGGCGGTGCTTTGTAAATTTTTGAGACTAATGAAAAAATACAAGCAAAAAGCAAAAGATGTCTATCATTTTCAACAAGCAGAAGTTTTATGTGAATCATGAACAGTTTGTGATGTTATATATCATCTAGTGGAGTCTCTGCTATCAATTTATATTCTGGAGAACTTTTACTGTAAGACTAGGAGAGGAAGCTAGGAACAAGAGCCAGTATAGTATACTAAATCCTGCAGCAGCTCTTCCAACTGGTTTAGTATACTACAGCTGAAGAGAGCTCTCTCCTACCTTCTCAGATCACTCATTCCCGAACTCAGGATGTAAAATAGCTGCATAAGGTAGAGGAAAAATAAAAGCTGCCTCTTTCCGTTTGTGAACTTTCCATACAAACTATATATTATTTAATGGACAAATAACACAAGAGATTATACTGATTGCTAAATACTGCCTACAGATTAGTAGCAATGAGTCTATGTTCCAAAAATGCAGAAAAGATAAAAAGAAAATTCCATAAAATTCTTAAAAATTACATCATCATCAATTAACCGTGAAAATCAACTTATCCTTATACACCACTTTATAGTTTAATTTTGGCATGTGCTTGCACATACAGCACCTCATTCCATCCTCAGGACATCACACTGAAGGAGGTGGCATCATACAGCTCATGGGGGTTAAGAATATCATCCTAACTATTAGTCGCAAGGTAGCTTTAGAACCCATTCTGACACCATTTTATATACACCCATGTCTCTTTAAAGAGCTCAAATATCTTTAGACTGACAAGTTCATTTTTAAGCCAGGGAGGGGAAATCCCTCATCATAGAAGATTCAGATTTATAGCATAGTCTGGAAAAAACCAACCCCCACCCTCTTTTTTTCTTCTACTTGTGGATGATTATCAGCACTGAGTAGCCACTGGTCATCTTATCCAAGGGAAGGTAAACAGCTCAAGCCAGAATGGAAAATAAAGTTGGATGGCTGTAGGAGAAGGAATGAATTATTAATGTCAGATAACAACTTATGCTGTATATCTCCCTGAGGCCAGGAGGCTGGTGTGGCTGGAGATGAGTATGTAGTGTCTGATGGAAGGGAAGAGCATTTTGTCTTGCACTTTGTTCAGCTTCTACTAAATGGGTTATAAAGACCCTGTATATAACCAATTTAAATCCAGGTTTCTTATTTGTAAGCTTGCAAGACTTACTACAGAGATTAAACCAAGTCTGAAAAGAAAGAGAAGTTTACTATTTCTTTTGTCAATTAGTTTTCTTGTCAATGGAGCCTGACCCCAAACCAACCAACCAACATGACTGATGGGAGTGTTTACTATCGTTAGGGACTGGACACATATTGCTGACACAGAATGAGCCACAGCTCCTCCAGGAGTTCACAACTGAAAAGAAAAGGAAGAACAACTAAGTCCTTGTCAGACATGACTCTTGGATCCATTAATAGAAGTATGTGATGAAGGCTGAACGTAGCCATTTGCTCTCATGGATGACAAGAAGACGGTCTAACAACTGTGGCTTGAACAATGAACCAACATGGGAGAGGGTGTTCCACACAGAGGGATCATCTTCAGTTAAGTCCACATACATACAATGGTGGCAACATTATTAGCAACAGTGCTGGGCAGCAGGTATTGAGTACCTCCCATGCACAAGCCACTATTCTAAGTATTTGACATGTATCAACTCATTTAATCTTAAGAACCATGTTGTATATGCTGCATTAGGCCCATATTACAGATGAAGAAGGTGAGGCACAGAGATATTAAATAACTTTCCCAAAGTCACACAGCTGATAATTAGAGGAACTTGCATATATGCTCAGTCTTTTGAGATCAGAGGTCATGCTTCTGACCACTGTAATGCCTTCCAATTATCGGTCCATTGAGGAAAATGCATTCTCCAGTATAGTTAGACCATAAGGCTTCTCAATGATGGCACTAGTGACATTTTAAGCTGAACAATTCTTGGTTGCAGGGGGCTGTCCTGTGAACTGTAGAATATTTAGCAGCATCCCTGGCCTCTAGCCACAGATGCTCAGTAGCACCTCCATCCTACAGTTGTGTGAATCTAGCAGAAATGTCTCTAGACACTGCCAAATGTTCTCTGAGAGCACAGTTTGCCCAGCTGAAAACTACTGGACAAACATGATGTGTGAAGCTGAAGAAAGGCAGAGAAATATATCAGAGCTGTTAATATCCTCAAATTCTATTCTGAAGGCAGTGGGAATGTACCTTTAGAGAGAAAGGTGCCAGTTGGGGTCTTATAACTAAGGAGTAGCAGAAGAGATAACTTGAGGAATCATTAGAGCAGGAGATTCTGTGACAGAGAATGCTCACTTGGAGTTCTCAACTTAGGAACAGAATGTATTCTCAGATTTTATGAACTGTATGTTCAAAAGTCCTGAAGTTAAAGATACCAAAGGAAAATCTTTAAGAACAGTGCAAAAGCTGAGGCAACAATTTTACCGAGTGGTCCCTGGAATACAGCCAATCCCTGACTTGGAAGCTCAAAACTCAGTTTTATGTTAAGCTAGAAAGCTTCTGGATATGGGGGGAAAAACTGACTACCCAGTCTTCCTAAAAAGCTCCAATGTCAGATTCCATGTAATTGGTTGTTTTTTTTGTTGTTGTTGTTTTTGTTATAATTTATTTTTAAGACAAAGAGTATGAGTCAGGGATGGGTAGAGAGAGAGAGGGAGACACCGAATCTGAGACAGGCTCCAGGCTCTGAGCTGTCAGCACAGAGCCCGACGCGGGGCTTGAACTGTGAGATCATGACCTGAGTGGAAGTCAGACACTTAACCGACTGAGCCAGCCAGGCGCCCCTCCATGTCATTGTTTTAAGTGTGAACATAGTCATGTGAACTTTAGTGAGGGCAAGATTTACTAGACACTTGGCAATAGTGGAAAAAATACAAGTTTTCTCCCCACAACTCTCTATATGGGACAAACTTAAAACTGAGTTACATATTTAGAGCAGCTCTTTTATAAACAGCAAAAAAGATCTATGCAGTTTTAAGTATCCTACAAGAAACATGTTATAAAACAAGAGATGGTTTGGAGCACCTGGGTGGCTCATTCAGTTAAACGTCTGACTTGGCTCAGGTCATGATCTCACAGTTCTTGAGTCCAAGCGCTGCACAGAGCTCTGCACTGACAACTTAGAGCCTGGAACCTGATTCCGATTCTTTGTCTCCATCTCTCTCTGCTCCTCCCCTCCTCACACTCTGTCTCTCTCTCTCTCAAAAATAAATAAATATTTAAAAAAATTTTTTTAACAAAAGATGGTTTTTAAACGATCTAATTCAGAATTGTGCCTCAGGCAATAAACACTGGCCTAATTGTACAATTTCATCATTCTCCAAACATCAGCTTTCTTTTCTATTCCCTATTTTGACTCTCAGTGAGTTATGACACTGGGAAGGATTAAAAAGGAATATTTTCTGAGCTTCCTTTACAAGATTGCCATGGCCATTTTGAATCTAGTGCAGCTCCAAGCTTCTAATGTGGTTTCAGAGACAGATTTATCTTAAGAGAAATAACTAACTTGAATTTAAATTAAAAAGAAAATTTTTAAAAAGAAGAACTTGATTGCCTCTGAAAAATCATCAAATCCCAGAGGAAGCAAACAATGCATCTCTGACAGAAAAGGCCAGCCTTTGAGTCAGAGTCCAGGACTTTGGAATTAGAGACATAGCATGATTTTGACAAAAACACCTTCCCATCTCAGCTGCCTCACATGGGAACACTGGGATTTGATCAACCTCATTAACTAGGTTCTTTTGAGGTTGGGTGAGATGACACAGCTAAGGTCCCAGGATATGGTCTGACCCATGGCAGATATGCAGTAATTAATATTCCTCCATGTACAGAAATTAAGAGAATCATTTAGGACTTTGGTGAGATCAGACCTTTCCTGGAATGTCCTGGAGACTCTTCTTGTGTTCAGAGAGGGGCATAACCTGTCTTCAGCAAGAGCAGATCCCAGCCACTTTGTGACTCTCCCTCAACTCAGGGCAGGAAGCTGCCCCCACAGCCCATCTCCCTTGATGGGGGGCTGGAAACTGTAACCCCACCCTCTCTGAGTCAGCAGTTCGCCTGGGAATAACATCAGGCCCTCTGCTTGCACCATAGTGGGAGAAATACATAATAGACAGCGTTGTCTTCGACAGCTTTGTTTTAAAAAAGATACTCACATAGAATGTTTAAGTCTAGATCAGGCATTCAGCTAAGGATTTCAAATTTTAAGCAGCTGTAGTTTTTTCCAAGCTTACAGTTTGCATTTGAAGGAGAATGCTAAGTTGTTAGAGTCTTCATAAATAGTAAATAGATTTATACTTAAATATCCTGTAATATGTTCTTTGTTCCTTTTATTCAGAGGCAAGCTGCAATTCCTCATTAAACACGATAAATCATTACACAGCAGCCACTGTATGGGAAGAACAGCCAACAAAAAGTACAGTGTCTGTACTGATGAAAGGCAGGTAAAGACACCAAACCCCAAACATCTGCCAGCCATTGTTGGGGAAAGAGAACACTGAGCAATGCCTTGTGACATTTTAAGGACAGCAAACATCTAGCATGAATGGAAGTAGTTTTAAGATGTTAGGAATAAATTCAGATCATAGGATTAGGCGATGAGTGCTCATCTCATTGGTGACTCCTTCCTTCCCTTCAGAAGTGAAAAAAAGCATTCCTCTCCAAGAAAGATGTTAACAACAGAAAGCAAGTAGCCAGAAAGTGCAATTGACAAAATCCCAAGAGGGCAGTGAAAACGAAGCATGTTCTCCTCTTTCCTCTGGGAAGCAGGAGCATGAAATTGTTCAGACTGCTTGGGGACTGCTGATATCGGGCGTGGCACTGACAGCCACCCAAGACATGCTTGGGACTGTGCAATACTGAGAGGCTCTGGCAGAGTGGCAGATGGGACTTTTGCCAGCATGCTGCCCAGCCATTCCCAGAAGATGCTTTTGTTCTCAATGCCACTGATTCTCCGCTCTCTAGTGGAGTCCTGGATCTGGAAGCTCATGGTTGCCTTTATTTCAAGCCACCCCTTCTGGCATTCCTAAGGTTGTAGGGGGAGTATAATTAAACCGGTAGTAGGAGCTTCACTCAGAAAATACCCTCTCAACCTAAAGAGTGGATGGTCAGTTAATAGGGACTCCTAACAAAAGAGGTTCTTCACTCAAATTATTCAGAAGCCAAACACTGAGTTGAATGGAACACATTCATGTATTATTCATGTAATGCGACCTGCTAATCGTATCTCTAATTGGACAGTTTCAGACACTAAGGTCTATTAAGTTGGGAGCTGTTTCTTCCCCCTTGGCTATTACAGCTTCAGTACCTGGCATGGTTTCTGTCTGGTGCTTGCTAGACGGGCAGTCCACTTTTTGAGCTAATGTATAAAATACAATGAAAGTTGCAATACATATATTTCCAAGTAACATTAATTCAACTACATGGATTCTGCAGAAGAAAAGCGTAGGAGGAGAAGAGGAAGAGAAGGAAAGAAAAATGTCTCTCCTTGCTTTTCTTGTTCAGTCTAGAGATAGGCCTCCCCTCCTAAGGAAAAGTGAAGCCTCAGCAAAAATGCAAAGAGAATCCAAATAAGTATTTCTGGACTTTTCAGCTTCTGCAGTCCTAGGCCTTAGCGATTAATGAATAATTGAAGGCAGTGCTTCTCAAATTTTAATGTCCATGTGATCATCCAAGGATCTCGTTAAAATGCTGGTGTGAATTCAATAGGTTGCTCAGACTCTGCGATTCTAACAAGCTCCTGGGTGCTGTCTATGCTGATGGCCTTTGGACCACACTCTAGATGACATGGATTGAGGGAACTGTGCAGGAAAATTTTGATCGTGCCAAACTTTTTACCAGGCATGCTGACTTTAAAACCTAACCCCTATACAAGATGTGGGTCAACCAGATGCAGACATTTTAAACTAACCTCACACAGTCACTCTATAATTAAATAGTGAACATGAAAACTTCCCATGATTCAACTGACTTTTGCTACCTGAAGGTGTTTCAGTCTCGCTGAGCAGAAAACATATAAAAATATGGCAAGTTATCATCTCACTTTCAAGTCATTTTAGGTTATTCTTGCAAGTACCATGGTTGAAAACACCTAAAGTGATAAAAAGATAAATTGTAAAATATTCAAGCCCCGTTTGCTCTGTCAGATATACTGATCTTAATTAGAGGCTGCAGATTTTCATCTAATTGCTAACAGTGAGTTGGCTTTTGAATAATTAGGAGGAGGGGTGCAACTTATGGTTGGAACAGCCTCAGAGTACAAAACACTTGTTTTTCAAATGTCACTATGACATTTCAAAAAATGTTCAAAAGAGAAAGATAGTAATACCAAAATAGTGCAAATATTAATCCAACACTGAAGTCTAGTGAAAGGGGCCCTGTGATCTCTGGCTGAGATAAAGATGCTCTGACTCTGTGGTTCTTGGCGTTGACTGCCCTTTGGAGTTAACTGGAGCGCTTTTAACCTACACCCATGCCTAGGCCTCACCACCCAGCACCCTGTGCAGTTAGGTCAGATGGAGTCTAGGCACCTGTGGTCCAAACATCTCCCCAGTGAGTCTAATGGCAGTCAGAGCTGAGAACCCTTGCTCTAATGCAGAGATCCTCAACTCTGGTCCCATGACCAGCAGGATCAGCACCATGCAAGAATTTATTAAAAACAAAGATTCTTGTCCACTCACTCCCTGACCTGCTGAATCAGAAACTCTGGGATTGAGTTCTATCAATGTGTGCTTTAACAAGCTTTCCAGGTGCATGCTACTAGAAATTCTTTCCTGAGAAGGATGAGGGTCCTTGTCAATGTTCTTACTGAAGAGATTCTTATGAGGGGCCATTGAAAGATCTCATGTCGGAGATCTGCTGGGTGGCCAGCAACCTTGGCTGTAGTATTAATTCTAGAGTTGGCTCTGCTGCCTCCAGTCTGGGAATCTCAGCAATGGAAGGAAACTTAATGACATTTAATTAAAGATCTAATTGTCACCATGCCATTTAAAAAATGTGATCATGTATATTATGTTTGAATATCTCTAGTGATAGGAACTCACTACCACATGGCCCAATGTCTTCCATTTCAGATGCTTACCAGGAACAGACTCTATGTATTTTAAAAGATGACTCATTTTAGAAGATGATTCACAAGGTGTGACAATGACACCTGGGATGGATGTTATGCCCTTCCTTGGACTCCTGCACAAACTGAGGCTTAAAGAAGTTTTATCATTATCCAAGGTCATGCAGTTTCATACAAAATTTATACCAAGTTCTTGTCTTGAAGCCCTATAGAGAATTAATTTTCAGAATAATCAATAATCTGTTGTTAAGAAAACCTGTAAAACTGTTGCTTTACATTTTCTTGTCTCTAAAATAAATATTCCTTGTTCCTCACAGCCAATATCTAGTCCCTTCATCATCCCTGCTGGGTCCTATTGATCAGCAGATCAAATAGCAAGACTACTAATAGACTGTGCATTCGAAATATCCATTAGAACAGTGTTGTTTTTCATGTCTTGACACATGTAAAAAATGATAATCCTGGTAAGGCATACTCAGTAAACTGGAGTGGATTCAGGGAGGGAATCCATGTCAGACTTGCAGGAAAAACATCACATCTTATGTATAATGATATTAACAGTAACCAAAAGTTTTAGAGAAGAGACTGAATTTATATCTAACTTCAAAACTTAGTATTTTCATTATTTTCATAAAATCTTGGACTTGCTTCCATGAACAGATATTTCATATACACTTATATGCATGAAATGGGTACAAACAATTCCTTCCTGGTTGAGACTATTTGATGATGATCTCTTCAGATTCTTGATAGAGAACATAAATGACAAACTTTGTGTAAGTAGATGATAAAAAGTTTTTCTCAGCACAAATTGAATGAAGTCCTCTTAAAGCTCCTTGGGGGCTCTTGTCCATCATGGCAGTGTCACACACTATACTGAACCTTATATCCAGGTGAGAGGGTACCTCAATGCCCATGCTCCATGGCAAAAGGGCAAGGGCTGGATTTCATTCATTGTGCCCTTTGCCTACAGGAACAGTGAGATAAGTCACCAGTTCATTTTCAGTTTAAGAAGCTTTCAAAAGGGGCACTTGGGTGGCTCAGTTGGTTAAGTGTCTGACTTTGGCTCAAGTCATGATCTCATGGTTTGTGAGTTTGAGCCCTGTGTCGGGCTCTGTGCTGACAGCTGAGAGGCTGGAGCCTGCCTCAGATTCTGTCTCCTTCTTTCTCTGCCCCTTTCCCACTTGCACTCTGTCTTTCTCTCTCCCTCAAAAATATAGAAACATTAAAAAAAAATTTTAAAGAAGCTTCCAAGGGAGCCCTGTACACACAGACAATGCTCCTCATGGCTAGACATGATTGACATGGTTGTCCCAAACTTTAAATAGCTGCCCCAGGTCTAAAGAGATCAGTGTCTTACAACAATATGCATTTAACTAGAGCCCAAATGACAACAAATTGACCAACTGTCATTCCCATACCATATTTGGACATCAAAGGCACTTTTCTGAAAAGAGTGACTTAGGACAAATCCACTAGGGAAAAATATCTGCAAGCACCTCCTGGATGCAAATAATGATCTTGAGTGGCTATGTTTATTTGACACTCACTCAATTCAACCAAGATTCAGTCCCAAAAGGACAGCTGCCAGCATCCAACCTGACAGCTGTTGTCTGAACCAAGTCCACTTGGAAGCCCACCTATGCCAAAATGATCTGGGGGCTCTTGTGAAAAGTACAGAACCATGGATCCACCCAAATTCAAAGAACTCAGTCTACTGGGAACATAAATCATAAAATAATAGCTAACAGAAATGAAATTGCAACTGTGAAAAATAAGTACAGGGAGCTATGTAACTTATCTATGGAGGCCTTGAGTAGCTTTCTTCTGAAAGGTTTGCATAAAGGATGTGTGGACATTGACAAACAAAAAGTGACAGGCAAACCACCTAGGATAAATCATGTGCAAAGGCCCTGTTATAGAGACATGAAAAATAGGAAAGACTGAACAAAGACCAGTGTGGCTAGAGGGAAGAGAACCAGGGGAAGTGTGGTTCAAGAAAGCCTGTGTTCAGTGTCAAGTTACACAGGTATATGTAGAACAAATGAGAAATCTTATCCTTGTTCTAAAAGCAGAGGGAAACCACTGAAGAGATTTAAACAAAAGTTAGAGAAGAAGGAACAACATGATCCGATTTACATTTTTAAAAGAAAGCACTCCAGCCAGTATGTAGAAGAATAGCTGTATGTAAACATCGACAGTTCAGTTTGGAGGTATTTCATTAGTTGAGGTGATATTATTAGCTTTGACTACATAGTGGGTAGTAGAGGTGGAGAGAAGTAGAGGGAATAAACTATGTTAGAGATAAAAACAACAGATCTTGTGATGAATTGGCTCTCTACCCATAAGAAAATTCTAGTGACTTGGAATGTAGTGCTTAACTATCTACTCATTAACGTCGGTGGCCCCTAGACATGGAAAAAGTAAGCAAGTTCAACTTTACAGAGCTGTTTTATTCAAATTTAGTTGATTTTATTTCTGATCATTTCTCCAATGCAAAAGGCCAATTAGTTTTATGATCTTTATGAAGATATCTCTGTGTCTATTTTTATTATATTCATGACTCTATGCAGGAAGTCAAAAGTAGGGGATCTTGATGTGATGAGTTTAGGTCAGCTACAAAGTTTAGAGGGAGCAATCTTCAAAATAGCCTCAGTTCTACTGGACAACCCACTAGGTGCAAGCTTAGAGGGTTCTCAAAACCACCTTTGGATTTGATAATTACTAGAAAGATTCACTGAAAGCCGTTTCACTTGCAATACAGTTTATCAAAGGGAAAGAGTATAGATTAAAGTCAGCCAAGAGAAGAATTGCATAGGAGAGAGTCCAGGAGGACCAGACATGGAGTTTTCATTGTCCTTTCCCCATGAAGTCAAGATGTATTACTTTTCTAGCATTGATGTGTGAGAAACACAGAACACAGTCAACCAAAGAGGCTCACCAAGTCTCAGTGTTCAGAGATTCACTGGGGCTCCATTATATCTCAAGACTGATTGCTTGACTGTGTATGTGATTGAACTCAGTCTCCAGGTCAACCAGGCATGAAACCCTGCCAAGCCTGGCCCGCCTAAATCACACTATTCCTATCTGCTAGCCCGAGGCATCAAGGCAAACTAAGAGTACATCCTAGGAGCCAAGAGCAAAAGGCCACACTTATTTTTGGACAGGGTTAAATTCTTTACTGTATAACATGCCAATGGCATCAAAAAATGATGATTTATGTCACCAGCAGTAGAAATGGAGTTAAAGCCGGTATTGCTTTGAAGTGGAGTATGGGCTTATAGAAATACAGTGATTTTTCTCTGAAGAAGCAGATTAAATAAACCGAGGTTAGATTCTACCTTGTCCAGAACTAGTTTTGTATCTGTTAGATAGAAAGCTTCCTCCAAGGATTTCTGTATCTGTTCTTCCTTGCTGTCCTCATAATCTTTCTCCCCTGTGATCAAGTTAGGGGAAGATGCATTCTTTGAGATTGCCTAAAAAGGAAGTTGGTCCCCATTTCACCATGCTAATCTTTCTTGAAACTCTGAGTTTCTTCGTTGAGTCATTTCTGGTTGAGTCAGTTAATATGCCAGATTCTAAGGTCTTCCCCCTGCCTATCTGAGGAAAAGCCACAAGGAAATGGAAAGGCAGGGGCGCCTGGGTGGCTCAGTCGGTTAAGCGTCCAACTTCGCCTCAGGTCATGATCTCATGGTTGGTAGGTTCAAGCCCCGCAATGGGCTCTGTGCTGACAGCTAGCTCAGAGCCTGGAGCATGTTCCAGATTCTATGTCTCCCTCTCTCTCTGACCCTCCTCTGCTCACGCTCTGTCTCTCTCTCTCTCAGAAATAAATAAAACATTTTAAAAAATTAAAAAACAAAAAAGAAATGGAGAAGCAAGACAGCTTCCTGTTTGGCATGGTGACTGCATATACTTTACCAATCACTAAAATCAAGCAGTTTCCAAAGAGGTGACACCTGACATAATGCGTAAACGATGGTACGCTAATCAAGAGCACTGTGTTAAGTTAGCACTCTGTTAAGTGGGCATCATTACCCACATGCCATTTTTTTTTAATAGAAGCATCTATCTTAAAGGAAGATGAAAATGTTACTTATAAGACACTAGCAGATGGTGGAGCCTTTATGGTCACCAGAAATTTTTGAAATCACCCAGGCCAGATGCCTCCAAAGCATTCCCAGGAACTAATCTGACATTTGCCATCTCTGCCACAGAAGTTCTGAGTCCCCTTAATCTTTTCTATCCCCTAGGGGCTCTCTCTACAAGAACCATTGTAAATGACTTCTGACAGTGGGCTCCTATGCTGAGGTTCCTGGTTTGGCCTTCTTGCCACTTAACTTTATTCTTTGTAGAATCTTGTCTTTGTAGCATCGCGATAGAACATATCACTATAAAGGTATTCATTTTCCTGATTTTCCATGCTCTGTAAAACAAGCTTGTTTTTGACTTCCAAATTCAAAAAATGGAAGTTTGCGGGATGTATAAAACTGGGAATTTCATGGGGTACTTGTCTTGGCTAATTTCATACAATTGTAAGATTTTACAAGACATAATGAGTCTCTTCTGTCATTTTATATCCCTCATAAAATCTCTCTTTGTGTTTTATTTTTTACCCTTGATTCTAATAACACATATCTAGTTTTTGTTTCAGTGGGTTTGTTTTTTTTTTTTTTTTGGTTTCTTTGCTCTTTAATATCAAGAACATGCATTCTGGATATGTATTGTTATCTAGAATGAGGCCTAGTTTTTTGCTTTTGTTGGTGGTTTAAGTGAATTGATTTAAGCTTGATATGCAGAAAGCAGTAGACAAATAATCGTACAGATAGTAAGAAAATATCGCAAAAGTTATAAAATGTGGTAGAATGGCTGATTGTGTGGAAAATGCAGAGTGCTCTAGGGGCAGAGAGGAGGAAAGACCTAATTCTGCCTGGGGAAATCAGGGAAGTCTTCCTGGGTGTGGTGA
The DNA here is from genome assembly GCF_008692635.1 of Crocuta crocuta. Taxonomy (NCBI): domain Eukaryota; kingdom Metazoa; phylum Chordata; class Mammalia; order Carnivora; family Hyaenidae; genus Crocuta; species Crocuta crocuta. The sequence continues at coordinate 1,761,226 of NW_027530006.1, read as the reverse complement.
CAGTGACTTGCATCTCAAAGGCTGATAAGGCATTAACAAGATGGAAACACACAGTCTGTTGGATAAGATAAAGGAGCTAAGCATAGTATATTTATGTTTATAGATACAGGAATAGGTACTCTAGAGTACAGAGACCTAATCTAAACTTTCATGCATAAGAGCAAAGATGTTTGCCTGGAAGAGCGACAGGCATGATTGAGATGGAAAATCTGAGGTCGGTAATGGAGGCGAGAAACCATTCGTTTTTGATAGCATGATGCCTAGCATCCTGTGGTTGGACAGATCTCCCAGCTCACTCAGCAACCCTGTAGGGATCCAAAAAAGTACCTGAGGCCAGGTGTGGGTTGGTTTGGGGTTAAGCATGACTTAGGTTGGACTTATTTCCTCATAAATGTGTGTGTATGTACATATACATACACACTGATATATGTAAAAGTTATACATATATATAAAAATTATACCTAATTGGAAAATGCACATATGTGTGTAGCAGTTTACAAAGCATTGTTCTAAAAGTGGTGTGAGGACACGAGGGAGTGGCTCAGGGAGGAACAGAGTGGCTGTGTGGGCTCAAGCAGAGCAGCCTCTCCATCACCAGGCATAGATTTTGGCTTCCCAGGCAGAATTTATTTGTGTTAGGTTTCCAAAACAGTTTGCAAACTTCTGCTTTCAATGAGCAGCTCGGTGTTTCTCCAATTCGTTGCATAGGTCTGGAGAAATTTAGGTTAAGGGCATCTCCCCATGATTTCTGAAGCCCTTTTCTCTGTAACAGGCAGCCGACATCTATAGAGGGCAGTAAATGTGTCCATGCAGATGGGCCCTCAGACTGTCCTGGGTCCTACTTTCATTATCCATATTCCAGCCTTAGGAGGCACATTGGCTGTTCCTCTCCCTCCGTTCAACCCAAGCTTCCTTTATCCCCATGACCTGGAGATGTTCTAAGAACTCAGGCCCTCAGATGGGACCCCTGGTGACTTACTCCACTGTAGTATAAGAATTATACTATTGCATTCATTCTAGCTTAGGTTTACATTTTTAAAAGAGGTTTGGTGTATCTCCATATAAAGTATACTAAATATCCATGATTAGCCTCATTATTTAGGTAAAACAATACATGATGCCAAAAGTTCTGAAGCTGTTTTCATTTGGGGGGGAAAAACTCTCAGATTGAAACCCCACAGGACCCATTTTTGCTGCAGCAAAGGTTTTGCAGAAAGTGCAACCCTGTCACTCACACAGAGTAATCGCTGGAGATTACCAGTCATTTTCATTATAGGTAATTTCAGGGTACCTTGTTTTGCCTTGTCACTCACATTTCCTGGGACCTTGCCAGGAGGTGCCTTAAGGAGTAAATCAGAAAGCCAACTGGAGCCCCAGACCCACAAGATAAACCCAAGGCTTCACTAAATATTCCAGACCAGACAGCATCTACCTAAGTGACAGGGTGGGGTGGGGGAAAGGCAGGGTATTGGTCCTGCCCTGGATGAGGAACACATATAAGGAGATGCTAGGCTCTTTCCTTCATTCGTCTAGGGTTTCTATCACACTGTATAGGATCTGTGTGTCTAGACTGATCAGCATAGGGGACAAAGCCGCTGAAATATCTTGCCCTAGTCTCATCTCTCCCAACCCCCAATGTCATCATCTACCCCACATTCATGCCCAACATTTAATCCCTCAAATATCCTGCTCTCTCTAGCAAGAAACGTCCTCCCTCTTCCTTATCTTAATGTCAACCTTTCCTTGGCTTCAGTAGTCTACTTATCATCACCCTTTCTGAGAATGTCTCTAAGACTGGAATGCCCCTTTTGCATACTCTATAGCTCTGTACAGGACTGTCTCACACTTTTATTTGGTTGCCCCAGGTTCATTCGCTCACACCACCCATCTTGGTGAATGGTTCCTAAAATGTCAAGTACAATGGTATCCATAATAAATCCTTACCCCTGCAGAGCTTAAGTTTCAATGGAAAAGACCAAAAACAAAAACAAAAAGGCTATGTTTATAGAAAATCATCATGGTAGTGTACAGAGATAGAGTGTACCTAGGGGTTGCTAGTTTTGATAAAATGTTCCTGAGGAGGTGACATTTGAGGTGGAATTGAATATTGAAAAGGCATAAGCCATGCAAAGATCTCTGGGAACACATTCAAGACAGAAATGGTACAATGAGCATAGAAAATGCAAAGGCCCTGAGGTAAATGCAAATTTGGCAGGCACCAAGAATGGCAAAAAGGATAGTGTAATGCATGAGCAGGAAAGTGGAGGGAAGGAAGGTCAGAGCTGCAGGTAAGAACAGAGCACGTGGCACTCTATAAAGGTATCAGCAACCATATGATGTGACCTAAATTACCTCTGACTCTCCATTCAGAATAAGATTTCTCAAATACAAGATTCCTTAACAACACCGAAGGCATTCAGGAAACATTCTGCTAGTCACTAAAGGGACCACTGACACTGGGCAATGCCCCCCTTCCTGGGTTCTCTTGACACCTCACCTGTATGTCACATATATGGGGCCACCCTCACAGATCACTATGATATCTCACTGCTTTTCAAAGATCAGCTCCATCTAAATGGCTATGTCTATGAAAAGCATAAACTGACAAGTCATTTTCAGATTTTTAAGTATTTTATTAATACAGTAAGATAAAAAACAGTCTATGTAGTTCCTGTTCTTTCTGCACCTATTTAAGTTACATAACTAAATAGCTGAACAGGTGCATGAAAATATTTCAAGCCTTTGACAGTGAGTCACTTTTTTAAAGTGAGCATTTCTGTATGCTGACATGTAACCAAGCCCCAGGAGACTGCAGGGCGTCCATCGCTCCTCTGCCTCCAACTTAGGGGCTTTCCAGGAGAGCCTCAGCCTCCCCAGGTAGTGAATGACTTCCTGCCCATCATGCTAAGGACAGGAGATGGAAGCATCAGACAGATGGGACTCTGGGCTCCGCCTTTCAAGCCTTTGGGTAAGTTAACCTCTCTAGGCCTCAATTTTCACATCTATAAAATGAAAACAATGAAAGGTATTTTTCTGATAGGTTCTCTATGTGTGTGTGTGTGTGTGCCTGTATTCTCTGAAATCATATTTATGAAGTATTTAGACTTGATACCATTTATCTATTTATTAGATACATTATGCTGGTGCCTCTAGTTGGTGACCCTCTTGGCTGAACTTTGTATAAAGGTCTATTTTGTTAGGACAACACAGTCTCCCTCTCCTCCTCTTTCCTCATCTCCTCTTTCCCACTCTCCCCCTGCCCCTCCTTTCTTTGTCCCTCCCTCACTAAGACCCTATTTCTAATAAGGTCACATTAACAGGTACTAGGAGTTAAGACTTTAATATATCTTTTGGTGGGGGACACAATTTAACCATAACATGTCCCTTATGGAACCCCAAGTGGTTACAGGATTAAGAGTTCAAAGCTCTGGAACTCTGAAAAGTGTGAATTCCAAATAGTAGTAGTAGTAGTTGTTGTAAATAATAATAATAATAGTAATAATAATAATAATAATAGTAAATGTGAGTTCCAGTTCTACTTCTGATCACTACTGTGACTTTGAGTTATCTGAATTGTTTTCTCAGATGTGAAATAGGAAAAAGAATACGTGGCTCAGAGAACAGTGTAGGCATTATGCCAAGGAAAGTTCTTAGAATAAAGCATGTTACAGGATAATGATGATTAAAATTGTTAAATAAAGAAAGCCATCAACATGGACTTTGTCCCTGGGCTCTGTGGGCAGTACCGACCATGGATGCTGCATTCCTGGTGGTGGTGTGACTTTGTCTTGTGCCAGCCTGACCCAATGCCAACTTCCTGAGAAGCAGACTGCATACTTGGTGAAGAAGCTGGTCTAGACAAGTAGAAGGGCATTTCTAAAAACCATTCCCAGTGTCTCCATTTTTTTTTTCTGGAACTAAGCAGAGGGAGCGTACGTTGTAAGTCCTGTGATGCAGAATTGGAAGGCAGGACAACCCATCTCCACTAAACGTGCATATTCCCATTTCTGAATCCCATGTCCATGAGTGCCTGTTGCCAGCCTTACTTAGTGAACGAAGCCAGAATGCAAAACCAAACACACGACCGATCCATGTCATCCAGAAAGCTTTGAATTATTCTGAATGCTTTAGTAAACAAACCAGACTTGGGGAGGAAATGTTTGCACAGGCCATCTTTAAATATATGTAGCCAAGAACAGAAAACAGTAGATAACTGTAGGTATCTCAAACTGAAGAACAAATCCAACCCAGATCTATTTTAGCGATCTCAATTTTTATAATTTGAATACTCTTGTAAAAAGTGCCAGCACTCCCTTTAATTGTGTGTGCCAACAAGGCCAGGAGTGATAAACAGAACATGACAGGGATGTAAATTTCTAAAAATGTCCCCAATGCCTTGCTCTATTCAGTGTTTGATGCGTGAGCCAACAAGCAGCATCACCTGGGGCTTGTTAGAAATGCAGCAACTTAGGCTCCATCCCAGGTTAACTGACTCAGAATCTACATTCTAACAAGATCTCCAGGTGATTCGTAAGCACATTATAGTTTGAAAAGTGCTCTCTGGCACCACTCTGCTCTCCCAATCTGCCTCATGCTGATTCATGTTTGCATCTACCCAGCAGCTTGGTTGTACCAGCTAAGGGCTACTGACACTGTATGAAACTCGTCTACTGAAGAACTGGTTGGATCTTCAAAGGCTATACCTAAATCCATTTATTCCTAAATCCAGAGAGATACCATCATGAGCTACAGTTAACATCGCTCATTGGTGCCAGTGGTGTTGAAGAGCATCTGAACCGAAGCATGGCTTTATTCCCCCTTATGAAGATTTGCAGGTGGAAAATGCTAAATCAGTCTTGTTCCCAGGCCAGTGGCAAATGAACAGCCACCCAGCTGGTGGCTTCTCTTTCCAGCCAAACAGTGGCTGAACCCAGGCTTCTTCTTGCCAAAAGCACAGCATTCAAGGCTCTCCCAGGGCAACAAACATGCCTTTCCATTTCAGAGAAAAATAGCCCATTTCTCTTACCCTTTGCTTCTCTGGATTTTAAAGGGATAAATAGCCAACACTGAATAGTCAACAGGGAATTTTGCAACCCAAGCTGCCGATATCTAAGTCAAGTTTGAACTGGTTACTCAAGGCTCAAAGTGCTTCACATCCACTTCATTGAGACTGGACACTTTTTCTATTGATCAAGCTGGTATTCTCACTGTTGTCCAACTTTAAATAAACACCACTACAAACATAGATACACTAAGAATTAAAGGCAGTCTGATTTCCAATATGCTGGTCCCTTTCTCCACTCCACTAGAATTTGGGGGTGGGGACAGGAACTTTGCTTTAATCACAACTGGTTTATGGTAAGTAAACAGATGTCAAATATTCCCTCTCCCCAATGACAGTATTCTGAACTTCCTAAGAACTGTATCATAGAACATGTACATTCAGTACTTAAATCCTGACAGCTGCCCGAGGCATATCTTTATCCTTGACCGTAACTCATATTATCCCTCTATTTACTGACTGTACTTTAAGCACTGCCAGTGCTTTTTGTTTCTTCTGTTGTCTATCCTGCAGTTTCGATCCTGTAATTTTCTGAGTCATACAATGCTTTTGAAAAAAATAGTTAGCAAATCTAAACATTTTTATAAGAAGATTGTCGCTTGAAAAAAAGTTCCTTGCCGACTGAAAGGAACAGTGCATTACGATAAATTTCTACCTAAAAGAATTGACAAAATATGGCATACCCTTCCTTTGAAAATTTTTCTAAGTGTCTAAGCAATTCTGAATATAAATAAAGTGCTTCAGCTGTGTTACTTATGACCCAAATGTTCTTTGTGGCAGTAAATAGTTCCTTAGGTATAAGAGTCTCAAGGAGAGCTATTATATAATTTACTAAAGTAGTTAAGCAGCTCTATCGCTGAGTGATTACAGCACATCAGATATGATCAATATCCATTTCCAAGGAGGCATCTTAAGGCTCTCAGAACCTGATCAACCACATATTCCATGTCAGTACTACTTGCCTCAGAGACGGTATTGTGTGCTATTCAACTTGAGGGACTGTCATAAGAAAATAGTATTTGCTCTGTAGGGATAATAACCTAGTTGACCATGTTTAAGTAAGAATAATGAAAGATCACTGCCAGACCATAAAATCTTTAATAGCTAGGAGAATATTTTCTTTATGTCAGAATTAAAATGAGGTGATGACTAGTGAGAGAGATGGAGGCATCATGATGATCATCTGGGCTCCCTGCAAGGTCCCTAAGGGAAATGTGTTTATACAGTTTACCAAAACAGCAGGAAAAAACCATTATTTACTCTTATCTGGGTCTTTATCACCAACCCATATGTTAGAACTGATGCAAAAGCACATGGAGTATTTCTTTTGCCAAAACTAGAGGTGAGAGACACACAGGCATTGAGGTATTTTCTCTAAGACCTATGGTAGAACTGCCTTCTTGTCCTCCCTGAGAGGAGCCCTTGTGTCGGAGACTGGCTCTGGCCGGGGTCCAGGGGTCCCTGAAGGATGCACGGTGTCAGCGAGGGAGAGGTGAGAGAGGCCCGAGAGTCTTTCTGGTCACCAGGCAGGCATCTCCACTCTGACTGGGGCTCAACTTTATTTTATAAGTGTTTGGGGGATGGCACAGAAGTGGCATTTGCCTTAGACAATGATTTCTGATAACAAACTTCTTTGATATGTAAGAATTTCCCAGAACATAGATTTGTAGAAGACTTTGCATAACCTTTATCAATAGTGAGATAGGTGATTTAGATGCTTCCCCTATGGGGAAGAAGGTATCTTTAGCATATCAGACAATGGTTTTAGCATAAAAGGGGGAGGTTACTTCTCTGTGAGCAGGGGTCAAACAGGTCTTTCAGAAGACACCTCTGCTCCCATAATCACAAAAGAAGAAGTTCCTCAATAGGTTCCTCCACAGGGAGCAATCAGCATACTCAAGGCCAGAATAAGTCACTCCAAATACCTGATAACAAATGCCTTGAGGTGGGGGGCATCTAGTGCTCCAAGCAGAAACAATTGGGTGGGAGTAGATATCTGCCCTTAACTCTAAATTAGCCTCTTTGACTCAGGGCTAGACTCAAGCCCCCTTTATTATGTAAGTCTTGGATCTGCAAGGCCCTTAGGAAGAGCTTTTTATCAATCATCCACAATATTTTCATCTGAAATCTCTTTGGAAAAGGCAGGGACATGCCTTTCCTTATGAGCAATCTGTGTGGGGAATATTGGTCTGATCTGGAATATTGTGAGGCCTGGTCAATACCAGCAGCCTCACTTCCAACATGAGCCAGTAGTAGCAGAAGGAGATACCAGTTTTCGTTTCTCATGGCAGGAGCTGTGCAAACACTGCCATTTCCTTTCTGTGACTGTCATCCAGCAAGGCCAGTATGGCTCCCAGCACCTTTGGTCCAGTTTTTCTGGACCACATCAGGAAGAGAAAGAGAAGCCCAAGACAGAGAATGACATGAAGACTCTGGGCTCCTGTCTCTGGACTCTTCAGAAGAGGAAAAAGGAACTGCCAGGGTGCAATGATCTTTCTGCTAACTTCTGGAAGCTCCACCTCTGGGTTCTGGGATTCTGGACAATAGTACAAATCTTCATTGGGAGGTGGGGGACATTGAGATAGTGGAGAGAAGTTTATATTCACAGAGTATCAAACCCAACAGCATATCAAACCCACATTCAAATGTTTCCTGTTGAATCTAAGTAAAACCCAAGTAGCTCTAACAAGAGCCCGTGTTTCTGTAAGAAGGCTATTTAAGAGGCCCTCTTCAGCTGCTGAAGCACAACAACCAATTCCACACTGCAGCATAATTTACAAAATCAAAAACAATACATGCCAAAGGTTGGCAATATAAGAACACCCCAGAAATTAAAGGTCCAGTCCCTTAGTAAGCAGACCTTGATTCTGCTTCCTGTAATGCCAAAATAAGTTTGTAATGGAATGCATCACACAATTCTTATTAAATAGGTGGCTCATCTCTTATAATTAAAATACTGTACTTCTTTACCATGTCTCCAACTGTTTCTCTGACAAAGAGAAAGCAATAGAAAAGACAGAAGGGAACAAAGGAATACTCAGCAGACCTGATGACATAATAACAAGTCTGTATTCAATGTTTACTAAGTACTTTACTGACATAATCCTCAGAAACATTCCGTGAGAAGGTTCTACTGTTATTCTAATTAAAGAGTTAAGTAAACTGAAGCACAGAGAGGTTAATCAACCTACCCAAGGTCACACAGCAAGTGATAGAACAAGGATTCAGACTCCCATGTCTGGCTCCAGAGTTTCACTCCTACTCCATTCCTACTATTTATACACAGATAAGTAAAATATAATTTAAAGGTCACAAATTTAGATTTCTTCTTTTTAAAAAAATTGTTTGTTTCTCTTTTTCCTTCTTCATCTCTCACTACATTGTGAGAGTGTCTTCTGTCCTCCTTTGCTCACTTCTACCTCCTCCTGCAAGGAAATTACAGGAACTCAGTAGCTCTCCCCTAGATCAGGGATGCATTTATTGCCCTCATTTTCATTTCTTTGGCCTACAGAGAAAAAAATAGTCTTCAGAATATAGATTAGGATCTGTAAATTGATCATTATCCAATTCCATCTCCAGCAAAAGTGATACCAATGCTTAGTACTTTACAAATCAACATCTCAAAGCCTAGGGCATGTATTAAGAAGTAGAAAACATTTGTAGGCTTTTATGGAAAAGGAAATATATGGCATGGACAGAGCAGTGATTGCCTGAGTTTGCTCACAGAATACCACAGAGAACACAGAAATGGAATGAAATTAATGGCTCTGGTCCAACTTGAATGCATAACATAGTTCATTTGGACATCCTAATCCTGTGGATTGAATGATGTTGCTGATTGATTTTATTTTTATGGTTGGCTGTCTTACGGAAATTGGTATTTGGGCTGTATTTACAGGATATCAAAACAGCTGGTTGAAAAGTAAGTGGATTCACTCAAACTGAGTCCAGTAACACTGATTAAGTAGTGAGCAAGGGAAATCAGGTGTTTGAGGTTTATTGAGTTTTCTGGTTGACTTGGGGTTACCTGATAACCTCTCTTTGTTTCATTCTTTACAGTGGAAATTCTTATTTTCAAATATATATCACTCTACTCTGTTTACTTAGTGAAGCATGCTGAACATTATTTCATCATTTTTTTGCCCAGATGGGAGATCTGAAATGGCCTTGGATTCACTTTTCTGACCATTGTCACTAACTGTAGGAAGACTTGCAAGTGTGGAAGGCTAGAATGCTGGACATATTCCTGGAATTCTCTTCATTTCCTAAAAATGGATCATTCTCTTCCATTCCTCTCCAGAATGGTGATTGAGTGATCTGATTTCTTCTCCCTCATATAAAAATGGATGAATTATAGATGAGTCAATTCGAGTTTTTATTTTGAAACCATCCAGAAAATGGATAGAAAATACTCTAAAATTTCATCTTAAAAAAATCAAACTCAAACTAATTCCTTTGCCAGTAGACAGAGGTAAAGCACAGGCCTCTTACTGACTGCAGTTTGGAAAGGTGAAATCATGTTGCCTGGAAAATTATACAAGTAGTTATAGAAGGTCTGGGAACTACTGGTACATTTTTTCTCCCTCAGAGACCAAAAAGAGTCAGGCATTCAGCCATAGGATTTTCTTATTATGTATGTTTCAGTCTATCACCTGTTTTGGTCTTTAGAGAAGCAATGGATGTCCAAAACCAGAAATTACAGCAAGTTAAATGGAAAGCTGGATTCAAGTACAAGGGCCCAAAATAAATCAAGTTTCTATCTGAATGAAAACCGATACATCTTTGTTTCTGGAAACCTGTTGGCAGCCTGTAGCTCCCCAGGTACAATGGCCCATCAGAGACAGGAGGGTGCAAAGGGGAGGGAGGTTGTGGGGGAGGGCTTCAGGGCTGGACAGAAATAACATTCAATTCCCAGGTATGAGCCTTTTCAGAGGCAGGGAGGAAAGAGAAAATGTTCATGACAGCTAATTCTACCCAAGATGCTTACTATGGATGGAACTCTGCTCTCCAGTTAAAAAAAATCCACTGCCACATTTTATCAGTCCTCAGTGTGGCATCAGAGTGTATTAGAGCATGCCTGCAGAATGGAACTACATGTTATCACACCCTGCTCATTCATTTTTTCCACTCTCTTCTGATTTGCACTATTTCCATTTACCAATATGAAGTAGATAAGCAAGAGCAAAGTTTCCTATTTAAAGAAGAGGCTCATGACAGGTCCCATATGAGCTCTCAGGTCAGATGACCTGGCTCTGTTAGCTCAGAGGTCTTTGAAGTTATACTTAACCTCTCTGTGCCTCTCTTTCCCCATCTGCAAAATGAGGATGAAAGCACCTCAGATCACTGGTGAAACGATCTGTCTATAATGCTTGGTGCCATTTCCGGGCATCGGAAGCACTCTCTAAATGTCAACCGTTACAATTATTAAGTAAATTCTCTTTCATCAGCCACTTCAAATTATTCCCTCACTTTGCAGTATCTAACAGCTCCTGAGACCTGCTCATCCTCTACTTCCTTCCTCTGTACATTTTTTTCATAACAATAGACAAAAGAACCTTCATAACTAACTGATCAGCATAAGGGGGTGGAAAGTACCCAATGAGAAGGCCTTGGAACAAGGTGACCCTTAAAAGCCTAGAGAAGATTTATACCAAACTTCCAGAAGAGCTCAGATCTGTGAAGATGGCATTAATGAAAAGGAAGCCAACAAAGAGAGAAATTAATTAACTTAGACACCAGGGAGTTGGAAGTTGAGGCAGCTCACCAATATCATACCAGAAGTAGGATTTGAAATGGAAATGAACAACACCACATGTCCACCCACACAGAAGACCTAGGGTGGATACCTAAGTAAGGACCACTGACCAAGCCAACAATCTGGACTTTCTACTTGGGAGGATGGCATCGACACCTGTTGCAGAAAACAACTCTGTGGATAGAAGGTCGTATAAAATTGAAAGATGCCAAGTGACTGACTTCGGAGCAGCAGGGTCTTTGGTGACAATTTTGTTCAAGTTGGCAACCTTGGCACATACATTACATTAGGTTTTCTACCAGGTTGGATGTTCTTTGAGTGCCAGGGTGATGCCTTGCATGTTTGTGCACTCATCACAACCCTAAAACCTGGAATGGACGATGGCTCATGTTAGGGGCTGGGTAAGAATTTATTGACTATTTTACCCTCTTCCACAATGAGACAGGTAGTTGTGGTAAATTGAATGGTGTGAGCACTATGGCAGTTTGAGGTGACATCTGTGGGGACTGTAACTACCTGAGAAAATAGTAACTGTTCGGAAGTACTTATGAGAAAAAAAGTGCTATTCTCTGTAGCAACATAATAACCAAGATTTACAAGACAGCCCTGATATTAAGAACTTTCTTAAATAAAGTAAATTTAAAATATTTAAAGATTTCTTTAGCCAAAAATTAAAGCATTTCTTTAGCCAAACTCTGCTATCTAGAAACTCTAATTTTTTGAAGTGATATAAAAATCTACCTTTTTTCTACACACCTATGTTTTCTTTGCAAAAACATAATCTCCTTACACACTATACATAGTCTGGAAGGCTCCTCCTTGAGGGCCTAAAGGATTGCACTTGAAGACTGTGTTCAGAGTTTAATACTCTCAAGTACATAATAGCAAAACTGACAGTTCCAAGTCTCTTGTCAGTTTTGTGTTTCAATCACATCCTATGAGAGGAGTTCACTCTATCCAACAGGGGTCACCAGTTGGGTTTAGATATGACCATTCTGAAATCCATGGTCCTGTATAGATGACTTGTTCTCAATTATGGTAATTAAGATGGTCGAGCAGTAAAAG